>NW_015547697.1:796321-845023 GCF_001515605.1 Sinocyclocheilus anshuiensis
GTGTATATATATATATATATATATATATATATATATATATATACTGTATATATATTTACATTGAAGTACTAATTCAGGGCTGTTTAAATTGTTTAGCTGTTTAGTGAGTTGATGGCCACTAAAATGTGCAAAAAATTGTACCTTTAGGGCTACAACTGCTTGTCACTGGGGCAGAACTTTCAAAGGCACACTTTTGTAACTTCTTTACCCTTAAAGGGTGCATATTAGTACCTTAGAGTAGTAATATGTACTCTTATGGTACTATTCTGAACCCTTTAGGGATAAATAAGGTACAGAGGTGTCCTTTTGAGGGTACTTCCCCAGTGACAAGCTGTTGTACTCCTAAAGGTACAATTTTTTTCTGAGAGTGTGTCAGCTCCCATGAGTCTCATCTGCTCTGTTTGACACTTAAGTCCCATCCCCATCACTCCTCAAGCGTCTGTACAGACCTTGGTCGGTCTCGCTAAACAGCGCTTGTCATCTGACCAGTGAACGAGACAGTCACTCACTTCATTGTTCACTAATTACCGTTCCCCTTCTGTAACATGTCGCATATGTGCTGTACTATATATAAACTTGCTCACAAGGGGTTCAAGGCGAAATAACTACTTTCGACAGTGCTGAATGGCAGTACTGTGGCTTGTCATTCTTCTGTAATAATTCTGATTGTCGGAGTGTGGCACTGATCCACCCATTGTATAGAGGAGCCTGACACTCATAATCACATAGTCTCAGCTAGTATAAAGGCATGACAGGCCCGTGATGTCATTGTTTCCAAGGCAACACTTTATTTGAAGAGTCTTTAATAAGTCCTAGAAAATGTTAATTAGTCATGGTCATGAACTTGACATAAGAATTTGAAGGCTGATGACTGACTTAACATTGTTGTGAAGCACAGCATCAATCCTCTTGTGTGGTAGATAGTCTACATTTACTTGACACTTGTTTTTCCAAATGTGTTACAGTAGACTTATTACAAGGGCATCCTGGGGTTAATTGCCTTGCCACTTTCACATTGTTGATTGATCATTATTAAAAGACTTGAACCTGCAACCTTTCAGTAACCAGCCCAGATCTTTAACTAAAAGGATGCACCAGTGTTTCCCAACCCTGTTCCTTGAGGCACACCAAAAGTACACATTTTGGCTGTCTCCCTTACCTGACCCTTCTATTTCAGGTTTTAGAGTCTCTACTCAGATTCAGGTGTGTTTGAGTTGTGGCCTAATGGTTAGAGAGTCAGACTTGTAACCCAAAGGTTGTGGGTTCAAGTCTCGGTACCGGCAGAGATTGTAGGTGGGGGGAGTGAATGACCAGCGCTCTTTTCCACCCTCAGTACCACGACTGAGGTGAGACCCTTGAGTAATGAACCGAACCCCCAACTGCTCCCCGGGTGCCAGGTGTGTGTTTGTTCACTACTCACTGCTGTGTGTGTGCTCTTGGATGGGTTAAATGCAGAGCACAAATTCTGAGTATGGGTCACCTACTTGCATGGCATCACATCCTTTGCTTTCCCTTTCTTTTGATTTGGAAAAGTTTGAAAACGGTAGTTGATGTGCCTGCAGGAACAGGGTTGGGAAACTCCAACCATAAGTGTTTTTTAGAAATGAAATGTAGCTATCAAGTTGTTGTTGTTTTTTACTTTTAACACGTTTATTAGCGTTAAGATGCAAAAAAAAAACCGCGCACACCAGTGTTGGGGGTAACGCATTACAAGTAACTAAATCAGATTACTTTTTTCAAGTAACTAATAAAGTAACGCATTACTTTTTAATTTACAAGAAAATATTGAGATTTTGAATTTTTTCAAATTAAAAAAGTCACTTTATTTTCCCATTTATTAACGGACAGCTCTCTTGTCACTATGTTGAGAGAAATCAGGAGTAAGTGTGTGATGTGTAAACATGATGATTACTGTAGTTCTAGACTAAATGTGAACATGCATTTACTCATCTCACTTGCAAATGCAAACTGGGAATATGATGCACAACTGCAATAATTATGTTAAATAATACAAATATCCTTTATGTATTTAATTCCATTTTATTAACCAATGTCTTTGCTGCTGACCTTTGAAGATCCAATTCAACCATAAGAATAAGCAAAAAATGACTTTAAATAAACATAATCTTTGTGTTACATTTGTTTTTATTGCTGAAGAATGTTGAACTTTCTTCTCTTGCATCCTAATCTTCATGCAATCCAGAATGGCAGCACAGCTGAAAAGATGTTTGACCTCTTCCCTCTACTTTAAAGATGTGAATTTGCATTTCCTTCAGCCTGAGGTTTATTCATTTCACTTTTGGTATGAAAGGGCTTTTACCTTTTGCCAAAAACAGAACTTTTTATATTTATACAGTATATTTAAAATATATTTATATATTTTATATTTTAAAAAATAACCCAAAAGTAACGTAACATATTACTTTCCATAAAAAGTAACTAAGTAATGTAATTAGTTACTTTTTAGGGTGTGACACAATATTGTAATGCATTACTTTTAAAAGTAACTTTCCCCAACACTGCTGCACACTAAGCATTGAAAAACTGACAACAAAAAGCAAACACCTCAGTAAAGCTGTTTTTTATATTCCATTTGCTTTATCTCACATTAGGTTTTTTGTACCCTCGTAGTGTGTGGGTCTTTCACCTTTTTGGATCATCATTAAAAGACTTGAATCGTGGCTTATGCACATAGACTTTTGGACTTTTTTAAGTGCAGTGAGCTTTTGGTAATTTCTTCATTAGCTTCAAGTGCCACAAAAGTTATGAGTAAAGGCAAAGTATTAGTCTTGATATTCTGGTCTCTAGATATCTGGTATCTGGTATCTAGATAGATTCTGGTATCTGGTACCTTGATATCTAGATAGATACTAATTTACACTTATATTTGTGTTTTATCCAAATCATCTTACATTGCATTCAGGCTAAAAAAAATTGGTGACACTTTACATAATGCCTTTATGTTAAATGCATTATAAAGGGTCATTAAAGGGTCAAATGCATTGTAATTATTCATAATTTGCATTGTAACACATTATATCTTGTCTTAAATAATTATAACCAAATTTAAAATGCATGGTGTAACAAAGAATTGATAAGTGTTATAAAGTATTAACTGTGGTTACAATTATTCATGAGATTGTACAATGCATTATAAGGTGCATTACAAGGCATAATTAATGCATTAAAACTACTTTTATAATGCATTATACATAAAGGCCTTAAGTAAAGTGTTACAAAAAAAATTCAGTTCACCCATGCCCTGGGAATTGAACCCATGACCTTTGCATTGCTAGCACCTGGTTTCACAGTTTGAGCTACAGGATTCCTGCATGATGCCAATGTTTCTTTCACCTGTTTTATAGAAGTTGACTTGTAAGGCCACTTAAACTAACAGAGGATTTTTTTTAAAGCACCACAGCATTTACAGTTTTCTGGAAATCAGTCTATAGTCCTATTCGGAAGGGGCTAGTTTTCCCAGAGGACATTATAGAAATTTGTGTTTCACAGACATACTTTGTGATTTGAATCCCGTCCAAATCTGCCAACTCTGTGTTCTTCTCACACAAAAATTCCAGAGCAAATTACTGCTTTTCGGCAAACTCATTGGTCCTCTGAGAAATCTGATCCCCTCCAAATGTGAATGTTGTCTGTGCTTGCTGATATTTTACTATCCCATTGGTTCTCATCATGTGTTTTAAAAGTCCATATTGAAATACTGAAATTCATATTAGGCTACTTCTTTCTGACGAAAGCCAAATCATAAAAACTTCTGACTGGCATCAGCATCAGGTATGATACATTTACAAAGGTTTATCATAAGATGCCACTTTTATGAATTTATGTGGTTTAATTAAAATTTAAATTAAATAAAAAATCATTCATTAAAAGACACAAATATGTCATATGTGATACATCCAACCACAGCACATGACTGAATTGGTACACAAAATCACAGATGTACTGTAATAAGACGTATAACTGTAGTTTCTGTAGTCTCTGCATATTAAACTGGGATAGAAGGTATTTTAACATCGTAAAAAAAATCCAGACTTCAGCTTTAAGAATGTGCAAGAGTGATGGGTAATGAGTGATGACGATGGAGGTTTATGGATCTCAGGTGTTGGAGAACACTCAATGCAATTAAGAGGAAACTTATTGTGCTGCATAAACATTTTCATACCTGCATCCGGACTCCCTGAATGAGTCACACACACAAACGCTGAGACGGAGAGAAAAGTGGATGTGCATGAGGAAGACTGCCAGTTGACATCATTATGAGGGATTCCTAGACTACTAAACTTAAGTTGGTCAGACAAAGATAGAGTGGAAAGGAACAAAGAGGGGAAAAAATGGACTTAAAGAGGCGCAGAAAGGTCAGATTGAGAGGACAGAAGAGGGTGATGTCTATGATGACTGTTCTTGACTTTTAGAGAAGGTGGTAATGGTGTTGATGGAACACAGCCAAGATAAAAATCACCATGACTGTTACTCTGTCATTATTTACTCACATACATGCCATCCTGAACCCGTATGGTTTTCTTTCTGAAACACAAAAGGAGATATTTTGCTGAACTTTCTGGCTGTTCTTTTCCACACAGTGGCGGAATGGGAACTGGTAAAGCTGAGCTCCAAAAATATCAAATCTGGTTTGATGTTACTAGACACGTTTATAGTGCCCAGATAATCTGTTTGTAACCAGATTTATGGCTCAAAAGCCATAAATAAACACTTCAATCAATCTGGCTGAGCTCGATCTGAATGAAATTTGAAGTCGATGTAGACCTGAAAATAATCTGATCAACAGGTGAAAAATAAACAAAAACTTGTAAAAACTTGAATCTGGATGTTTTCTATAGGACTTAAAAATTCCTTTTGCACAATTGCAGTGCTGTATTTACTTACATTTATGTCATATAAATTACTGCAGTGACATGATGATTTTACCTTATTGGCGATTGGCTCTTTTATTGAGAATTCCACCATATTTGCACCTTGCACTTTCTCCCATTCGTAAGTAATATGACTGCACAGCCTTTGTATATCTAAAGTCTTTACTTTAGCTCTGGTGGCATTATTGCAGTGGCTTTCTTTACATCTAACCTGATGAAATATTTTAGATCCTGAATGCAAATTAGAACTGAGAGCTATAATAGAGGGGACAGTTTTTAGCGAATAACAGTTTAAATGTTGTCCTTGTCCTCACAGGAAATTGGAAGACTTCGAATAAAGTCAAAAGTTGACTATATTTATGTTGCTTTTTTGCCATCTTTGGAGATTGACGGCCTAAGTTCCCATTCACTTTCACTGAATGGAAAAGAAAAACTCCTCCTTTTGAGTAATTCCATAGAGCAAATTCCAGTAACACTTTATTTTACGGACCAATTCTCACTATGAACTAGTTGCTTATTAACATGCATATTACTAGCATAGTCGCTGTTTATTAGTACTTATAAAACACATATTAATGTCCTATTCTGCATGACCATATTTCAGATTCCTTAACCCGACCCAATACTTAAATTTAACAACTACCTTACTGTTATTAAGCAGCAAATTAGGAGTTTTTTTTAGGGAAAACTCTTAGTTAATAGTGAATATGTGTTCACTATTCTAAATTGTTACCGAAATTCCTGTCACTCAAACAGTAGTGCATAGTGCAAGCAACTCCAAGGTCATGGGTTTGATTCCCAATGCATGAGCTGATGTATATGTACCTTGAAGTTGCTTTGGATTAAAGCATCTGCCAAACGTGTAAAGCTAGTATTGTGGATTCAGAACAGCATCAGGGCAAATAAATTATTAACTTAATCTTTCATTTTCATTTTTTATTTAATAAGCTGCTTTTAAATCCATTACTTTTGAATGCACTATCAAGTACAATAATTTTAACATCTTCAAAGCTGAAGCTGCAGAAAATCCAAAGTCTTTGTAATGACATACAGCTGGACAAAAGTGTGATTCATAGTGGATTCACTGACCATATAAACGTTCCGAGTGAATGCTGGCCGTGCACCAGTTTCGGTGAGAGCTTGATGTTTTATTAAGAGAAGTCTGCTAGTTTTTCCCATGCAAACTGCTAATCAACAACATAAGACCTCTCTCTGGCACATATGTCCTCTGCTCTCCCCTGTATGAAGCTGCTGAGGTAAGAAGATCGAGTTTTCCACTTAGTGGAGCACAAGGACTCCCACCCTTTTCCCACAGTCATCTCAGCGGTGTATGTGTGTGTGTGCACACGGATGTACCTCTGTGCACCTTTAAAGACGCAGGAGCTAAAAGCACAATTTACAAACAGGTGTTTTATGTGTGTGAGCATGCAGTCAGCGGCAGCAGTACACATCTATGTTAACAAGTGGTCAGCAAAGAAATAATAAATAAATACTAATGTTATTTCCAACCAAATTATCAAATTTGCCTGGTGGGAAGCAGCAGGGGACTGCAAGATGAAACACAAATGGCCTTCATTATTTCAAACCAGGCCGATTCCGCCTTGATTTTCAGACCCTGGTGTTTCGTTCTTCAGTTGGACCTTTGTAAGGAAGTCATTTATTTCATACCGGGTTTGGATGGAATAGTTATACGTTTGCTAGCGGCTACACCCTATTAGCATAATTTCCCTTGAAATGGTTCTGAAATTGCCGCGGAACTGACAAGTCGTTCGCTCCTTGCTCTTGCATTCGTATTGTCGGAAGAAAAAGAAAATATGTGTGTGTAACTAAAGGGTACTAATACAGCGAAAATGGTGATTTTGGAAGTGCGTTAATGACAGTGCTGCGTCGCTCCGATGCCTCGCGCACCTAATTCCTTCACAGGACGCAGCGGTTCGCTCAGCCGCCCTGCTCATTATGAAATACCTCCTGGTGCTTCAAACCAGCTTCATACATTCACGCACACACAGTGTCACTTCTCTGATTCTCTCGGTTTAACACAATACACTGTTGGATCCTTACACCGCTGTTTTCGCTTTTGTCTATGCAGCCTGAATCAGGTCTTTTTGACAGTGAAAAATGGAAGAGGTTTGTCTCTCACTGCCGTTGTCTAGTTAGACTAAATGCAAACTTCCTCTCTTTCTTGTCGTCGGGATATCTCAGACAGGAAACATGTTTTAGACTGCGTGTATCTCCTTTCTTTTCTTTGCTTTCATCAGGTAGACACTTCCAGCACATCTGATGTGAAGTACTTTTGATAACTAGACAAACTCACTTCCTCACTTAAGAATGTTGACAAAGAGGAATCACTTCAATGATGATAACCGCTAAGTAGTGCCAAACAGTTGGACTTCACTATCGGCATGAAGTCTGGTCCACGTTCATGTCAAGTTGAGGCAAGTTTTGTTTGTATAGTGCTTGTTTTGCTAGGTCTTAGAAGATGCAGTGGACTCCATTATTAGCAGGGCTCTTTTTTTTTGTAGTTTTTGTTTTCTGATGAAATTATATGAAAATGTATCCAATAGTTGATCATAGTAATCAATTTGTTTACTTTAAAATAGGTTAATATGCTAGAGTATTGACTATAGAATGCATAAGTGCCTATTTTTTCAGCTCTGGTTCTGTGTCTGTTTTTTCCCCCCATTTATTTTTCACATAGGTAATTTTTAAAGCACCTTAGGCCCAGAACCAAACCAACCAGCTATGAGGAGAATCACAACATTACACCGTTTCATTTAAAGCAAAAACATATACGAAAATTACACAAAAAACAAAGCTACAAGACTGTGTACCGATCGGCTTTGGTGAGGAAAAGAACTACAGTCCCATATGAAGCACTGCGACATAAATTAAAAATGATGGAGAAATGTAAATCTATTAATTTAAAGTTGTTCATTGTATCTACAGAAACAGTACATTTTTATTTTATTACATATTACGCACACAAATTTTTAAGTATTTTGAGAGCGTAGGGAGACCAACTTGTTTACAGCATTTCTGGTGCTTCTTGGAAATGGGCGGCGCTAAAGAGCTTGTTTGGCGCGCTTTGCTCTCTAATTGGTGGACAGCATTATGGGTAAGAATTTGGCTATTAAAATTATTTTTAAAATAAGCTGAATTAGAGCTAACAGATAGCTTCAACAAAAGCATTATCGATTAACAATCTCTGAGCTCACAACAGGTCTATATTTAAAGGTTTGTCAGTTATTGTTAAAAATCAATTTTTTGCTTGGGAGAGTTTTTGCTTCTGTAATTCCATTGTTGCACTCTATAATCATGACATCTAAAAAATAAGCTTTTCCTCAACATCCCTACACTTGTATTTTGAGTGTGATTCATTGTTAAAAAGAGAGAAAACAAACAAATAAATAAACGGTATAATGGCACTTCATTTTGAAAGTCAACTTTAGACATTCTACTAACTTTGTAACTACATTTCAACTAGCAGTAGGTAGAGTATTAGTAGACTATCTGCTTAACATCTGCTTACACTTTATTTGATGGACCCCCACAAGCAATCAACTGACTATAAGTAACTTTGCAAGTGCATGTCTACTAACTCTAACCCTAACCCTAACCTAACAGTTTACTAATAGAGTTAGTTGACAAGTAGTTGCAAATAAATGACTGGTAGTTGACATGTACTGTAATTAGTTGAATGTCTAAAGTGGATTGTCAAAATAATGTGTTTATCCAAATGACCAAAGGATAAAGTTAAAGATGAATTTGATTATCATGGCGACAATAATTCTCAATAACAATATTATAGCAGTATCTAAAATAAAATACAATTAAATAAATCAATAAATCAATGCATTAAGAGCCAGGGGGTGAAAACTTTTTGAATTTGAAGATCAAGGTAAATTGTTCTTAATTTGTCTTCCGGGAAGCATGCAAGTATCTTCTGTTGCTTCCGAAGGGCAGTACTAAATGGAAAAAAATTATATTTCAACAAAATAAGAAATATTTTGACATCTTCATCCCCCCGGCTCTTAATGCATCGTGTTTCCTTCTGGTGCATCAGTGAATGTTTGAACCTTTTTTAAGGTTGTGTTTGAGTCCCTCAGTTGTCCTCAGTGTGAAAAGATGGATCTCAAAATCATACAGTCACTGCTGGAAAGGGTTCAAATATGCAAAAGATGCTGGAAAACTGAATAATCTGCAGGACATGGAGGATTTTTCTGAAGAAGAGTGCTTAGTTTAACTGTTCAGAACAAACAAGGGACTCATGAACAACCATCACAAAATAATTCCGTCCGCGTTAGGCTAGGAATTCCGTTTTTATGACTGGATTCTAGGAACCAGTCTGTGTTTTCCGCATCGCGGATATTATAGGGCCGTATGTCTCAGAGTAGTCAGTGTAATTTGGGGAAAAAATCTATTAAATCTGTATGTAGATGTGTGTAAATATTCAAATGTAATCCCCTTTGTAATCGTTAACATTTTCATAAGTAACTGTAATTTAATTACACATTTTTTCTTAGTAACTGTAACTGATTACAGTTACATTTATTTTGTAATTAAATTACGTAACGCCGTTACATGTAACTAGTTACTCCCCAACACTGGTAACAACACACAGTATTAAGAACCAAGGGTTCCCAAACTTTTGAAAGGGGGTTATTTTAATAATTTAAACTATTTTTTTGGTCTTGTGGACTATGTGTAAACATCTTTTATGTAAAATATCTTACTCAGGACAGTACTAAATACAAATATTTGTTTGATTTTGTATGATCTCTCTTATTTTGTTAAACTTATTCACATTTTCACAGATTCTGCAAGGGGTTCCCAAACTTTCACATGCCTCTGTAACTATGTTCAAACATTTTCTATTTTAACTGAAACACAGTAATTATGCACCCAAATAATTTGTTTAATGAATCAGATTGTTGGCTCAATCAGACTGAAAAGGCTACATGTAAACACCACAATCAATCCGATTGAGCTCTATCTGAATTCATTTTCGATCTGATTTAGAAAAGTTGGTATAGACCTGAAACAATCAGACCAACAGGAAAAAAATTTGCATATAAACACTTGAATCTATTTTCTCAATCTGGTTCATAAATACCCTGATGCATATATTTACATATGTTTAGTGTCATACAAACGTAAAAAGCTCTTTTGACATATAGGATTGTCTATGACACAAACAAATGTTTGCCTTGCCAAATTAGCCAGATTCAATGATCGTTTTCTTTTCACAAACAGCCTGAGAATTATGTTTTTGGACGGACTGATAAAAATGGTTGTAACTGGCATGTCCTTTATTGGAAGGATGCTTTTTTTACCTTTATTTGACAGCTCAGCCAAGAGCAAAAGATGAAGAGAGAAGTGATCTTGATTGGGAAAGGACCATGAGCTGGGAGTCAAACTCAGTTCACCCAGATGGTTGTCCTACGGCCGGTACTTGAATGTCTTTAGCACTGTTTAGTCTTAAGTTAATAAAAACAACGTTAACAAATCTTCAATGCACATATGTTCTGCTGTCCACCAAAACTGTACAGCGATGACACTGACTGGCTGGTGCAGATGTGTGGAGAATGTAGCATGTTCTCGCCATTTCTGCCAGTGTCTTTCATACTATTGTTCTCACATCCCTCTATATTTAGGGCAGACCGATCATTTTGGACAACATCTCAAAATGAGTCATTGCAAACTGAGTCTTTGTTTATTTTTTTATGTCTTTATTTTTTTGTTTTCCCACCCCCTGTCCTCATTATTTCTGCAGACTTTGCACTATCAAAGCTGAACAAAAGAATGTATGCTTCAGTAATCACTTGTCATTTCCTATCATTCTGTGTCAAGAGTGAGATTTTGAACGAATAAAGAAGTTGGTTTAATCTTCGGGGACCAAGAGAAAACTTGATATGAGCGCAAAGACTTCTTTTCGCTTTTCATTCTTCCCAAACATTAAAGCAGACAGACATTATAATCCAATTAACCAAAAGGAGGGAAGAAAAAAGGCAACATTAGATTCATTAAAGAAAATAAAATCAACTGTAATCGCTGCAGAGCCGTTCCTAACTGATGGCACGCTTGCAGTTTCACAGATCCGATGCAAAAAAAAAAAAAAGTGCATTTGCCGTAATTAATTTGGAAGCTTTTTGATAAGTGGCATTGACAAGGAGATTATTGGTTCAAATGAGAACAATTTCTGCTCGTCTTCCCGAAGCTGGCGCAAAGTTGATGAGGAGGCAGGGGAAATACAGTCTTATTTTCAGACTCCCTTGGGAAATGAAATATTGTTTTTAGCCAACAATAAAGATCATCAGATGAGAGGATAAAGTAATTACTGCTGTTTTAATTCTCCTTTAAATTAAACTGCATTTTCATAACAGACTGCCTCAAAGGAGATATTTTTTATAGGTGCCGAAGGAAAGGGAAATTAAACGATTTGTAATTAAAGTAATTAAATTAAAGTTAAGATAGAGAAAAAGTTAAGAAAACATATAATTTGCTTGATATTTATTTAGTTGGCCAGAAAGACATGCTTTAATTGTTTTGAACCTTGCAATCAGCATCGAACTGACCTTCGTAATGTGACTTCGTACATTTGTCTTTGCAATGTGCCGAAATCTTTCATGACGATTCGCTTACGTTAGTATGGGAGCGATTGAATCGTGTCTACAGTATTATTGTGAAGTGTGGAGTGCTCAAGGTCTGTTTAAGCTCTCTAAATGACTCTCCTTCTTTGCAGCATTAGTGTCATTATTTATAATACTCTTAAGCAACTTTAGGCATTGGTGATTTTTTTCGTAGTGGCCGTAATTTGATTATTTTAATGATCTCATTCCACACTGGGGACTCTTGGTGCCTCGAGGGAAAGTCACGCTCCAATGAGTCGCTCAAATGTTTTATCAGGCCAAAGATAGTCGTGTGCTAGATGGTGATGAGTGGCTCTCTGTGGACGGCGCCTTATTGTACCCCTTCCCAAAGTGTCTTATAATAACACATTTAAGTTAATTTAATATATTGGCATGAAAACACTTTGTCATCTTGCAGAGCTGCGTTATGGTGCCTTATAAGTCAAGTGCCAAAGGGGTGAAAACTTGTATGTTGTATGAATTTATGTTTCTCATGATCGCAGAAAGGCTTTATAATTTGCTTTGTAGACAAACATAAATTATGCCTATATGAATGTCCTACAAAATAACTTTATATATATATATATATATATATATATATATATATATAGCATATATATATATATTGTAATAAAAATATTATATTAATTTTTTTATTTATATATATTTTTTAATGAGTGAAATGGAGCAGATAGTGATGACAGAAATTCATTCAAGTTTCCAACATGCAAAGGTGGTTATAGTTAACTAAAACTAAACTAAACCAAACCAAACCATAAAAGCAGGTTTGTTACTTCAAATAAAATAAATGTTAATTGAAACTAAATAAAATGTTAGTGCAAATACTTTTCTCAAAAACATTCTCATTTCCATTTAGTTTAACTTGATGAAAAAAAAACTCAAATAAAAATGACAAAACCGCACAAAATTACTGCAATATTAATTAAAATGAAAACAGGAAATATTAAAATGAAAACAAATTCAAAATATTAAGAACAAATATAATAATGTTTTATTATACTAAAATAACACTGATGTGAACACCTTAAAAATCTTCCCAGGATGATTCCCACCTTTCATTTGTTTTATTTCATTGTTACTTTCATTCAAAGTTATAGATGTGTCCAATTTTTCAATGGTAGTGTACTTTGGGTTTCAGTAATTAATTTGTCATTATTAGACTTTATGATGTGAAGTTACAAATTGCAATAATGCTTAAATTAAAAGAATAATTTGTCCAGCAATCCTGACCCTTTATTATATTATTAAATAATTGCATAATAAAAAGCTAAACTAAATTAGGAATGCATGAATAATGATGAATCCAGAAGGAAATTGCCTTGTGTTTGGTCTGTGTTCCTCAGAGAGAGGTTAATGAGGGTGTGAGACGATGGATTTGTTCCAAATAACTAACATGCTTCACTTTTACAATAAAGCAATAAGCCCCAAGAAGCCATGGTTTACAGTGAATTTCTAACAGCTAAGGGGCGTTGTTAAAACCCCCTTAGCTGTTATAAATTCACTGTAAACCATGGCTTCACAGGGCTTATTGCTTTTATAAAACGGTTATTCCATATACGTAGTTGTGGTTCCAACAAAGTGCTTGCCGAGCAACACACAGAAGTAAACAAAGGTGTATGTTTGTAGTGTAATTTACAACAGCTTCGAACGCGGCTCAACCAATCAGAATCAAGGACCGGAACTATCAGTTTTATAAATTGGCTCTGTTTGAAATTAGGCATGATTTCACCTTCTCCAGCTTTTTGGAGAAGTGGTTGTCTTTACCTTCTCATAGACATTTGACCACTATTTGACTTGTGCGCTAAGAGGTTCAGAATCAAATGTGACTGCTGTTTTGCTTAACTTAGCCAATGAATTAGACCGTCTTTTCAACCACACAAAGTTTTTCCTCAAAAAGCATACATTGTTTCCTACAGTTGTGAGTTTACGACAGTTCTGTGACCCATTTAGGGCAGTCCTAATCGACTATCAGACATTCATGCAACAGTAAACATTAAACACTTTTTTACAGTATTTGCCAATTCAGATGCAGCTTCTGTGCCAACTTTGCAGTATGAAAACAGCTTTGGAAAGAAAGCAAGTGTTCTCATATGTGGCTGGAACGCTAGTTAATGTGTCCAAACCAGCGGCGTGAATCAGTTCTTCGAAACACAGCATCCAGCCCGAGGCTTTCCACATTCACAGCACTAATGTTTCCTTTCATCCTCGTGTCCTCACTTAACACATTCACCCCAATATCTCAGCTCACCTGATGACTCATTGGTTTCAGAGCCATCGGGCCTTTAAGTCATTTATGAAAACAACATCTTCTGTATTTGGGGTTGCAAAGGTGTCACACGGCTCTCTAAAATCATCACAAAATCACATTCCTTCTGAGATGATGACAACGCAGTCGATAAACAAACGTTTTCCCCTCTAGACCTTTACCTTCATAATCTCATCCATTTACAATGTAATTTACAGCTAAATCTAGTCAGTGAAACAGTCATTGTTTTGTATTGGATTTTAATGAGTGCGAGGTGAACCCAGACACCTCTGTACGCTGTAACCGTCTCTTATGACAGATGACTAAAAGAGAGCGTTATCAGTGCGGTTTCCATTTCACCGTCGATTCAAAGAGCACTATAAAGGCCACGAGCTGTGGCTGACGATACCCGTGTTCATGTCACTGTGTTATTAACTAGTTATCAAAGGCTTTTGCCTCACCTTTCCCGTGGATCAATGATGGTGCAATTAAAAGGTACTTTTCATGAAGCGATCTTAATTATAAGTGCTGCAGCTGAAGCTGTCACTCCAGAGTGAGCTCTCCTCCTTAAATTATTCATGAGTAGTAGCATGTTAGGATTATACGCGTTAAAAAAGTAATGAGGTACCGCGATAATAAAAGGTTGTCTTGTATTGTTTTACTAAGTGTCTCTCACCAGCGGAGGTAGTTGCTCGCCTGCGGCTCTTATGACAGGGATTTTGACTCTTGGCAGGGAAAGAAAGGAAAACCAAAAGAGTGGCGAGAAAAGCTGAAACGTGCATCCTAACAGATGCAGAGGCACACAGCTGTTGAAACAGAGAGGCTAAAAGCTGTCTTGAGCCGTGTGCTTTTTTTCCTCTTTGAACTGAGAGATGATCTGAGGGGCTTATGCAAAGGCCCGGGAAACTGATGGAAGCGCAGAATGCCTTTGCTTTCGCGATGAAGCGATTTGAGCTCCGATCGCACGTGAGGTTGATGGTGTTTGCAGCCTCTCATGTGACCTATCTTTCAGTGTGCTGAGTTATTGTGGTGTCAAAAACAGGAAGTTTAAATGTAACTGGAAAATGCTTTCAAAAAGATTTGATTGCACAAAATGTTCATTCCTATCCACTGCACAGGCTTCTCAGCTTCCTGTAATTACATTTTATTCATATATATACACTACTGGCCAAGAGTTTGGAATAATTATGACAAGGCTGTATAAACAGTAATATTATGAAATATTATTACAATTTAAAAGAATGTCTAATATGTAAAAGAAAAAATATTAAAGAATCATTCTAATATGCTGATTTGGTGCTCAACTATTAATAAAGGTTCTTATTATTAATGGTGAAAACAGGTTTTGCTGCTTAAAGGCATTGTTCGCTCAAAAATAAAAATCTGCTGAAAATGTCCTCACTCTCAGGCTATCTAAGATGTAGATGAGTTTGTTAGTTCATCCGAACAGATTTGGAGAAATGTAGCATTACAGTACATCACGTGTTCACCAATGGATCCTCTGCAGTGAATGGGTGCCGTCAGAATGAGAGTCCGAACAGCTGATAAAAACATCACAATAATCTGGAGAAAGTGTTATTATGGATTATAGACTTGAATTTTGGCCAGAAGTGACTGTTTAAAGTTAAATTGTCTTAATGGCGGGTTTGTTTCTTACAAACACGCAGCTGTTCACTTCACAAGATGTTAATGGATGGACTGGAGTTGTGTGGATTATTTTGGTGTTTTTATCAGCTGTTTGGACTCATTCTGACAGCACCCAACAATCTTAATTATTCCAAACTTTTGAACAGTAGTGTAAAACATTCTTGAAGTCTGTTAATTTTTAAATGCAGCTTTTCACTCAAATTGTTATGCTGGTTATATCATTTATAGTGAACTGATTAATCAGTGATTTTATATTATATTAAAATAAAGTGGGTTTTAACACATTGTCTATTTTTAATGGCTTTTTGCCTTCATTATGGACAGCTGACAAGAAAATGTTGACACACACACACACACACACACACAGGGAGAATAGGGTCAGGACATCATTTATAGTGAACTGATTAATCAGTGATTTTATATTATATTAAAATAAAGTGGGTTTTAACACATTGTCTATTTTTAATGGCTTTTTGCCTTCATTATGGACAGCTGACAAGAAAATGTGTTGACACACACACACACACACACACAGGGAGAATAGGGTCAGGACTCAGCTTAGATCAGACTTGAAACTGGTTTCCTTCTGAGAACAACAGCTCATGACATGGCATGAGCAAAATGCTCCGCTCTGTGCCACTGCTCCAACACACTTTTGTTTTTATGTTGACACCAGCAACAAATGAAATTACTCATACTTTTTTAATTGGTGAATAAAATCTACAAAATAGACATGATCATATGGAATATTCTCTAGAAGCAGAACTATTGAATTGATATAATTAAAAACACAACTCATTAATGTATCATTCCAGTTCTCTAACATTTTCCAAATATGCCATGACTCATTTGTGATGTCTATTTTGAACATTTAGTTTGATTCATCGGATGCTTTGCAAGTGTAAAATTGGGCACCGAGGAGTGTAGAAAAAAAAAAGAAACGGCTCTGTAATAATGTTTGTTTGATGAAACTGAATACCATCTGAGGTGCTGAAAAGAATGATTCAGTTTTCTTGTGGACACTTCACATGTTTAAATGTCAGCGAGAGGCTTCGAGGCTGTTTGCGCATAGTCAGTTTTGCCAGAACACAGGATATTTTTAGGAGATGGAAGGTGCTCCCAAATGTCCCCCCTAACGAGTATTCAACACCTCACACACTAATTAAGTATTAATTACTCCCAGATGGTACACTTAACCCCCGCTCTATTTCTGGGTATCTGTGGATGACTAGGGAATACTGTGACGTAGGGGAATTTTCTCGTAATGCTAACCTCTTACTGTGAAGGGATAACTATAGCAATCAAAAATAGATCGCTCCATTATCTCGCCTGATTAAATCCTGTGGCTGATTGCGAGTCTCTCCATTGTTGTGATATTATACATGTTCTAGTTTATATAAATTTGATTGTATGCGGGCATGACTCTGAGAATAATTTACTGATAATATTATAGCAGTAATATTACTATGATAATGTTATTATCACAATGTGATACCATTTTGCAATGATTTCATATTCCTATTGCCATTATTCTTTATGAACCTGAAAATTATATTATAATGAATGATTTTACCAGTAGTTTTATTCCCAATGTTTACAAAAAATAAGTTTCTCTTGTCCATAAATGCCTCAATTACAACTGACTATTTGTAATTTAGAATGGCATAAAAGAGATATTGATAAAGTTAGGGTTAATACTTAATACTACCTTATAGTGTCTAGGAATAGTTCACCCAAAAGTGAAAATTTGCTAAAAAATATATATATATTCACCCTCAGGTCATCCAAAATGTAGATGAGTTAGTTTCTTCAAACAGATTTGGAGAAATGTAGCATTACATCACCAATGAATCCTCTGCAGTGAATGGGTGCCGTCAGAATGAGAGTCCAAACAGCTGATAAAAACATCACAATAAGTAATCCACTTGACTCCAGTCAATCAGTTAATGTCTTCTAATGTGAAAAGTAAATGTTTGTAATAAACAAATTCATCGTTATGATGTTTTTAAGTGTTGCTTAAATATGAGTCTTCTATCCATAATATTGCTTTCTCAAATGAAAACATTGTCTCGTCTAAATCAGGAGAGAACTATGTACAGATCCACTATGGACTGGTATTTTGACCAGAAGTGATGTTAAAATGGATGCTGTTTGGGTTTGTTTCTTACAAACATGCAGCTTTTCACTTCGCAAGATGTTAATTGATGGACTGGAGTTGTGTGGATTACTTGTGGATTATTATAATGTTTTTATCAGCTGTTTGGACTCTCATTCTGACGGCACCCATTCACTGGAGAGGATTCATTGGTGAATGTAATGCTAAATTTCTCCAAATCTGTTACGATGAAGAAACAAACTCATTTACATCTTGGATGGCCTAAGGGTGAGTCAATTGTCAGCAAATTTTAATTTTGCAGTGAACCATTCCTTTAAGAATGAGCAATAAAAATATTGATGCTTTACTTAGGAACTTGTCTGTCATAGAACTGATGCAAAAAAAGAAGAGAAAACAAACTAAAACAACTGCATTTAAAACCTGTGAAGCATAAATAATGACAGATAATCATCATTCGTGTCTCAATATAGAGCTTGTCCTTTCGTTCTGTCTGATCAATTCTTTCATGAAAATAGATTCATCAAAACACGCTCTTAATTAAGATCTTGCAAGCGATGCTAGTTCTTACTCGCTGGCCCTCACTGTTTGTGCTTATTCAAATTTGTAATTAAAATTATATTGTGAGGCTAATTGGCAGGGGATGAATTTATAGATAGAGTGCACATTTAAAACGCTGATGTACACTCTTTTGAAAGGTGTCTGTTTAGCTGCTTAGATTCTTGAACTTGTGATGGAGGACAAGGCCGCATGGAGAATGGCACTGGAATAAAGGTTTAAGGTTTAAGGCTGCATTCATATTCCTGTATTCATCGACCTTCAGGAATACAGATATAGAATATCCTACTGCTAGGAAATAATACTATTATAAAAATAATTAACGTGATCCTGCACCACATGTCTGAATTTTTGTATTTAGCAACATTATCACTTGTGAATCTTCCAAGCATTATGCTGTTTGTGTCATGCATAGAGTTGCTGATTATTTACAGCATTCCAAATCCGTCACTTGACAGTTTGGATGCCTTCTTGGAAAGTAGCTGCCTATATTGGAAGTAGACAACATTCCCTGTCCACACACAAACCCACACATGCGGGCAAACACATATGCAAACGCCAACATCTATACATGCACATGCACTGCAAACTCCCTATGCTGCAGACCTGTCAGCAGGGAGAGTGGAAACTGTTAGACAAGGTCCAATACAAGGAACAACAGGTTTAGACTGAGAAAGTGAAAGAAATAGAGGGGAAACAGAGATCCCATAGCAGCACAGGCAGACTGGACACACAGTAATTGCCTTTGAGTGTCAGTAATGGTGTGTATCAGGTATAGCTCAGACTGCAGTGCAGAGGAAATGGCTGGTACAAAGTCATATATGTATATATATAAGTTTATTTCTTAACTTTTAGAAGTAACAAGCATGGACTCAAAGCTTGAAGACAGTGAAGTAAACAAGGAGTTTAAAATAGTGTGGCAGTGCAGAGGAAATGGCTGGTACAAAGTCATATATGATAGAGAGAGGAGGAAATAGATTTTAAATGCATATATTTATTTAAGTTTATTTCTTAACTTTTAGAAGTAACAAGCATGGACTCAAAGCTTGAAGACAGTGAAGTAAACAAGGAGTTTAAAATAGTGTGCAGTAATTTATATTTTAATTTGCAATACAAAGAAAACAATTTTAATCTATTATGACTGTAATATTTTTATTTATTTATTACATTAAGCTTTTTAAAGCATAATTTTGTTTTAATTTTGGCCATTTGCCATTATTAATTATCAGTACAGCAGATAAACATAAACAAAACCAGAACTGTTCCACACTGAATTTGAATGACTCACTCTGTTGGAACATGTGGACTAACTGCTGGGCTATGAACTCTCTTAGCAAGGATCATCTTCATCTTCATCCTCATCATCATCACTGTTATCACCATCACTGTTATTACCAACATCAATACATTGTCACCATCATGATCACTATCACTGTTCATCACTTTAATGATCAGTATCATCATCACCACCACTATAATCACCATCATAAACATAAAAACACTGTAATCACTATCATCATCATCACAATTATTATGAGCATCGCTGTCTTCAAAAGCATCACTTTTATCATCATCATAAATACCACCAGTTATCACAATCATCACAATTATTATCAGCATCACTGTCATCATAATCACGATCACCACCATCATCATCATTACAATTCTTTTACTTTTACTACAATCATAATCACCACCACTGTTATTATCATCATCATAATCATCACTTAAACCATCACAAGTGTAAACCAAAGTGAAGTGGAAATATAACTCATCATAACACACCTTGGATCATTGCCACTGTTATCACCATCATAATTACCAGCACTGATATCACCAATATCATCGCATTATGAGCTCTATATAATCATCATCACCACTGCTGTCATCACATCTCATCAGTATCACAGACATCATCAGCATCATTGTCATTATTACCACTGTTATAATCATAATTACCACCCATTATCACAAACATCATCACATTATCATCATAATGACCACCAATGTTATCACCATCAAAATCACAATTATTATCAGCATCATTGTCACCACAATCATCACTGTCATCACCATGGTAATCACCACCAGCATCATCATCATCATCATCATCATCATCATCATCATCACAATTATTATACTTTTACTACAATCATAATCACCACCGCTGTTATTATCATCATAATCATCACTTTTATTATCACAATGACCACCAATGTTATCATCATTATACTCACAATGATTATCAGCATCTTTGTCATCATAATCATCACTCTCATCACCATTGTAATCACCACCACCAACATCATCATCATCATCATCATCACAATGATTATACTTTTACTACAATCATAGTCACCACGTTATTATCATCATAATCATCACTTTTATTATTATCAAAATTACCACTGATGTTATCACCATTATAATCACGATTGTCAGCTTCTTTGTCATCATAATCATCACAATCATCACCATTGTAATCACCATCATCATCATCATCATCACCACCACCACCACCGCATCATCATCATCATCATCATCACAATTATTGTACTTTTATTGCAATCATAATCACCACCACTCTTATTACCATCATCATAATCACAATTATTATCAGCATCATTGTCACCATAATCATCACTGTCATTGCCATTGTAATCACCACCATCATCACAATTATTGTACTTTTAAAGCAATCATAATCACCACCGCTGTTATTATCATCATCATAATCATCACTTTTATTATTATCACAATTACCACCAATGTTATCACCATCATAATCACAATTATTATCAGAGTCTTTGTCATCATAATCATCGTTGTAATCACCATCGTAATCACCACCAACACCATCATCATCACAATTACTGTACTTTTATTGCAATCATAATCACCACCCATGTTATCACCATCATAATCACAATTATTATCAGCGTCATTGTCATCATAATAATCACCATCATAATCACCACCACCATCTTCATCATGATAAGTATTATTGTATTTTTGTTACAATCACAATCACCAACACTGTTGTTGCCATTATCATCACCATGCTCATCACTCTAATGAAAACCCCACTGCTTTGACCAGTTACATCTTCATCATTACCACTGGTGTAATCATCTTCACCATCACTACAGTAATGACCATCATCACCACTTATATCATCATCAAAATCAGCACCACTGTTCATCACATCATCATCACAACCACTGTGGTCAATCATCATTATCATTACTCCTCCTGTCAACACCATCTTAATCACCACCAATTTTGTTTTTAGTCATTATTATTTATATCAGTGATGTTGCTTGTTCTTCCTGGTTTTCTCTCTCCCTTCCCTCCCCCCTCTCTCTCCCTCTTCTCACTGCACCAGGAATGAACTCTCTCCATGAAGAAAAGCAGCAGGTTAAGCTGGAGGCTTGCCTTGGGAAAGTGAAAGTATCCTCTCTTTGATCTAAGATTCCCACCTAGTCTATCTCTTTCTCGCTTTTTCCCCTGCCTTCCCATTTGTATATTCCCCACATTCCATTTGTGATTTACTGCAATGCTATTCTTTGCTCACTGAGATTTCTGCTCCAAGGTAATACTTGACAAATCATTGTTATATACATCACGTGCCACAGTTTTGAGACAAGTCTTCTGATGCCATGAAATGGGATGAAGATGAGATGTCTTTTCTAAAATTAGCTGCTGGAATGTTGATCCTCCATTATTCCAGTTCTGTCTGCTGTCTGTGGCCGTCCACCACTTTCACAGACTGAAGGCAGCCAGCTGTCCCTGAGAAATAGACACTGTTCAGTGTCAGTGAGTTTTCACTGTCTGGTTTTTCAAGGCTTCAGTTGATGGGATATGGATGAGGCTATTGAAAAGGGGCCAGAAAGTGTTTTGTGTCTGGATTAGCATGGTGTAATTATACTATCTCTGTTTTATTGAAGCCTTGTTAAAGATCTAGTGTTGTTTAATATGGACAGCTCAGTATGTGTAGAATGTATAATACAGCATTGTGATGTATAATGTACTACAGCAGTAGCTGTAGCGACTGATGTGGTAATGTGGGTTTCAGTGGTGTGGAACAGCCTTGGGCCAGTTATAGTAGGATAGTCGATTCCTACCTTATGGCCAGTGACATCTTTGGCTTTATTTGTGGGTCTAGATGGATTTTTTTCTCAGCTCTCCTCTTCAAAGAGTGGTAGAGATACTGTATAGTGTGTGTAGTATTGTAAGCCAAAATGAAGTGTAAATATAACTCATGATAACACACCTTGGATCATTGCCACTGTTATCACCATCATAATCACCAGCACTGTTATCACCAATATAATCACATTATGAGTTCTTCTATATGATCATCACCATCATCATAACCACTGCTGTCATTACATCAGTATCACAGACATCATCACATTGTCACTATTATGATCACCTCTGCTGTTCACCACCATCACCACAAAAAGCACTATTATCACCGTCATCATCACTGTTAGTACCATCAGTCACTACCACTGTTATCAACACCATCACATCATTGCCATTATGCTCACAACTATCATGAAAACCTCACTGCTATGACCAGCTTGATTTTCATCATCACCACTGCTATCATCATTATCGTCACTGTTATGCATTAACTATCATCATCACCACCATCACAGTTATCACCAACTTCATCATATTGTCACTATCATGATCACTAACACTGTTCATCACCATCATCACAGTATAATACACATACCATCACTGTTATTGCCATCATCATCTTCATTATCATTACAATTATCAACAGTATTACTGTCATCATCATTATCTTCATCGTCATCTCTTTTATCACCATCATATGCACCACCACAGTTATCACCATCTTCACATACTCACCATTATGATGAAACCCAACTGCTTCAACCAGTTTCATCATCATCATCACTGTTATCATCACCGTCACTACTGTAATCACCATCATCACCATTTTTTATTACCATCATAATCACCTCCACTGTTATCACCACATTTATTTTCATCACCAATGTGTTATCATCTTCATTTTTGTGCAGTAACTACCACCTTCATTATCATCATCCTAATCACCACCGCTGTTATTACCAAAATCATCACATTGTCACCATCATACCATCATCACTACACTGTTCATTATTATCATCACTGTATCATCACTATCACTATAATCACCATAATGGCCAGTAAAGCACTGTTAATGTACCATTACTGTTGTCACCATCATCATCACAATATGATCAGCATCATTGTCATCATTATCATCACTTTACTATGTGATGATAGTGATAACAGTGGTTGAGATTATGATGGTAATTTAACATCATGACCACAACCACTGTGGTCACCACCACCACCATCATCATCATCAGCGCAATTCTGTTATCACCACCACTTTTATCACCAGCTCTGTCTTTAACATCACCTTCGATATCACTATCATTATCATCACCGCCTCAGTCATCACCAGCTTAATTTTCGCCATCTTCATCACCCAGCGAGAAAAGCACAACTCATGTAGAAACTTATGAAGAAGAATTGTTCAAGAGCAGAGAGACAGAAAACATTTCCCCAGCAGGCTAAACCAATGCAGTGTCTGAAGAAGGCATCTTGGCCTCAGTATGAGCGCGCTGCTGCTCTCTCCACTCTCATTTGGATAAACATCTCCGCAGGGTAGAGGACAGCAGCGCCGGCGCTCATCCCCATCCCTCACGCTCCTCCTGCCGCAATCAGGTTGCATGAGTATCAAACCCCCCTCAGCTCACAGCCATGTTAATGTAATTCCTTCCACCATTCCTCTCCACGGACAGCTCTGTGTGTTTATCCGTGTGTGTGTGTGTGTTTATATGTGTGAGTGATGGAGTGGGGCAAGACTGTGTGTTTGGTTTTAAGTAATGTGTCGTGTGTTATCAGACCCTACTCCCTCTCTCTCTCTCTTTCAAATAATTAAATTATGAACCCTGGGGTCTCACCATCTCCCATGACTCTAGTGACTAGAGGCCCATGGGACGCTGGCAGGGTCATGTCGCAGCAAAGTGTATATGTGGAGGGGGGGGCATAAATTCTCGCTCACTTGCCGCCGTGCTGGGCTGTCACCTCAGATCACTCACTGGCGTCTCCCGTGAGTCCATGTGCAACCAGCAACCTGACAACAAGTGCAAAATGTGCAGCTCAAGAGGTAAAGCTTGCTGAAACAGAAACAAGGCTGAAGACATTCTGCTGGGAGAAGATGGGGTAAAAGAGTTGAAACATGGGTTCTGGATATTGTTCTTTCTTGACAGAAGGATATAAGGGATGGGATATGGATTAAAAAACACTATATACTGTCACATTTTGGAGCTTGATTCTAGAAAACCTCTTTCAGTATAACCTTTTACAGACAGACATGTTTGAGTCATTCAATCTTATTGGTTCTAGATGTGATCAAAAAGTGCTTTACATCCTAATATTAGAGGAAAACATGTAATGTCACAGGTTAAATTTAGTTACAGTATGATGTAGGATTAAGGGATCTAAAATATGGTCATGTAGAATAAGGCATTAATATGTGCTTTATAATTACTAATAAACAGCCAATATGCTAGTAATATGCATGCAAATAAGCATCTAGTTAATAGTGAGAATTAGTCCCTAAATTAAAGTGTCAGATAGTGGCACTAGAGCTGCTAAAGTCATGGGTTTGATTCCCAGGAAATGCATGAACTGTTGCAATGTATACTTTAAACTAAAGTCACTTTAGATAATAGATTTAGATGTAAAAAAAAACAAACATAAAATTCCATATTTTAGTGAACATACTCAGTAGTGGAGCGAACTCCCAAACTTAATTTATCATAATTGGGTCTGTCTCTGTGGGTTGAATGACTTAGTTTTCTGAGATCATTTAGTCAGGCTGACCTAAAATCAGCACAGCTGCCCATGGTTCCGGACATTCTGACTTTGTGGAAAGTAATTATACTGTATTTTTTCATCTGTAAAATAAATAGAATTGATCATATTAATTGTGAACATTGAGAGACTTGAGGTAAGAAAAAGTTTAATCCGCAATATTGACATGAATTTTGAGGCTATAAAATTGAGTATATGTTAATATGAATATGCTAAACTGATAGTAGTATATTTATATTTACATCTTTGCATGTTAACTAGATATTTTCTTGCAGACTATTTAATTTAGCTCATTTTATGGGTGAACGGGGTAGTCAACGGTACCATTCTGGAGAGTTTAACTCTAACCCTAATTATCAAGCACACCTCAACCAGCTAATCAAGGTGTTTATGATTACTTGAAAATAACAGGCATGTGTGTTTGATTAGGGCTTGAGCTAAACTCTGCAGGACAGTATACTTCAAGCCAGACTTACTCAGGTTAAAGATAAACTGTGAAAATGCAAGGAATTTAGGTTCCTACTTTTTAGGACACTTAAATGTCATACATGCGTCATTATTTTAAATAATACACTCTTTTGCATCAAATAAAACACAGAAATATTGAGGACTTTGGCTTTGTATACCCTAATAAAGCAACATATCTTAGGAGATACAACTTATAGAATCCAAAATATATCAAAAATTCCTTTGGATGTGTTTTACTTGCATCCAGATGATATAAAAAGTGACACAAGATGATTTTTGGCTAATCATATTCCACTCATGTCTGTTTAGGGTTTAAACACACATCTTTCAACAGCATTTGATCTACAGTACTGGCTAGCCTTTTTGCAAAGAAAGATGGAAAAATCCTATTACTTTTTCATTGGTGGAGTTCAAAGAATGCAGACAACAGTAGACATATAAACAGATGCAGAACTAGAGTGCTTGATGTAAGATGCCATAATTAATACTCGTCAAAGATACATGCATATTTTAAACCATAAAGCCGGCATCAGCATAATACCCCGCATGACAAATGAGCACATGCAACATAATGAAGCAACGTTTAAGATCATAACAGTCCATGTCAGTAAGACCCAACAGCTTCTCCAGCAGGTGAAAAGAAAGTCTAATTGTGTCCGTATAAACCAGACATGAGCAGGAGAACAAAAGTACAGAAAAAAAGTAGTGCACTCTGTAATTTCTCCTGACATTGTTCCCTCACAAACATGAATAAGGCAGTTGAACTCAGGCCTCTAATATCATACATATTGAGTAACAAGCGCTCTCCGCAGATGCATGTAATTGATGCAGCGATTACGGTAGCTCAGCTGCCCTCGCCTGCACCGCTGAAGCGAAACCGACTGTAGGCTGGGCGACAGGTTCTGGATGCCTCATAAACACGAGTCTTTCTGTGATGGCACGGTGGAGGACGAGTTACAAAGAAACTCATGCATGTGTGTTTCCGCGGTAAATCAATAAAACATGTACGTCTTCCCCTCAAGCTCTACAGAACAACTCCTAGAAAGGATGACCGTTCAGGGTTTCCATTTCCTTCAGTCACGCTGAACATTGTGCTACCAGAACCTGGAGCTTTTCACGTGAAAAATACCAGTTGGTGACTTATTTCAAGCAAGCCGTGCGATTTGAAGAGGGAAAGAATAATGGAGCGCACTGAGTTTGTGTTTGGAGGAATGTGATGTGACTGATGATCTTGTGTAGAGCATTCTGACACCAAGTCAATATCGCGCTCCTGTTTCCGAGCCTCGGAGTAGTTACCTCTGGGTTTCCAAGGCAACTAAGCGCAAAGGACAGGGAGATGAGACGGGCTTTAGTGAGTCAGTCCCTCAGGACAAAAGGTTCACACAAGAAATGTCTTCATTCCACCCTGACTGCTTTCCATTCAGTCAGTCAAGGAACGGAGAGAGAGCTGCAAGTGTCAGAATGTAATTTCGCCAAGAGTTCGTAGATCGCTTTCTTGATCGTCGTCTAACAGAGGTTAAAGTTAGCACCATGCTTTGAAGACAAATCAAGTCACTAATGATAAAAGACGTTGACACCCTAGCGTACTTCCTCTGGCTAGAAAATGCAGAGCTGTCAAAGAACAAAGGCTCGACGGCAACTTTTTAAAAAACAATGTAATTAATTTGTACAAAGGCACGGTTTCCGTGTTCCTAGCGATCAAGTTATGCTGATTTTTCTAGAGAGGCCATTGCCCCTGAGGTCCAAGCGTAATTGGGTTATCCTTTGGGTCATTTCAGTGCAGAGCATCATTAACGTGCCTGAGAAGAAGAGGAGCTGTAAGCTAAGATAAACATTAACCCCAGTCGCTGGCCCAGCACTAAACGAGATACTACTCTTTACTAATTAAACAGCTGCAATATATGAGGACAAAACAAGACAATGGAAGTGTTAATAATCAGTCTGATGTCATTGACAGCTCTTGGCCTATATTGAAAGCAATGTTCACAGGCAACGATTCATTAATATGGCTGCAATCACACACATTTTGGTTATGTATGGTAGTGACAAGTGCATAACTGAACTCACACCTGTAAATTTTCCAACCTGGTCTCATAAAAATACGTAACTCTGGGTACTTTTCTGCAACACCGTTTTTACGTACCTTACTGCACGTTTCGCCGCAGTTTCAAAGAGAAATGCCCACTGAGTGCCGCTAAACCACGGGTTCAATACATGAACCCTGGCACGTTTTTATTACGTTGATATAGGTACGTATTGCTGTGTTTTTATTACGTTGCTTCAGGTACGTTATGCAGTGGTTCAGAATTCAAATATCCGGGGACTGTCGCTAAAAGTTAATGCTCTATCGTGTTGGAAATATGCCCTACACCAAACCCAACCCTCAACCTACCCGATAGTGTTAACAAATGCAAAACTGATATAAAAACGCATTTGTTGATGCAATGGTGCCATTTGAACTTCCTTATATGTAGATTTGAACTGTTTTGTCGAACCGTAGTTACACGGGATTCGAATCGGTGCTCCTCACCTCTCAAGTACGTCTCCGTACTCCGTAAGTTACCAAACAAACCTACCATCTATGAAAACGCATAGATATGAAGCTGGACATGTGTGATGCTAACATTCAAAAGCATCAGTTTTCAAATCTCCCAGCATATTAAAATTGTTTTGAAGTCATAACATAATATTCTTCAAGTAACTGTGTGAAAATTACGCTTTATTAAGCGAAACTCTTTCACATTTGTGTGAAAAGGAATAAAAGGTGTCAGAGTCATTTCTTTTGGAAACTGCAGTGATATGTATATTGGAACGTATTTCGCGTCTCACGAAAAAGTGCCCCCAGGTACGTTTTTGCCATGAGACCAGGTAGAAATTTTCAGGACTCACAATTGTATTTTCAGCGAAGTTCTGCTGTGTGAACGGAACCGTACTGGACAACTAGATGTCTGGATCACATTTTATTTTAAGGTCCAATTCACACTATTAACAAACCATTAACTAGGACTTTTGCTGAAATAAACTCCTAATTCGCTGCTTATTAATAGTTAGCAAGCTAGTTGTTAAGCATCTAGTTAATAGTGAGAATTGGTCCCTATACTAAAGTGTTACCATTGTCTGTCACGTCATACCGCTCTGCACCACTCATACTGTATGTGTCTAGTGGCTAGTGGTTTTCACAGAGATGCTGATATAAGCTCTGAAGGTTTAGTTCCAGTCACTGTTCTCCACAGGAGACAGGAGCATCAGTTTTGTGGTCTGTGCACGACTCAAATGCTCTACTCTTTACTGAGGTATAGCTGTCGTTGCTTAATTGCATTTGTGAAATCATGCCTCAATTGAACTTTTGTTGTGTCAAATGTGATAAGCTTCTTACTGGCCTCCATTACATGTGTACACGTTAGGTACACATATGTACCTTTAAGATGCGAAAATGCTCCCTTTAAGGGTTAATAGGCACAATAGGCACAAATTTGAAAAGGTACTGTCCCAGTGACGGCTTTTGTACCTTTTTTAAGAGTATAGCTAGCTGAGCTAGCTGTTGGTGTTTTATTCAATTTTAATATCTAATTGTTAGTGAGAAGAAGAAAAATAAACTTTCAGATATTAATCTACTTATGTGATGGGCATTGGTTATGATCATCTTTGGTATCTCCTTTAAAGTCATCTTGAGTAACAGCTCAATATTTAACAACGCACATACAAAAGACTTGAACCAGAAGCACCAATATAACCCTTGTTGTAAGCTGTAAAAGCTATATCGGACACTGTAAAAAAAAAAGTTATATTGTGAATTGTGGATATTGTTGTATATTATACAATAATAACAATGCATTATACTCTAGCTCAGTTTGGAGTGCATGGCGTTAGCAACATGTCATGAGTTTGATTCCCAAGGAATGCAGGAGGTGATAAAATGTATACCTTGAATGCAATGCAAGTTGTGTTCAATGAAAGCATATGCAAAATGCATACCTTGAGGGATTTACTAAAAATAAGCAAAATGTGAAATATATTAATTTACAACAATAATATGTCAATTATGTCTAACATTTGCCTCTATATAGGTGCTGAACAGAGAACAGGTGTTTTGCGTCATGACTATTTTAGCACAAGCGGATGGCTGTATTAATCAGCATTAAGAACCACGGCTGTGCATTTTATAAGCCTTTTTATATGCCATTTAAATATATATTACTGAAGCAAAGCATTTTTTCCAGAGCACACGAAAGCAGCCATGTGCCATGCTTTATTTAGCACTTACAGGTGTTATCAGTAACATCTGCGAGCGCTAGAAACACACATGGAGACTCACGTTATTTCATATTATTAAACATGCATCTGGAGTCCATTGTGCGGTTTCCCACAATTAGCACACCCACCCTGAAACATGATCAGTCGTATCAGTCTAAACTACAGATATGGGATTTTCTGTGCAACACCTGCATTATAAGAAACGCTTGGCTGGTTTGATCATTTCATCTCACTGATTTGCTGTGTTAATTTTCCATGGCAAAATTACGTTTTTGCCATGAGACCAGGTAGAAATTTTCAGGACTCACAATTGTATTTTCAGCGAAGTTCTGCTGTGTGAACGGAACCGTACTGGACAACTAGATGTCTGGATCACATTTTATTTTAAGGTCCAATTCACACTATTAACAAACCATTAACTAGGACTTTTGCTGAAATAAACTCCTAATTCGCTGCTTATTAATAGTTAGCAAGCTAGTTGTTAAGCATCTAGTTAATAGTGAGAATTGGTCCCTATACTAAAGTGTTACCATTGTCTGTCACGTCATACCGCTCTGCACCACTCATACTGTATGTGTCTAGTGGTTTCAGTAGCTCACAGAGATGCTGATATAAGCTCTGAAGGTTTAGTTCCAGTCACTGTTCTCCACAGGAGCTGCTCCCATCAGTTTTGTGGTCTGTGCACGACTCAAATGCTCTACTCTTTACTGAGGTATAGCTGTCGTTGCTTAATTGCATTTGTGAAATCATGCCTCAATTGAACTTTTGTTGTGTCAAATGTGATAAGCTTCTTACTGGCCTCCATTACATGTGTACACGTTAGGTACACATATGTACCTTTAAGATGCGAAAATGCTCCCTTTAAGGGTTAATAGGCACAAATATGTACCTTTTGAAAAGGTACTGTCCCAGTGACGGCTTTTGTACCTTTTTTAAGAGTATAGCTAGCTGTTTTAACTGTTGGTGTTTTATTCAATTTTAATATCTAATTGTTAGTGAGAAGAAGAAAAATAAACTTTCAGATATTAATCTACTTATGTGATGGGCATTGGTTATGATCATCTTTGGTATCTCCTTTAAAGTCATCTTGAGTAACAGCTCAATATTTAACAACGCACATACAAAAGACTTGAACCAGAAGCACCAATATAACCCTTGTTGTAAGCTGTAAAAGCTATATCGGACACTGTAAAAAAAAAAGTTATATTGTGAATTGTGGATATTGTTGTATATTATACAATAATAACAATGCATTATACTCTAGCTCAGTTTGGAGTGCATGGCGTTAGCAACATGTCATGAGTTTGATTCCCAAGGAATGCAGGAGGTGATAAAATGTATACCTTGAATGCAATGCAAGTTGTGTTCAATGAAAGCATATGCAAAATGCATACCTTGAGGGATTTACTAAAAATAAGCAAAATGTGAAATATATTAATTTACAACAATAATATGTCAATTATGTCTAACATTTGCCTCTATATAGGTGCTGAACAGAGAACAGGTGTTTTGCGTCATGACTATTTTAGCACAAGCGGATGGCTGTATTAATCAGCATTAAGAACCACGGCTGTGCATTTTATAAGCCTTTTTATATGCCATTTAAATATATATTACTGAAGCAAAGCATTTTTTCCAGAGCACACGAAAGCAGCCATGTGCCATGCTTTATTTAGCACTTACAGGTGTTATCAGTAACATCTGCGAGCGCTAGAAACACACATGGAGACTCACGTTATTTCATATTATTAAACATGCATCTGGAGTCCATTGTGCGGTTTCCCACAATTAGCACACCCACCCTGAAACATGATCAGTCGTATCAGTCTAAACTACAGATATGGGATTTTCTGTGCAACACCTGCATTATAAGAAACGCTTGGCTGGTTTGATCATTTCATCTCACTGATTTGCTGTGTTAATTTTCCATGGCAAAATGTATTCAGTTATGGCTTTGGAGCAACCTATTTAGTAGGTATCATTACACCTTGAATAGCAATGAGCAATCACTCTAAAAGGGGCAGATGAAAAACCAACACATCAAAACATGTCCTCTTACCAATAGGGGGTGCTCTTTCTACTATCACACAGCACAAGACACTTTACCCTCAATGCTACCGTGTTTATCGTGGCTTGACTTGTAATTGAATGCCTAAGTCAGAAGAAGCTTTTCTGGAAATATCTTATCTGCCAATAATTCAAACAATCACATGAGAATTTGGGATAATGGCCTGAGTTTAGAAGTAAAAGAAAACTGCCCAAGACTAAAGAGGAAAGTCTCACCCAGCATGAGACTTTGTCACTAACACTCAGCCTGCCCAACGCAATCCCCACTTCTGCTTAAACTACACAAGTCATGATTAATTTCACAGCTTGTTACCATGCCCCTGGGGCAGAAATGACATTGTAGAAATTTATATTGTGCTACAATTAAAGGGAGGACAGAAATAGGATGGAATGAGTAATTTAATAGATCATTGACAGCAGAAAATAAGTCATTAAAAGCATTCAATTTATATAACCTCATAAAAAACACTCTCTGGCTATTAGCAGAGATGAATTGCTTGAGAGCTGCTAATCACCATCTGAGTGTTCATCATAACAACTAGTGCTGCACAAAACACTGCTGTTTGCTGACACCACTAACCAAACCAATGATAGATAGATAGACAGACAGACAGACAGACAGACAGACAGACAGACAGACAGACAGACAGACAGACAGACAGACAGACAGACAGACAGACAGACAGACAGACAGACAGACAGACAGACAGACAGACAGACAGACAGACAGACAGACAGACAGACAGACAGACAGACAGACAGACAGACAGACAGACAGACAGACAGACAGACAGACAGACAGACAGACAGACAGACAGACAGACAGACAGACAGACAGACAGACAGACAGACAGACAGACAGACAGACAGAGGATGGATGGATGGATGGATGGATAGATAGATAAGCATGTTTATTATATTTATACTCAGCAATAGATAGATAGATGTAGTCAGCATTTTGAATGTAGCACACTGTCACATTTAACCCACACACTCTCACTATCACAGTATTGCAGGTAATCAGTGTACAGCAGGACTCAAACTTTCCCCAGGTGGGTGTGTTTTGCCACTTTCCTGCTGCACTACTGGACTGACAGCTACGGTACACAAGATTAGCTGTTCATTGTGGGCGACATGCGAATTGTTTGTATACATAAAACCAAAATACACAACACATTGTTTTAGATGTGGGGCTTTTGGTGGACAGTGACTCATGGGGTGACCTTTTCAGATCGATGTGGGACTATGAAACTACAGTGTCGACAGGGTAAACTCTGCGTGAACGCTAATGACATCGTCTACCGCTGATATATAAATGACTTGCCTGTTGGGCATTCCAATTTTTTTTTTAAACATCTTCTTTTTGGCATATATTGTACACAAAAATGCCATCTATAGCACACCGAAGTCCACAACATTCCTTCGGACATCATTCATTCATTGCATATCATTGCTCTTTTGTTGATTTTGATTGCTTTCGTTGTCCTCATTTGTAAGTCGCTTTGGATAAAAGTGTTTGCTAAATGTCTAAATGTACATGTAAATCTGTACTTTCCTTAGTCATAACTCGTAAATCTATCTAACACAAAATTCCTTTTGTATCAAGCAGATGAATTATTGACAACACCGCTTTTTTTTTCCTCGTCTTCTTCAATATTTCAAATACTATACTCCCTTTTATTATGCTGTTCTCGGCACAGTGTTTTTAAATAGGAACAAAGACATGGAGGAACTCAGACTTGCTGGGCTACTCTTCACGTTCACAGGAAAATGATGCAAAAGAAAGACTTTTATCAGAACCTATCAATCAATAGACCGATAAAAGACAATGATCCACTTATGTGCGAGCGTGTTTCATTCTCGCAGTATATGCTGTAGTTCTTGTGAGCTTTCTGCTGATAGAGTCTCAGAGATGTGAGGAACATCAGTAGTGAAGCATAACAGATGCACCTTGACGTTTTACTTAGAGAGTTGTGTGTGTGCAGATCCAGGAGGAAAATTTATTCAGACAGAAATAAGGCACATCGTCAACTTTCTTTGCAAAACTCATGGCTGTCACAGGTAAGTTCAAAACACACCACCATTGCTTCTACCAATTTTTTTTTCCTTTTTAACTTTCAAGATCAGATCTCGTTTGGTACGCATAGCTGTGTTTTTAAACTCAGGTTTGTAACCGATGTGGAACAAGAACCCGAGGCACTTACTGGTCTTGCTTTTAACAAGAACCTCAACCATGTCACCTTCCTCCAATTCCAAAAATAATGATGACTTGCGTGTTGCATGTAGAACGTGTGGCCTTTCATTTTTGGGCTTTGCAATATGCAAATCTTCCATTTCTGCGTGACTCACTTTTGCAATATGCAGTTGACATTTATTTATATATAATTAAATATTGCATTGTATGCTGATTCCTCCTCCTCATATGTTCCCAGCCCAAAGGTCAACACCTACAAAGCCACTGTGTTATAGTGTAACATATCAAAACATCTTAATTTGACATGTAGATGTTCGATTCTCTGGAGTTCGTAATTGATATTAAGATCTCTTAATGTTCCTGTCAGACGTTGTGGTGTTAAAGCTTGAGAAGATAAACACTCTCTCACCCTTTCAGTCAGCTTGCCAAACAAGTCTTTATGAAAATACAGTACGCCCCACATATTTTGTTGCGTTTATCATATTTGGTGTTATTGCGCCTGGGGTCACATTACAGTCCATGTCCGCTTTCTGCAAGTTTCCTTGTGTTTTATTTTAATATAATACTGCTTTGTTTTGTCTGAGTTTTAAAGTGAGTCAGTGATGTTTGTCTGCATTAATCTCTCGCCCTTTTGTAAACATCAAATCTCCGCTTTGGAGCTGCATCTAACGTGAGTTAGCAGCAAGTAATGACATGCTTTTAAAAAAAATCACAGGAGGAGATGAAATAAAGGAGGTCATTTGAAGTGTCTGTCTAACTTCAGTGTGAGGAATAAGGTGTGGGTTAGAAAAACTGTTCATTCTGCATCGCTTCTGAGCTTCTTTTAAAGATCTTAAAAGATGATTTATTTCTTTAAACGAGAGCAGGGTAGAGCTAAAACATAATAATGCATCTGCGTCATGTGGATCCCAAATACACCAAGCCAATACACCACTAAATATTACACTTTGATGAGTAACTTTCAAGATTTGTTCATGTTTTTCAAAGACGTCTACAGTAAAAATACAGTAGAATTCTCGGTAGCACTTTAGTATAGAGACCAATTCTCACTATTAACTAGTTGTTTATTAGCATGCCTTTTATTAACATATTGTCTGTTTATTAGTACTTATAAATCACATATTCTGCATGACCATATTCCACATCCCTAATCCTACCCAATACCTAAACTTAACAACTACCTTACTAACTAATAAGCAGGAAATAAGTAGTATATTGAGGCAAAAGTCATAGTTAATGGTTTGTTAATAGTGAGAACTGGACATAAAGTGTGACTAAATTCTCTTATAAATACAATTTTAAAAATACAGTATTTATTTTAGGTTTTTTGTTGTGGTTTAAAAAAGTCCTTAATGTAAATTTACAACTTACATTTGTATAATTCTTTGAATTATATAATGTTAATATACCAACCAAACACCAAAATCTGCTTTGTATCTTGTTTTACTTTAAAATATGAGGTGGCTAATATTTTTACTTTATACCGAATAAACAAATAAATAGGTAAATAAATAAAAATAACAATGTAAAAGTATGTGGATTTTTCTTGTTGAATATTATATAGATTCAAATTGTAAATTATATATATAAATTAATTGTAAACTGTCATACAAATTTACTTTCAAAGAACATTTTTTTGCAGTACTACATTTTTATATATTTATATTAGAAGTAAAATTACAAGTTTTTCTCAATATTATAGGATATGGTTAACATAACAGATTTTTATTAACCTGATTTTTAATCATTCCAATATGCTGATTTGCTGCTCAATAAACATTTCTTATTATTATCAATGTTGAAAACATAGGGTACTGCTTAATATTTTTGTATATGATACTTGTATATGAAAAACATGATACTTTCGGGGTTGCCAGGCGAAGGAGCTTGGAGGCAGATATCAAATAAACAGAGTCTTTTAATAAATCCACAGGTGGAAACTAATGAACTAATCAAGCAACAAAGGAAAACTAGGTCAAGGCAGGGAGAACAGAAACACAGAACATATCGCCCCCCTCCCAGAATGGTGCGTCCCACGCCGTAACAGTTCCAACGGGGAGGGGGGGGCGCCCTGGAGGCTGGTGCAGGGCAGGAACAGGGCGGAGACAGGGAAGGCCTCCAGGGCGGATCAGGGAGTTCGGGGCGCCATGGCGGAGCAGGCAGACGCGGGAGGCCATGGCGGAGCAGGCAGACGCGGGAGGCACTGGCGGAGCAGGCAGACGCGGGAGGCCATGGCGGAGCAGGCAGACGCGGGAGGCCATGGCGGAGCAGGCAGACGCGGGAGGCCATGGCGGAGCAGGCAGACGCGGGAGGCCATGGCGGAGCAGGCAGACTCGGGAAGCCATGGCGGAGCAGGCGGCTCGGGAAGCCATGGTGGATCCTCCGTGACCTCGGCCACCACGGCCACGGGCATATGTCCCCCCCCCCATTTTCTTGGGGAAAATTAGGAATTCTGGGGGGCACTCTAGAGGAGCGGGCACCTGAGGGCGCTCTGGAGGGTGCTTTCGAGGAGCGGGCTCTGGAGGGCGCTCTCGAGGAGCGGACACTAGAGGGCGCTCTGGAGGCGCAGGGCTGGCTAACTCGGGGGAATCAGGAGACGATGGAGAGCTGGACGGGACCAGCGGAGACGAAGGAGACTCAGGAGCCGAAGGAGAGCTTTCTGGAGCGGACTCTGGAAAGAGGATAGGGGCTGAGAACTCCGGAGGCAGCGCCATGTCCAAGAGCGCTGAGCCAGCGGCGGCCGACAGGCTTGAGTCAGCAGTGGCCGGCGGTCCTGGGCTGAGTACTAGGGAGGAGCTTTGGAGGACTCATTGGAGTGGTATGTGGAGGGAGCTGGCTTGTGGTGAGCTGGAGCATCTACATACTTCCGGATGGGAGGAGGATGAGGATCCTCCACATCTACAATGAACCATTTATCTCTAGAACAATTTATAAAATCCGCTACGGGTCTGCGGCAATCGTCAGGAGTCAAAAAACTAAACAAATTGTCATCTTTTAGTCCCATCCGGAAGCACGCATTAATCATGGAATCGCTCCAACTCACCAGATGCATCATGCTCAGAAATTCCTCCACATACTGCTCCAAAGGCCTTCCCTCCTGCTGGAATTCCAGGAGAAAATTCTCAGCCCAGTTCACTTTCTTGTTTTTTGGGTCCTGTCTTCTGTCAGGGGTTGCCAGGCGAAGGAGCTTGAAGGAGTACGAAGGAGGCAGATATCAAATAAACGGAGTCTTTTAATAAATCTATCTGGGAAAAAACAGAAGAAAACAACCTCTTTACATGACGGAGACAAGACAAACAAACTGAGGAAAGGCAGGGCTATAAATACTAAACCAAACGATGGACTAATAAGATAATTAATGAACACAGGTGGAAACTAATGAACTAATCAAGCAACAAAGGAAAACTAGGTCAAGGCAGGGAGAACAGAAACACAGAACATACACGTGACAGATACATTTCTTTTAGGATTCTCTGATAAACAGAAAGTTCAAAAGAACAGCATTTATTTGAAACTGAAGCCTTTTTGTATTATTATAAATGTCCCTACTGTTGATCAATTTAATTCTATGCTTGTTAAATAAAAGTATCAACTTCTTAAAAAAAAAAAATAATAAAATCCCTAACCACAAACTTTTAATTTTACGGAAGAGGATTAGGGCCAAGCAATAATAAAAAAATAAAACCATCTCGAGATTAAAGTCGTTAAATTTCAAGAAAAAACTCGTTATGTTTCGAGAAAAAAATTGTTACATTTCGAGGGAAAAAAAGTTGAAATAAAATGTTGAGAATAAACTCATTAAATTACGAGAAAAAAAGTCGTAAAATTGCGAGACAAAAAAGTCGAGATAAAATATTGAGAATAAACTCATTAAATAATAATGAGAAAAAAGTCGTTAAATTTAGAAAAAAAAAACGTGTTAAATTTCGAGAAAAAAGTCTAAATAAAACGTTGAGAATAAACTCATTAAATTACGAGAAAAAAGTCGTTAAATTGCTAGGAAAAAGTCGTTAAATTGCGAGGAAAAAAGTCGTTAAATTTAACGACTGTCCAACGAGATGAAATTAACATGACACGAGTGTGTTTATTCACGACTTTTTTCTCGAAATTCAATGAGTTTATTCTCAACATTTTATTTCAACTTTTTTCTCGAAATTTAATGAGTTTTTTCTCAAAATGTAACGACCTTTTTCTCGTTATTTAATGAGTTTATTCTCAACATTTTTTCTCGACTTTTTTTCTCACAATTTAACGACTTTTTTTCTCGAAATTTAACGACTTTAATCTCGAGATGGTTTTATTTTTTTATTATTGCTTGGCCCTAATCCTCTTCCATATAATTGGTAGTGTATATATAACATTTTATATATTTTTGGGCCCTTTTGACTTTGTCGAGCAGGCAACTGCTTGTAAATACCCAAGAAGAACATTTTAGAAAAGCATTAGACAATAACAGGAAAAAACGTGTTTTTGCACAAGCAGACATTCAAAAGTCTTTTTTCTAGACTTGAGCTTGATGTCTCTTGATATTTTCCAAGCAGCACTGAGTAGTAGTGACCTGCGCTGGCAGCAGTGTGTGTGAGTGTGTGTGTGTATAAACACGGCCCTGACATCCATCCAGCTGCTCTCGTTCCCCTGGGCATCACTGTCTCCTGCTTTACTATTGCTACCATGGTCAGGTGTCATCAGAAATACAGCAGCCATATTGAACAGCTCTCGCCAGGAGCACTCAGGAACACTTCACCTGAGCCGAGGTGGCCTTACGACCTCCAGCCATACGGAGGCCAGACTGTGTCACAGCTGATGCGAGGAGGAGCGACTGGTCCCTACCAGGGTGGACAGAGTCCGCAGGCCACACATTTAGTAGAAAAGAAGCAGATGAAACACCAAAACCACAGCAGCCGCAATGAAAAAGCAGGTGACCTATAGTGACCCCAGAGTGAGGAAATGAATAAGAGGTTTGGGACTTGAAAACATTGCCAGCAACGCTCTTTGGATGCTTCTCTTTATGGAAGCAGCTCTGCTTTTGTCCCCATAGCAACCCTATGGATGCAGATTTTACCATTATAAAGACATCTAAAGATATCCTGTTATCTAATGTAATGAAATTCACATGTGTTTAGTGTGACTTATGTGTTCAAATAGTTTTTGGAGGTACTGTAATGAAACAGTGAGAACAGTGACCTTGCTAATCAATATACTCTATACCTCTATGAGCTTCTGTGGATGTTCCTGTAGAGAAGGCCTGGTTCATCACAAGGATATCCTGAAGAAAGAGGTCAGTGGTTAATGAGATGTGGAAAATGTCTGTTGCAGAAACACAAGCCAATGGAAAGTCTCTTTCCTTTGCCTGAGCTATGAGGATGTGCTCCACTGTTACTTCCTGATTGATTAGACCATATCCTTATAGAGCATGTTAACACACACACACACACACACACATCTTTCAGTTTCACACTAGTGCTTTTCTATTTAGAGACACCAAGTCAGCTGATTTGTTTCCTAATTTCTAAAGAGACAGAAAATACACAAATAATAAATGATGTAGAAACAATTTTCACTATTTTCAGAGTTGCTACACTGAAAAAAAATGATTCATTGAATTGACTACCATTTTTAAGGTAAGTGGTTGCAATCAATTTATTTTAGCTACATTTAAATAAACAAATTTAGTTGACTAACTTTCAACATATTTTTTTAATTAAATGTAGCTAAAATAAATTGTTTGCAACCACTTACCTTAAAAATATTTAGTATCATTTTTCAGTGTAGTAAATTTCACAAACAGTTATAAAGAAGTGCCAAGTAACACACTGAGGGGAAATTTTCAAATAGAAAAACTCTGTTTTTTGTTAACACTTTATTTTAAGGTCTAGTTCTCACTATTAATTAGCATGCATATTACTAGCATATTGGCTGTTTATTAGTAATAAAGCACATATTAATGTCCTATTCTGCATGATATTTTAGATCTCAAAACGTAACAACTACCTTACTAACTATGAATAAGCAGCAAATTAGCAGTTTATTGAGGCATAAGTCGTATTTAATAGTTAATTGATAGTGAGAACTGGACATGAAAGAACAAAATCTTATAGTATCAAAATCTTATAGTATCAAAATCAAAATTTTATAGTAAAAAATACTCCAATAATCTTTGTTATCTCCAATAAATAAACTTTATTATCAAAAATATTTTTACAGTAGTACAGTACAGTACAGTACTGCCTCTGTTAAATCAACTTGATTGCATGCTAATGGCATTGGCATGCTAATGTACATGACAATGGTAATGTATTTGGTCTTGGCGGAATAGATCTGCTACGCTGCTGCTGCTGCTGCGGCAGAGCAAGTACCGAGACTTGCTACTGCCAATACATCCACAACACGCTGCTGTGAGCATGTAAGAAATACTGCTGCTGCACATATAACATATATGAATAACCCCCATAGCATACATGATCACCCCATAGCAGATCTATACAGGTGGAGCTGGGGAAGGTGGAGGGTTTCTGAAGTGCGCTGCAACTGCAACCACAAGCATTAGCCAAATATTTGAATGTTGTGCAGCGAGCTCATTGGCTATCGATACAGCTGTGACATGTGATAATGATGTCATTATGTCATATTGAGTTAGATCTATCGGACTGCACCATCTAGAGTTTCATGCCAGAACTTTGAATATGTTTCAAATTTGTTTTAAAGTAGTTAATTTTCCAGCCATAAATATTCTACCAACCAAAACTGTATTTTACATTGTCATTATTGATTGATTGATTGATTGATGTACTGTATTCTGACTTATTTGCTGAAAAATAGGATATATTATTGTCATACATTAGATTTCAGTGAAATAATACTGTTAAAAACAAAAACTAGACCCACTGTGATTTTGTTCTTTATATTTGCATTTTTGTTTTAATATAATAATATTTATTATATATGAAAAAAAAACTTGCTATAAAACTTTCTGATAATTTCTTTAATGCGCTTAAATCTCTTTTTGTTCGGGCAGCGAGGGGTCAGCTAACTTATTTTTAAGGTCAAATCTTCTTTCAGATAAAAGCATATGAAGAAAGACAGTTTGACTGTGAGTGTTTGGCCTTGTTTGACGTTTACTCAGAGATGACACATTCTGTGAGGACATGAAACTGCATTGCGTAGATAGTGGCTTATTTATTAAGACAAAAATATCCTGTTATTGCATTTACTGAAAAATCTTAATCTGTATTTTTGTCTTGTTTCCCAGTATTTTTTTAACATCCTTAAAACAAGATTAATTTGTCAATGAAAATTGAAAAGATATTATTGTAACACTTTAGTATAGGGACCAATTCTCACTATTAGCTTATTAGCATGCCTATTATACATATTGTCTGTTTAGTAGTACTTATAAAGCACATATTCTGCATGACCATATTCTACATCCCTATCCCAATTCCTATACTTAACAACTACCCTACTAACTATTAATAAGCAGCAAATTGAGGCAAAAGTTATAGTTAATGGTTTGTTAATAGCGAGAATTGGACCTTAAAATACTGTGTGACTGATATGAATTATTTTCACCTTGAATTAACTGTATTTTTATTAATCCATTAGCAAATTATTTTCTCATTTGAAGCATAAATCTAACCAATTTTAGTGAACATTTTCTTTCTTGGCTCAGCAAACAAATCTTAAGCTCTTTTTGCAAGCATGTCTAGAAAAAGATGCTCTTTTGTAACTCTCTCTGAATGCATTCAAACATTATCTGCCATGTCCTGTTTGGTTCTGGCTTCTCACTTTAAAAGGGAGTGTCCTTTTTAGACCAGATTAATAAAACAAGAGCTGAGTTCAGTTTGTCGCTCTGTTTTTTTTTTTACTTCCTGCTATCTAGTTTTCCACGCCTCTGACTTGCTCTTTCTGTCTTCTCAGCTGCAGCGTCACTGCGCATGTGGTTTTCCTCTCCTCGCGACACACAGGAAATGTTGCAGCAAAAACAAATTCAGTCACCTTTTCCATGCTGTTCTGAAGCCACGGTGTCTAAATATAGGGGCTTCGAAAGACTAAAATAAATAGTTCAAACAATGGTGTTTGGGTTTTTTTAACCACTGGGAGTGTAAAACATGTCGTAGATTTGTTTGTTGAGGTTAGATTTGGCATGTTAGTTAATCTCTCTGATCACTCAAAGAACTGAAGACTCTATAACTATCTGCATAGGTGCACTTCAACACGTGGGATTTTAAGTTTATGCTTTATTGATCATGAAAATCACAAGAAATGTGATGGAAATTATGAAGTGGATTGAATCATGAGAATTGCCTTGATAAATAGACAATCTGACCATCTGTATGTGTATTTGTGTGTGCAGAGGAAGTTGACTCAAGGGATCATGGTTTTGAGTCAAAAGTTCAAATACACAAATGTGTTTTCTCAGCAGTGTTTTGTATGTTGACTTAAATGTTCAAAATGTACCAAAATATAATATACTGAGATAAGTTTTGTGTTTCACTGTTTAGATTGTGCTTAAACCCTTAAAATTAAAATGTATGTACTTGTATGTACCTCATATTATATACATATATATATATATATATATATATATACAGTATGTACAGAACTGACTTGAACTCGAGTTTGACAGTTACCTTCTAAATCTTACTCCTCTACATACAATTATTTACATTGTGTGTTTAAATTAATCTGAACGTAAATTATAATCTAAAGAGTTATGCTGTGGTGTCACAGACTAAACACTACACTATTAATTAGCGTCATTATCATTTAATGAGATGAGGCTTTCCACACTGACATTTGTTACAGGAGGCAGTTGAGTCACATTTATGCAAACAGACTCATAGTTATTTGGATTTTCTTTTTAATGTGTCTATCTCCATATATTTAACTTTGATTGGGAGAAGCCACACATACCCCAGATCCCTCCTTCCCTTTTACTATTCCCTTCTCTTTGAACTGTTGTCTATACATGAATAAAGACCACTGGGTCAGCGGAGGCTTTAAGAAAGCAGATTAGACCTCATTGTCTGTGAGTAAAGAAAGCAAAAGTCACGCTATAAATAGCCAGATGTAGACTCCTTCAGCAGCAGAGCGGATAGCAGTAATGAACCTGACTGAGGTGACTGTGTTTGAGGCAGTATTTGAGGCTAATATCAGTACAAACTGAATTATTCTTTTAAAGAGTCTTCTGCCTTTGTTTTTATAAAGGAATAGTTCACACAAATGATAATTCAATCATCATTTATGCACCCTCGTGTAATCCAAACGTTGACTTTTCTTTTTATCTGCGGGAACAAAAAAGTTGATATTATGTGGAGAACAGAGATACAGTACATAAACTGAACCAGCACTAAACTGAACACTGGCTTGCTTAGTTGGGGCCTGAAAGACACTTAACTTTCAGTAATTGATTGTAATTATTCAGTAATTTACAGTAAATTGACCACACCACACAAACCATTGGATGAGAACAAAACTTGAACTGAATTAAACTGGATGATGTCACTATTGTTGCTTTACAGCTGAATAAGATCTTGCAACATCGACACTGATATTGAACTGAATAGAATTAACATTTACGCGAATTAAATAACATCACTACTAGTATTAGAACTGCTTACTGAACTTTTCAAACTGATGAACTTTACCCTGTTGTTGATCTAAACTGAACCAACACTAAACTGATTTGAGCTAAATAATGACGCAGAATCTGAATTGTCTCTACAGTTGAGTTTCCATAATTTATTCTGTTTTTTTCCTGTTTATCTCTGTGAAGCTGCTTTGAGACCATCTGTATTGTATATAGAAATAAAGGTGGCTTGATTTGACTTGAAGTATAGTAAACAGGCTGATAAGTGCCAAAAAGCATATTAAAATAGCATAAATTTGTCCATAATACTCCTACACTATATTCCAACACCTTTGAAGAAATATCATGGATTTAAAGGGATAGTTCACCCAAAAATGAAAATTCTGTCATCATTTACTCACCCTCATGTCGTTCCAAACCTGTACGAGTTGCTTTCTTATGTTGAACACAAAAGAAGATATTTTGAAGATTGCTGGTAATCAAACGGTTGGTGGTTGCCATTGACTTTCATAGTAGGAAAAAAAAATACTATGGAAGTCAATGGCAACCACCAACCGTTTGATTACCAGCAATCTTCAAAATATCTTCTTTTGTGTTCAACATAAGAAAGCAACTCGTACAGGTTTGGAACGACATGAGGGTGAGTAAATGATGACAGAATTTTCATTTTTGGGTGAACTATCCATTTAAGTAAATAAAAATATAAATGCTTCATTCGCTGACAATCCTATGCTCTGCCACAGCTCTCATTTGCATATTTTCAAATTCAACATGCTACAGTCACTTAGAAGCACCAGTGATATTCACATTAGGCAGATATTTTCAACCAAAGCTACTTTCATAGCATTCAAATTGTTCATGAGTTGAACTCTACAGTTTGAGCTACAGGAGCAAACATGGCATGTGGCAAGTCTTGCCATTTCAACTTTAAATATGCAGACGCATAAATCAGATGTGATTTTGACCGAATAATGACTAAATTGCTGTGAATTTTGGGTGAACTCTTTCTCGAAAGTGTATTTTTATTTTATGGCATGCTATGTTCCTATTACAGAGACTTTTGGAATGGTCCAAGCTCATTTAAAGGGATAAGGTACCTCAAATGCAGCTTAGATTGTTTACTCTGCCATTACACTTGAGAGTCTCCTCATAAACACGCTGTGACAGTGTATCCATCATGTCAACATATTACGTATCAATGAAAAATAACCTTGGTTAAAGTAGTCTCTAAACAGCCATTGCAATCTTGAGGCTATTGCCTCACTGCTATAACACACAAATTTTATTAAACACTGTTACCGAATTCAGCCAACAAAACGGCATACAGCGAAATTACTCCTAGAGCCATTTTAGATTTAATATGGGCTGAGATAGTCACGGTAGTTTCATATTTATAGAGGACTTTAATTTGTTATTGGTCTATGAGGCGGCTGTTTTATGCTGATGAACAGTGTACTGTATAAAATTCCCTGTGCATTTGCTTGACTGTAGCCGAGGCTGAGCTCTGCCATGTGAAGCTGGATTTCCCCTGGCTTGGCTCCAGTCTCCCCCACCTCCCTCTCGCTCTCATTCTTTCCTGTGCATCCCATTCTTCAGTTTTCCTCCGAAGTCCTCTGCCATTCCTTATGCTTTCAACAAACAGAGTTCACAACTTACCCTCTGACCTCTGACCTTGCTTTTTTAGAGACACTCAGCTACATTTTACTAAGTAACTGCCAAACTATGACCATTAACACTTCCAAAAAAGTAACACTGCTTTAGGATGTACCATGATAAAACCATGCCAGGGGCAAATTGTATTGCTTACAGGCTGCTCTGCTCAGTTATGTTTCAGATGTTTCTTCAAATACTGAAAAAAAAAATAGTTGTGAATGAGAGAACTGTTGATATACAGTAAGAATACAGAGCTAGAAAATTCATTTGGACAGCAAAGATCAGATTATTTGTACTTTGGAGAATTTGATTAGAAACATTTGAAAACATCTGTCTTTGATATCTTATTCTGATACTCTGAAGTAGACATTTAATATTACAAGGGCTTTTTCAAGGGAGACAGATCTGAAAAGGACAAAGCAAAAGTCTTCTTTTGCTCTCCATTTAATCTCACATCATTGCTGTCCAGCAACAATTAAGTAAAATGAATTTAATTGAATTTAAATAATAAAAATTAATTCAAATTTAATTATTTATAATAATTAATAATATATTTTTTAATTTTAGATAAAAATAATTTTGAAAGAAAAATGACTTAATATCCTGAATTCTTATCTTAATTGTTTTAATAGTATCATTTGAAGTAAATACCATGGTGAATGAATATGTTAATTATAGAGTACCATGGTATATATCAAAGTACCGTGGTATTATCTTCTGACACCATCACTGTACTATGGTACTAATATGTTGGTAAAAATAATATTCATACACGTAAATCGAAAAAATGTTTGAATCGAAGTTCTCCTTTAATATATTTCTATGACCTAGTTTGTGAACTATATCTTAGAGCTTCAAATATAAAAAAATAAATAAAAAAAACGTCTGAAACTTTGTTTCTCTAAAAATATTTATTATTTGTGTTCTTTGATGTCTTCATCTGCTACCTGTTTGTCTTGATTCTTTCTTGTGCATTTTTTTAATTCATTTATTTATTTTTTACATTTTTATATATATATTTACATCTATTTTGTTTTTTCCTTCCTGGTTGTGTCTTACATTGTTGGATGTATATATATACAGTATATATGTGTGTGTGTGTGTGTGTGTGTGTGTGTGTGTGTGTGTGTGTGTGTGTGTGTGTGTGTGTGTGTGTGTCATTTCCAAATTCTGAAATGTTGAATATCTCTGACCGGAAGATTCCTCAAGCAAATGTATCAACAGCACCTCCAAGTTTTTTCTAATCAACAATACTCAGCAAGCATGCTTTCAGGGAATACTAAAACACAGGGTTTTAGATAAAACTTTGTAGTTTCCATCTCAACTGAGCGCCAATTCCCAGCCATCATAAATCTTCTATCTCAGATTATTGCGTAATCAGAAGGGGAAATATGATGGCAATAAAGAGCGTGAGCCGGCGGGATATTATTGGTGGGCGTTTATTCTGCAAGAATTATACAAGGATTTGCCATCTAATTCTGAGGGGGCTATAGCTAGGTCTGGTGGGGACGTTTATATTCACACCACGGAGATTGACTGATATTGCCCTACACCGTGCCGTTTTATTGGCGGTAAAGGGCTTTAGGCTGTGAAACAACTAGTCGGGAACATGTTGATATGAATCACGCTCAAACGCAAACGTGCTTTTGAAAATACTTAACTTTTTAATGTTCACGTCCAGTCGCTGTAATGCGCTTAAACAGCAGGCTATACCACCATCACCTGTTGAGTTTCAGATTAGCATTTCTCTGAAATAATGAGCCTTTCAAGCCTGCGGAGAGACAACGCTGCTGACATGTCGGACCAGAGAGCGTGCAGACACTTGTCCTACACTTCGCTGAAATCCAATCACAACCAGTCAGACGACTATTACACCTCTGTCACGTCAAATTTTCCATACTCTGAAGCTATTAGTCACCTTAGCCTTTCGTCACAGAACTAATGGTATAGCATTATTTGCCCTAAAGACTTTTCTTTGGTACTTTTAAAGTTACACACCATTTTGGTAGGTATTAATAGATACGAGCTGAAATTATGTTCAGTATCACTGTAAGCAGAGACAGAATATTCCATTTCAACTCTAGTGCTTTATATTATGACTAAAGGCAGGGTTTTATCAGAGGTGTCATTTTGAACTTTTAAATCTGTAAATTGAGTCAGACATGCATAGATCTATTTCCTTGTAAAATAAAAACATTAAGTAGCAGTGGTGGAAAGCAATCAAAAGCAGCTTTCATCAGCTAAGTGCGTTTTTCATTTGGTTTGTGTGCTTGTAAGCAAGGTCACATGGCTGTTTTTTTTTTAGGATCTGACTTGTTGCGGCATTGTCTGCGAGACAGAGCTGTTTCCGCTTTCCACGCGTCAACATTAGACTCTCCATTTCTGGGTTTGTGATATCACGGAGCACAGGAAGTGACATCACGTCCTTGTTTGTGAGCCCTGGTAATTGTGGGCTAGATGACAAATGACAGCTGTGCTGCGCTGGAAAATGGATATGAGTGCGGTTAGAGGTTAGCCTCATAACCGTGTCGCTTTATTGGCATCTTATGCCTTTTTCTAACAACAGGCTTAAATGTTTCCTGTTTTATTATATGTAGGAAAACACACTGTCACATATTGGGTGTTTAAAAGCTTTTTGATTAAATCTACACGAGCGGCCTCTGATAAAATCACAGGAGTTGCGGTTAATAAAATAACTCCGTTTTAAAAGTGAGGCATGTGTTTATGTATGAGTTATTGATAGAATAGTTATCATAATCAAGGGAACTGAATTCAGGATCAGTTTATGTAAAACAGGTGTGGAAGAAACAGCAGTCTGTATACTGTACTTTCCACCCCACTAAGACCACAGGTGCAAACCTCACGAGAGGGTTTTGCATAGTAGAATGGCCACAGCACTGGAGGGTAAGCATTCACTCATGCAGTGTGTGTGATGGAAAGTGTCACCTAGTCACGTTTGCCACTTGATAGTTGACCATCACTGCTGGAAACATGCACAGCTTATATTTATTTATTTAGTTATTTAGCAGACGCTTTTATCCAAAGCGAATATAATTATATATATATATATATATATATATATATATTAGATGAAGAAAAAGATGATAATACTTAAGTTAATAAGTTATAGACAGTTTTCTTTAAATGCTTGTCTGTACATTGGAAGTACACTTTAACCATATTTCAAATAGAATGGAAACAATTATGAAATTACATGAAAAACCTCTCCAAAGTTGAGCTAATTCCATTTAATATGAATTTAAACTCTAATAATTTTTTAGTTGATGCAATTGACAAGTAATTAGTGTGAAAACAGTTTGCACTTAAGCATATTCTTTAAACTCCAAGTAAATACATTAAAGACACTTATTCTGATATTAGACTTATGCGTATGTACAGTCGTGGTCAGAATTATTGGCACCCTTGGTAAATATGATCAAAGAAGGCTGTGAAAATTAATCTG
>NW_015547697.1:845242-895740 GCF_001515605.1 Sinocyclocheilus anshuiensis
TTTTCTCATTGTGATGGATGATTAAGGGAATTTGGCCTTTGTTTTCCCTCCTATTTATAATCCTGTGAAACAGGAAGCCATGGCTGGATAATTTCATGTTCATAATCACCCTGGTATGCTCAAAATTGTAAATATGAATGGGAATATACTTCACAGATATTTTACTCATAAGAATTTCTAATGGTGCCAATAATTGTGTCCAATGTGTATTTGAGAAAAAACTTTATTTCATAATGAGATTTTCCCCCATTTTCAATTGTTTTAGTTCAATGAAAGATTAGATATTTGTGAATTTTTTTAAATAAAAGATCAAAATGATTAACAATGCAGATTTATTTTCACAGCCTTCTTTGATCATATTTACCAAGGGTGCCAATAATTCTGACCACGACTGTAAATACTTCACTGTGCGTATATTATTTAATTATAATTTTAACTGTAGTGTTATTCATTGTTACATTTAAAGCTAATATATTTTAAATCATTATAAATGTGTAATTAAAAAATTTGGTGGTACACTTTAACCATATCTCAAAGACAATAAAAATAATTATGAAATTACATGTAAAAATGTACACTGAACAAAATTATAAACGCAACACTTTTGTTTTTGCCCCCATTTTTCATGAGGAATGGTGAATTGGAAAAGTTACATAACAAAGAGTTCAGCTCATGAAAAACAAAAGTGTTGTGTTTATAATTTTATTCAGTATACTTAGGTGAGTCGAAAAAAGCACTCTAAAGTTCAGCTAATTGCAGTTCATATAAACTATAATACATTTTAATTTTATTCCAATTAAGATGGGATTAAGTGTCTAACAACATTACTTTCAGTTTGCACTTAAGAATATTCTTTAAACTCCAAGTAAATGAAGACATATGGTCTGATATTAGACATATGTACATACATATATATATATATACAGTATATATATATATATATATATATATATATATATATATGTATATATGTGTGTATATTTGCCAGTTTCATGGCAAAGCAGACCAGTATCCTCTACAATAAATCATGTTTTCATCTAAGTAAAGAAAGCAAAGACAATAGGCTTGGGTACCTTGGAGACCAGTAGGACTTCTTTGCCATGGCAACTGTGTGCTGAGATACCGTGCAGTGATGTGGCTTCACCGACACATTCTGTGAAAGAATGCAGAAAGTGTGTTCGCTTCTGTGTTTCAACATACTTTACATCTCACACCATTATATCTGAAAACCTTCCTGAGAAATAACAAAAAAAAAAACACATTTGTTCGAGCAAATGTCCAGTCGTGCGGCCAAATGTTCAAAAAAAATATTCAACAAAAGCTGGTTTCTCCTTTTCAGTATATTTCTAAACACAGATTATGTGTATTATTATTAAACATTATTGTGTGCACTGTTGGGTTTCATCAGTAAACAATGGACATGTCACATCAAGCTTTATTGCGTCTTTTAAATCTAGAGGTCTTGATATCAACAAACGGATGAAGACAGATCTTCAGCATTTATACAAATGCTAAGGATTCTATTGCCTTTCTACAAGTGCGAACAAGTTCACGTATATGTGTAAATGCACATATGTGGGTGTATGTTTGTCTACCCTGCGTTTCTCCCGCTCTTGTATTCCTCAAACACTGGAGTGCAAAGCAAACACACACACAGAAAACGCAGACACAGGGTGAAGAGTGTGAGGTATGTAGAGAAAGCTTGTGTTAATTTCCTGTGGCAACAGAAAGAGGCTTCTGTATGCACTGCATTTAACAATGAGTTAAAGGGTAACTCGGGTCATGTGACTCAGATGAAGGCAGAAATGCCCTCAGTTGTTTTCTTCCTTCACTGTATTCATGCAAATCATTTGGCATTGCTGACATATTTTGCTCAAGGAAAATGTTGATTGATTTGTTTGAGGCTTAACAAAGTATGACGTATTTCATAGTGTGCCAGATGTGAGACGTGCTACTGGTAAATCTGAGATCTGAGATGAAACAGTGAGGTTGCACTACAGGCAGGCACAAGCATCCTACTACTTTACTTACAGATAATATAATATTAATGAAATAAAAGGCTACTTAAGTGCATTTAAAGACACTAAACTTTCATGACACTTTTGGCTACACTTCATTTTAAGGTGTCCTTGTAACAGTGTAATTACACATTAGTAATATTTATTGCTTGTATTTATATTAATAAGTAATATTTACATGAGAAATATTAATTAACATGTATTTCATTTAGGGTTAGTAACTTGTAATTCTGCATAATCACTGTTAATACTATAGTAAGTGCATGTAATGTGTAACAACGACACTAAAATAAAGTGTATCCTTTTATCGTTTCAATAGAAATTATGTATATTTTAAAGAGTATTATTTCCATAATAAGTACTCTTTTTAAAAGTATGCTAAAGTGTGCTTATTTTTCACAAGGGTTATCCAGTCACCTACACAATCTCAGGATCAAAAAAGGAAGATGAACGAAGTTATCTAACTAAATATGTGATGAAAAGTACATTTAACCCCGTCGGCTGCTCCCACCGCTTTTTAAAACACCGTGACTCCTGTGCGTATGTCACTGAATAGGTGTGCCATAAGAGGTAATGTGTATGCTTTCATCTTTCATCAACAGATTTATTTGAAGGAGCTGTCGAGTCTGTGCCCTAGCAAGTCTGGGGTAGCAGCTTTTCAGTGTGCTATCAAAACAAGTCACGCTTTTCCCATTAACAGAGATATAATATTATATTTAATATAAATATTTCCCATTTTATAAGTTCAAAACAAGCGCACATCCTATAGTGTTGCTGTTTACGTCTCTTGTAGCCAGTTGCATGTGCATAAATATGTCTGAGGTTTGGGTTGCATGGTTGGATGGTAACTTTCATATGGCAAATAGCATTTGTTAATGCAAAAATATGAATGTACAGTTTAATATCAAAACCAGAGCGTGTCTCAGCTGCGAAATAGACCTTGATCAGTTTTTGGAGCGGTGGTTGGAACGATATTAGTGACATAACCCAAACAGCTGTCTCAAATCTGCATTATGATATATGCCTGCTAGCATCCCATAAAACTATGCCATCTGTACAATTTCTGAACATTATACTCGTAGCCAAGGCCTCCAATTCACCATTCGATCAATACTAACTGTATTTGTCAATTAGTGCTCTGCTCCAACACCTAGAGCTGCCTTCCCAGACGGTATTTTAAGGCGTCACAGACTTGTTCCTGAAGCGAAGGCTGTTCCAAACAGTAGGAAGTGTATAATTATGCTGTCTTCTTGGATACCGCACAGCATTGTACTGTATGTGTCCTTCCTTCACATATAAAGCAATCCCAGAATACACTGCAACAAGCTCTGTGAAAAATCCGCAATTCATCAATTTTAAAAATAGTCATAGTGAATAACGTGAAGTGCAACTCCACTATGCACTGCAATAATATCAGTGAAAAAATCTAATGTAACCCAACTCATGCACTTTGTGTGAAAAATGATATTCATTGGAATATTAGAGTCTTGTCCATAAAATGTTTAAGATTGTGTTAAATCATGACTTGGGATGTAACCCATATCTAACGAACTGAATGACCTGCAAAGCTTTTTTTTATCCAATTAGAGACTGTGGACCTTTGCCTCAACATTATCTCACTGAACTATAATGAACTGCTTCACCACTGAGATCCAGACTGGAGCTGTTCTGACAGGGCCTTCTGATTTATTCACTCTTTTGCCCAGGTTCACCACTGCTGTTGTGCTGTTTGTCGTGATGATTTCGGGTTCACATCTCCCTCTTGCTTGTCATCTTTCGTGAAATGCTGTGTTCCAATGGTTATGATTATTGTATGATCCTGGAATGCCCCCCATTTCTGGCTGCAGACGCCGGTGAGTTACCTGCAGGCAATCCTGAATCGACAAGATCCTGTGGTCCAGCGTTCCAGCCTAACCTCACCTGACACTGTCCACTGAGTAGACAGTAACAGGTTGATATACACAATGTATCTTGAGGAAAAGTAAACTTCTAAAGAACAGAACCTGTTTATTGGTTCAAATGTAATCATGTTTGTTTAAATATACAGTATATACATTTCGGTTTCCTGTTGAAATGAACACTATAGCAGTAAAACCTTTGCTACTTTTCACACAAATTATGATTACGGGGCAGATTATTGATTAATAAAGACATATTATCCATGTGCAATACTGACCTCAAAACACTTTTACCATATTGCATGATTTGCAAACTAATACATTTTGACATAATAAGCTCCATATGTATGTCTTTTCTAATGTAGTAAACTTGCTCGGTAGCGCACCTGGTAAAGCATTGCATTTGTGATGCAGAGTCATGTGAAATGCAAAAGCATAAAAGAGCTGAAAGATGTGTAGAAGAAAGCTAAAATGTATGCTTCAGCAAATGTGCTTTTATCTCACATTTGCTTCTGTTAACACTATCAGTTAATTTTAGGGTGGAGTTTAGTGTAGGTGTTATGCTATTTTTAAACTTTTATGGGTACTCACCAGACATTTCATTTCTGATATAAAGCATTAACCAGCATAATAAAATGTTGCCACAGTCATGTTTAACTGTTTCACAGAAACCTGAACACCCTATTTAGTGCCAGTCACTGGAAATTTTGAAACTGCCCTGAAATATTGCAAAAAATATTTATATGACAATGGGCTGTTTAATAAACCTGCATCTACAATAAAGGAAAAAAATGATATTGCTTATAATGCCTTTTTGATCCATTTCATTAACATTTTTCAGAGGCCTTTATTAACTGAAGTGACTTTACACACACACACACACACACATACACACACACACACACACATGTTTGTTTTTATGGTTTATGGGGACTCTCCATAGGCGTAATGGTTTTTATACTGTACAAACCGTATTTTCTATTGCCCTACACCAACCCTACCCCTAAACCTACCCCTCACTGTGTGTGTGTGTGTGTGTGTGCTAACAATCACTCAGAACTCCTCAGCCACACACAACACGCTAGCATTATGGCTTGCGAGTCTGGAAAGCACCTTACATTTTCTATATGAAATGTCGTTTTTTACTACTAGAGAACATCCTTCATCTCTAAATAGACTATAAAAGGGAAATGTGGTAGCTCATGTAGAACTGAGAGCAGCAGAAATATGAGCCTAGCAGAAATCTGGAAGTGTCTGTCCTCAAATGAATGTGGAATCACACCCAGTTAAAACTCTCAAACAAAAATCCAGCCGGCCGGTTTTACCACTACACTGCACTCCCAGTTTACACTCTGTATTACCCAAACACAGATGGAAAGAATATTGCATAAGAAACAACAAGGCAATGATCCATTAAAAACTGTACCAAACCATGCAAGTCATTCGGTTTCACTTCTCTGTTGTTTCACACTAGCTACTAAAATTAGCTAGACATTTATTCCACTGTAATTGGTTATATCTTACTCATACTTCATACATGTGGCCTAACCATTCATGGTGAAAAAATGTGACTTGATTCCATCTCAGACTTTTTAGAACCTTTTAGGCAGTTCTATATTTATTTAGATTAGCAAACTAGACGTGCAGCAGCTCTTTTCAGGAAGTCCCCTTAATTGTAACAGATAGGCCTCAGGTACTGGTCTTCTGACACGTAGCTGAACCTCCTTTTGTTGTACACATCAAACAGAGCACAAAGGCAGGCAATGACTCAGTTGGGGGCAGGTCTCAGAGGCTGGCTTTCTGTCGCTGCCTCGTGGGCTCTGGTAATTGTTTTCCTGTCGCCTGTAACCTTCTCTGAACGTGGGGGTGTGAAGCACTCTCTCTCTCTCTTTCTCTGTATCCAGGCTGGCTGGCAGATCTTAATGAAATATTAACCAGCAGGAGATAGACCGAGCGAGCGAGGACAGACACAGGCGTGGGCTTCGGCGTAGGTGCGGGGAGAACCGGCCTTTCATAACAAGGAAAAGGAGAAACCCCCTCCACATGAGCATATATATATATAAACACGAGCCAATAACACATCAGGTTAGACAAGCTACCCAGGCTGTCCCATCTCTTCCACCCCCATTCCCTGGTAAGGGAACACCCTCCCACTACTCTTGTTAAACTTATAAGTGAGTCACCAACTGCCACCCCGTTTCCTGATCTGAGGTTCTAGTTATATAAAGTTGTTGAACATTAGACGGATGACATTCGCCTACATCTCTCTTCGAGACACCTGTGCAATTACATCGAATTCTACTTTAGCCTATTCGTGATCATTTTTATCTTTCATTATATTCTAGTTTATGGCAAGCAATCATCAATCAAAATGTGTTGAAGATTTTTAGAAGATGCAATGCATTATTAATTCATAAAACAAAATGGCTTGGAAGATCCTGGTCTAACTGTGCATGATTTTACACATTATTCTAAAGTAAAAAATGTCTTAGTAATCTTGCATCATAATGTAATAACCTGCTGCACCTGTGAAACGGCTTTTCTTTCTTTTTTTCTTTTGAAAACGTCACAAAAACTTCTTAGTCAATAAATGCTTTTGTGTGAAAACAGCTCATAAACAAACACACACAGATCTTTAACGTGTCCATCATGTCATTTTTGTTAGCATTTTACATTTAGACTAGGCTACTTGAAAAAAGCAGTTTTAGCCTATTAGAGACATTGCAAACTGTTGTGCGGTTTTGGCTAGAAGGGATGCAGCAAAAACCGGAAGTTAACAGTAAATTTAATTTTCTACCTAGTAGATTGTGTTTTATTAATGTCTACATCTACCCCAACCCTAAACCTACCCCTTACAATAATGCAAAAACAGCCATTATTGTTGTACAGTGTGACAACTATGCTATATTGATGTGCGTGTCAATAGCCTAAGTCTTAAAGGGGTCATATGATGCGATTTCAATTTTTCCTTTCTCTTTGGAGTGTTACAAGCTCTTGGTGCATAAAGAAGATCTGTAAAGTTGCAAAGACTAAAGTCTCAAATCCAAAGAGATATTCTTTATAAAAGTTAAGAGTCAACCACGTCTACCTAAAACGGCTCGTTCTAACACGCCCCCACATGTCTATGTCACGATGTGGAAAGATTTGCATAACGCCGCCCAAATGTTCACGCAAAGAAAGAAGTGAACATTTTCTGAACACAAGTGAACACTTTTATTCTCGCTGTAGTATTGTGTTGCCGCCGCCGCCATGTCGTGAAGGCGCTGTGTGTTTCGTTGTGAACCAGTTTTGCAAACTCTGATTCAGCAGCCATTGGTGAAAATCCATTCAGTATGTTTTTGTGTACTTTGGAGAATTTTAGACAACAGTCCAACACACTGAATGAACTGCTCTTCAGTCCCTCACAGCCTCGTTTTCGTTAATGTTAAATTAAAATGGCGTCTGCTCTGACTAAAGTCTATTGAGTCAGCAAAAGTTACATCGATCTCCCTGCCAAAGCCACGGCGCACTCTGCTCTTCTCCTCAATTTACAGAGCATCAGTACAACACCGGTGTCCGGAAAGCGTGCTGCAGCGCTTATTTGCATGGGTGTCTAGCATTGAGTGACAGAGAGGATCCCTGTGTATCGAGTCCGGGACATCCCCCAATTAAACAGATCTCCTCTCTCCTCTGTCAGCACCCGCCATCCATCAGTGCCAATGCGCCGGCCGTGCCCGGAATAGCCAAGTGTCGCTTCTTCATCAAAACAAGCAAGCCGGTTTAATTAAAATTTTAAATATAAAACTTTTTTTTTTTAAACACACATATAGAGACTTAATTGAGTAACATATATTAGATCTGTTTAATACGTCATTTATAATGCTGAAAACATAAATAAATTGGGTTTTTGGGCATCAGCAGCAGCAGTTTAAAATGATGTAGTAATAATATTAATAATAATAATTACTGAAACATATCAATCGTATTAAAACGAGACATAATATTAGTTCTGTAACAGCGTCTACATTCACAAATGAACGAGTTGCACAAAACAAAACAGAAAGCAAGGCTGCTGGCTTGTGCTGCTCCACTTATGGAAAACTGCGTCGTATTGCATGGGGGAATGCATTCAATTCGTAATGAGACCAGTACGTCGGAATAAATAAGCTTTTCTTGCATGTGTTATTGTAAAGCATTTGTTTTCTAGTCATTAGAATTAGCGCAGCTATAGAAAAAACTAAGTTTATTACGAATTAAAGTGCCTGTGCTAATGTTGAAATAAGTTAATATTCCTGCACCGAAGGCGCACCGTTGTTTAAGTGTTGAGAAAAAAGTTCTCTCTCATAAATCTTTGAACGGGCGAGGCAGCATAGTGCTGACATTAGTTATTGTGCGGAGCTCTGGGCTTCAAGCACCCAAGCCTCCCTTTCACTGCCAAGCGCCGATCAGCGCGACATCAGGAAACTCCAAATAAGGGCATGGAAGTGGAAACCCACCGGAATCAAGCCTTATGTAGTCACGACCTTATATGGCATGGCGGAGCGGGATCTTCCGGCCAGGGCTCTGCTACAGCGCAGACGGGAAACCCGAAATTTTAGCGAGAGTTTTAAGCAGAAAAGGCAGACTTGCGCTTCTCTTTCTCTCATAGAGACACTGCGCTTACCACGCATTGATTTGCTGTGGAGGAGGAACGGGCATCTCCCCTCCATTTAATGCACAGACTTAACGTTTAAGCTCCCCAATCTGCTTTTTTCCTCTAGGCAAACGTCATGTGTCCTCCACTGCAGTGCCTAAATATGGGCTTCCTCCAGTCCAAATATGGACATCTACGTCACGGCAAGAGGATATATAAAGGAGTAGGGATTCTCTGAGCTGAGAAAGAGCCCAGAGAGCCCAAGCGATTCAGCACTAGTACAGACAGCTGATAGGCAACACGTTGCGATATATATAACAAACACATTAAATAAATGTGACAAGTCAATTCAAAACAACTACAGAAACAAATCAGCGATCTAATTTGCTGAAAAAGTGAAATTTAGGGAATGACCAGAAGGGACATTCTGAATCTCACTTATTTGATCTGAGACGTAGTGGATTTGTTCTGCATTTTTGGACAACCACAAACGGAGAAGAGGGAAGACAACAAGAAGACAAACTGTGAGAGTGAGGAGATCAACAGAAAGAAGGAGAGACAGACATCGCAGCATCTTCACATTTGTGATCCCAGAGGGGTTAGCTGCTGATCTCTCCAGCGCACTTCTCTCCTCACCGAGCACACTCCAGAGATGGCTGCAGCCAAGACAGAGATGCTCCTGCCTGCTCTGCAGATCTCCGACCACCTGAGCTTCCCTCACTCCCCCATGGATAACTACCCCAAGCTGGAGGAGATGATCATGCTGAACTCAGGGACCCCATTCCTCAATGCCACGGCACCTGAAGGCACAGGGTTTGGCTCTGGGGAGCCCGGCGAGCAGTTTGATCACCTTGCTGGAGGTAAGCACTAAATCCCTCTTGATTAAATTGCATGGTGAAAAAGCTGCATGCTGCTTTCATACAGAGAATTGTGAGCATTGTTGTGCAAAAATGCAGTTGTTTTCAGTAGTTAATAATAATGTGTCTTTATGCTTAAATGTGAACTTTTACATTTAAGATTTATTATAATATATTTTTAAATTAAACTGCACTGATGTAAAGTTGAAACATTTTAACTAAAGCTGACAGCAAATACTACGTTGTTATTACTAAGTAAAATCAATGGAATGAATGAGATATTTAGAATTTGCAGAACAGCTTAATTTTAAACCCAATTTTTGAATCATTGAAAGTGCAGATTGAATAATTATAAGCTGTGCAAGTAGGAAAGAGAGATCAGGATGACAGTAATGAGAAAGAGAGCGCTGAGAGAAGCACACATGTAGATGGTTTAGCTTGCGCTAGCTCTTGTCTCCGAGGGAGATCGGCAAATGTGTGTGTGTGGGTGTGTGTGTTTTGGTGGGGGTGTGCCCCTGCGCTCCATCAGCACCTGCTGCTCTGTCTGAGATTGTGGGAAAACACAGTCTCGACAGCCAGCAGGACCCCCCAACTAAAGCACCTTTGGGATCATTTATGTGCACTCAAATCAGCTCAAGACAATTTATAGTTAACTAGCTGTGCTATAGTTTCTAATCCACTCTCTCTCTCTGTTTTGTGCTTGCTTTTGCAGACACGCTTTCAGAACTCGCCATCGAGAAACCTCTGACAGATCAAACCTACTCCACCCAGCGGCTGCCCCCCATCTCTTACACGGGCCGCTTCACCCTCGAACCTGCCCACAACTGCAGTAACAGTCTGTGGGCTGAGCCTCTGTTCAGCCTGGTGAGCGGGCTGGTGGGCATCAACCCGCCCCCCACCTCCATTCCGTCCTCGACCTCTCAGGCAGCTCCCCCTTCTTCCTCTTCTTCATCTTCCATCCCCTCTTCCACTTTGTCATCCACATCCAGCGCCAGCCTGAGCTGCTCCATCCACCAGAGTGAGCCTAACCCCATCTACTCGGCGGCTCCTACCTACTCCAGCGCCAGCCCAGACATCTTCCCTGAGTCTGGCCCAAACTTTCCCACCACAGTGTGCACCTCGCTGCAGTACCCCCATTCGTCATACCCCAACAGCAAAGCCTGTAGCACCAGCTTCCCTGTGCCAATGATCCCCGACTACCTGTTTCCCCAACAGCAGAGCGAGATCAGCTTGGTGGCTCCAGACCAGAAGCCATTCCAGACGCAAGCTGGGCAGCAGCCCTCCCTGACGCCGCTGTCCACCATCAAGGCCTTTGCCACCCAAACCGGTTCTCAGGACCTAAAGAGCATCTACCAGTCTCAGCTCATCAAGCCCAGTCGCATGCGCAAGTACCCCAACCGGCCAAGCAAGACACCTCCCCACGAGCGCCCCTATGCATGCCCCGTTGAGACCTGTGACCGTCGCTTCTCGCGCTCAGACGAGCTGACGCGCCACATCCGCATCCACACCGGCCAGAAGCCCTTCCAGTGCAGGATCTGCATGCGCAACTTCAGCCGCAGCGACCACCTGACGACCCACATCCGCACACACACGGGCGAGAAGCCCTTTGCCTGTGAGATCTGCGGCCGCAAGTTCGCCCGCAGCGACGAGCGCAAGCGCCACACCAAGATCCACCTGCGGCAGAAGGACAAAAAGGTGGAGAAAGGCACCACTGCAGTGCAGAGCTCGGTTGCAAACGTATCCATCTCAGCTTCCTCGCCAGTGTCCACCTACCCCTCTCCCATCAATTCATACCCCTCTCCGGTCTCCTCCTTCCCGTCCCCAGTGAACTCCTGCTACTCCTCACCGGTGCACACCTCCTACCCCTCCCCTTCCATCGCAACCACTTACCCCTCGGCGACCAGCACCTTCCAGACGCAGGTGGCTACATCCTTCCCTACCTCAGTGGCCAGCAACATCTACAGTTCTCCCATCACCACCCCACTGCCCGACATGCAAGCCACGCTTTCCCCTCGGACATCCGACATCTGCTGAGACTTTTGACACCCACCCCAGACCTCCAGGCTTGACTCAAAGCAACAGAAAGCATCAGTGACTTCTAAGTCCCCTCTGCAAAAAGCACTTTTCTGTCCATGCTCCCAACATGGCTCGGTTACAAAACAGTCAAGGACTCGACAAAAGGGATTTTTGTGTCGTTCTCTACCTTCGAATCCTATCCTTTCAAACGAGGCGTATGAGACTTTCAAATGACAAACAAAAGCAACAGGCTTCGGCATGTTTTCCCTCAGACTGTGCGTGCACAGACGTACTTGCGACGCAGAATGGCTAAAGGACTTTAACGGTGTAATCGAAGCCTGTGGGCTTCAGTCTCGACAGAAGCTTGATTCGACAGGTGTACAGTTACAAAAGACGTTTGAATAATATACATAAGCTACAGTATATTGTACATGTGCCATGTTTCCTTTTTGTTTTTACTTTTTAGTACCATTGTTGTGACAATTGATTTGAATATTTGCATTGTATTATTCTTGAGCAGGGCCATATTTTATAAGATACATTCTGTATTAAGTAGTAAAAATGCTGTGATAAGTTCTTGACCTTGTTTGATTAGAAGCACTTAAGTATTCTGACGCATGTGGAAGAGTGATGTTACTTTCTCTTATTTTGTAAATATCATCCACTGGTACTATCTTTCTCTTTCTCAAATGTGACAACAAGAACCTGTTAAATGGAGGGGGAAAACATCAGAAAAGAATCAAATCTTCAATTTTTTTTGGTGCCTTTTGTGAAGCCTTGCAGATGTTTGAAAGATATCAGCGTGTGGATGCATTGCATCTAGCCTTAAGGTGTAAGGGATTTTGTTTTCTCGTTTCTTTTTTCTATATTCAGAAAGTTATTTCAAGGAAAGAAGGGAAAGGATTTGAGGGCACTGCATTTCTTTGGGATGTAAGCAAAAAGAAAACTATAAACTATATTTTTGTAACGGAAATGTACATATCTACATCTTAAGGAGTTGGAATGCTGCAGTTACCTACTGAGTAGGCATGGGATTTTTTGTATGTTATTTACATGCGGTCCATTATTTTGTCGTTTTTATTTCGTATTTGTGTTTGTTCGAAAAAGTGACTGTTTATGGCTTCTAAACACATTGAATGCGCTTAACTGCCAATGGGATATTTGGTGTACAAGATATCCTTCAAGAACAGAACTATAAATAAAACCTAAATATATAAATATATGTGTTGAATCCCTGTCTCATTGCTTAGCAACAGGTCTCTATGAATATTGCTTTATAGAGTGAACACACACACGCACACACCATTGCATATTAAAAAACAATTCATTTTTAATACAGTATGTCATTAAAAGCCATTAGTTCATGGTCTCAAATTACCAAATTTAAATCCTTACCAGATTTTCTCATACACCTGACAGCATAGATGCATAATAAAATGTAATGTGATTAAAATGACAGAGTAGCTGATTGCAATGAATAATTTCAGTCGCTCAGATTAATAATGACAATGTTTCATCCTCAAAGAGTGCATGTGCTTAATCTATTGTAAAGTTTCACAATTGCTTAGATTTGAAAGCATCCAAGCTTTCAGTTGAACAAGTCACGTCTTCCATAGCAAAATATATCAAAACTGCATCAAAAATATATGTACTGATGGGTTCTTTTGTTCAGAAGTTCGGCAAACTGAGAAGCCAATCATGGAGTTGACACGGCAGATCAGATTGTCTCTCTTTATTACTTATCAAAAGAGCTCCTGGGCGTCATGAGAATATGTTATCAAAAGATAGCATGTACGAATGTGACTGGATGCGCTTGGGGCTTAATTATACATAGATAGCAATCTTGTAAAATCAGTTGACACTAATAAGACACCCTTGTAATGGGCTTCTGTGTCTATTGAGTTTGTCAGGGGGGAAAAAGTCTCAGTATCGAAGTTGCTTTTAAGAGTAAGGCAGCTTATTGTATGTTTTACCTTCCAACATGAATGTCTTTGTAAAAGAAAAATAATAATCTGCTCATATTAATTTCTCTGCCACCAAAAAGATCAAATGAAAAAACGCTCTCTGTTTCTTTCCATCCTGGCATCTGTATGTGCTTTGTGAGCTCGTTATAGCTCGGTTAAACTGCCTTGACGGGCAAGATACAAGTTGAACAGATTTAATATGACAGACGTTGTGGGAGTAAACGTAAATGTGTGGCATGCCTATACATTTTCTTTCTTCATTTATCATAGCGAAAAGCCAAAGACCATAAAGGTTGATTATCTTATTACTCCATATAAACGTAACCATGTTGGTGAGCAGATTAGAAAGAAATGAGATGATTTTCTTTCATCACACTGATAGTCAGACCAATTGAAACTCTGCTTAATATGTTAAAATCTCAGACTTTTAGGGTGTGTCAGCAGCCCAGGGATGGAAAAATTGGCCTGTTTGTGTAGGGGACTTTCCCAAACTATGAGGCAATATCAGCCCAAAAGATGAAGCCACAGAGCAGCACCAGATCCGAATGCATCTAAAAGAGGAATAACAACCGTGAGACAGAGCGAGTTGAAGGGAAAGAACAACACAAAGGAAAGTAATTAGGGTAATTGGTCTCATAATCCCAAATTGACTCTCTACAAATGTCTTCAGTGAGACAGCCATTGCCTGAATCAGATGTCAATGAACCACAGCGAAGAAAGCGCCATTCGCTTGTTCATACACACCTATTATTTCATAGGGTCACTTTAATAGACATTCGCACAGTCTCCTGAGGGTCTCAAGTAAAAAAAAAAAAACTCCCCCGCTAAAACCACCAGTTTAGACCAGCAAGAACAATTTCCATGCTGATTCAGGGGTGTGTTTCCCAAAAGCTCCAACTGCGCTATGGTCGCAATTTCCATCCTTACCAACATAGTTCAAAGATTTTGTTTTTCTTGAAACCAATGATCATTCTTAAACAGCATCATAAACTTGTGTTTGTTACTTTCAGCAGTAATCCAACATTAACTCTTTCTGCACCATTGGCAGAATTTTCCACCAATCCATGTTTTCACTGTTATATGGTAGGGGGCACATTACACACTTTCTGAAATAGTACAGAATCTCCAAATCCAAAAACAAGCAAAGAAGAAGCAGAAATAAGCAACAGATGCATTGCTTACACACGTAAGCTAATGTGATCATCAAACATTCAACAGCATATAAATCTAAACTGCCTAGCATTACTGAATCAAATGTTGAACCCACTGAAAGGCATATGACTGTGCAAGCTTTGGGGGTGTTGATGGGCTCGATCTACTCAGTCTATGTTTTCATCATCGTTCTGAAACCGATCTAGACGTGCTATTTTCTCAGATTTTGTTCAAAATGTTCCTTATCCACATTCAAGTGTTAATAATAAAAGAAAAAATGGAATGCATTAAAGGGGTCATATGATGCTGCTAAAAAAGAACATTATTTTGTGTATTTGGTGTAATGAAATGTGTTTATGCGGTTTAAGGTTCAAAAAACACATTATTTTCCATATAGCGTCTTCACGACATGGCCACGGCGGCAACAACAATACTACAGCGAGAATAAAAGTTACGCCTTCTTTCTTTGCGTGAACATTTGGGCGGCGTTATGCAAATCTTCCCACATAGTGATGTAGATATGTGGGGGCGTGTTGGAACGAGCCGTTTTAGGTAGGCGTGGTTGATTCTTAACTTTTATAAAGAATATCTCTTTGGATTTGAGACTTTAGTCTTTGCAACTTTACAGATCTTCTTTATGCACCAAGAGCTTGTAACACTCCAAAGAGAAAGGAAAACTTGAAATCGCATCATATGACCTCTTTAAGTCAAAAATGCTGGAGCTGGCTGGTAACTTGGTAAAAAAAGAAAAAAAGGGAAAAAAGCTTACTGGGAATGTGTTCATTCAAACTTAAATCAATTACTACTTCATTAACGACCATCCTATATTGTTGAACCAACCTGGTTGAACAATGAATGCGTGATATAAAATATATAATGTTTTTTTTTCTTTTTTTTTCGAAGTTGTAAGTAAAACAAAGTTTATTATTTCTGACTGAAAGTAGTATCTACACCTTTTTTTCCAGTGTCCTACAGTTTTTGGAAATTGACTAACTAGTTAATTTCTCCTATATACAACATACTATGGCAGTGAAGTTATGCAGCGAGTTGATGTTGTTGTAAAGAAACACACCCCAGTGTGGTAATGCTGGTTTGGTGCTGGTCTAGCTATAGTAGACTAAAAAATGCTGGTCAACCAGAAAGATTATGGTTAACCAGCATTTTTTGTACACTATAGCTGAAAGGAAGAAAGTCTTGCTGGTTAACGGAGAAGTTCATGCAAAAATGTTTAAGTTCTGGGTAGAGATTCAAAAATGGTGCGCCAACATCACTGAAGCCGACATGAAAATTTTCTTCTTGCGGGTTTGGTATGACCTGAATACATAACTATGCTCAGTTTTCCATGAACTATACTTTCAAGCTATAGTAAACTACTATCCAAGTAAATAAAGGTCTATGTTTTACGGCACATCACTCTTTCTTTCTTTCTTTCTTTCTTTTTTCACTACAGGCTAATTCAGAGGCAGAACTTTCACACGTCGATCTGCTCTGAAGCATCTGTGATAACAAACCCCAATCCCCACATCAGTGGTCATTTCAGAATGGTATGAGTTTCATATTCAACAGGCATCACACAGGGCTGCACTAGTTTAGCGCTAGCAGCATCTGAAGACTCCTTAGGGAAGCGGGAATTCAAAGCGCCGTCCCACAACAAGTTTAAAGCCAACTTTTTGACAACGTGCCCCTCACACCCAACTTTAGAGCAGAAAAGAGCTCTTTCAAGAGCGCTGGATGTGTTGATAATGTTTTCCCTTTGCTGGCTTTCGTAGCGACTTAGTTGCTTTTGCTTATATCAAAGTCGACCGGCTGACACGGAGGCCTCGCTCAGTTTTGGAGAATGACAGCCATGGAGACGGAGGAAGCGAGATGATGCATCGCTCTTTTCCCCACTCGTCAACTCACAATAAAGCCACCTTACCAATTCTCCCATGAGCCTCCACTTCAAGGCCTCTGCCTGTTAGAATAAGTGTTTGTTCTCTTATTCTTTTTGGACCTTTTTTTTTGGAGGGTGTGAGGAGGAAAAAAATGAAAAGAAAAGAACGAAAGGCACTAGAGCTCGTTCTCATTGTCTTTCCCTCGATCCATGCGCCCAGTTAAATGGCATATGCTAATAAGCTCCATCCATTTCTGATGCAAGGTCCGTATGCAACTCTTTCCCTCTCTCGTTCTCTTTCTCTCTGTCGTTTTCTCCCTTTCATCCAACTACAAATGCTTTCTTATTGCATCTTTGCCCTCAGGCCTTTTGAGATCCCTTTTTGAAATATGCCGTTTGATAAGCACATCATTGGCTAAGTCCCCACAGTGATTAGGGCTTGACTTTAATGTGCCGGCGACAGAGAGAGAGAATTGAGAGAATTGATGATGTTGAGGCACGGAGCTTTGCACTTCAACTCTCAAATCTGCTCACCTCTTTACAGATGAAATGCAGGAGGATGTGCTTTCACTCTTTAGATCATCTCTAACGCCTCTGTGTAACAGCAGTGTTATTAAAATAATTAGGTTTCCTGATTATTTGAAGTATTTTATGGAAATTATTTCCAGGGCGTACATTGTTTAAGAACTGGTGATTAGACTAGATTTTAACATTGTTTGAAGGAAATGTAAGACTTTGAACTCTGATGTTCTGTGTTGCTACAGTTACAGTTGCTAGGGTGTCTGAGTAGTTGCTAGGTGGTTACATAGAATTTCTGGGTGTTTGCTGTGCCATTACTATGGTGTTCTGGGTTGCTCCTAAGGAATTTCTAAGCGGTTGTTAAGGGGTAGTTGCTAGAACGTTGTAATGTGGTTGCTAAGGTCTTCTGAGCAGTTGCTACAATGCTGCTATACAGTTGATAGGTGGTTACTAGGGTGTTCTGGTTGCTAAGATGTTCTGAGTGGTTGTGAGTACAATTCTATACAGTTGCTAGGGAGTTCTGGGTTGTTTTCCAGGTGTTGCTAGGTGGTTACTAGGGTGTTCCGGTTTTTAAGATGTTCTGAGTGGTTGCAGGTACAATGCTTAACAGTTGCTAGGGAGTTCTGGGTGGTTTCCAGGTGTTACTAGGTGGTTGCTAAGGTGTTCTGTGTCTTTTAGAACATTGTTATGTGGTTGCTAAGGTCTTCAGAACAGTTGCTACAATGCTGCTATACAGTTGATAGGTGGTTACTAGGGTGTTCTGGTTGCTAAGATGTTCTGAGTGGTTGCGAGTACAATTCTATACAGTTGCTAGGGAGTTCTGGGGTTTTTTCCAGGTGTTGCTAGGTAGTTACTAGGGTGTTCCGGTTTTTAAGATGTTCTGAGTGGTTGCAAGTACAATGCTAAACAGTTACTAGGGTGTTCTGGGTGGTTTCCAGGTGTTACTAGGTGGTTGCTAAGGTATTCTGTGTGTTTTAGAACGTTGTTATGTGGTTGCTAAGGTCTTCTGAACAGTTGCTACAATGCTGCTATACAGTTGATAGGTGGTTACTAGGGTGTTCTGGTTGCTAAGATGTTCTGAGTGGTTGCGAGTACAATTCTATACAGTTGCTAGGGTGTCTGGGTCGTTTTCCAGGTGTTGCTAAGGTGTTATGGGTTTTTTTAGAACATTGCTATGTGGTTGCTAACGCCTTCTGACTTCTGTTGCTACAGTGCTGCACAGTTGCTAGGTGGTTTGTAGGGTGTTCTGAGTGACTGCTGTGGCATTCTAGGTAGTTGCTTAGCAGTTGCTATATGGTTCTGGGTTGCTGCCGGGGCATTTTTATATGGTTGCTAAGGCTTTCTCAGCGGTTGCAAGCATGTTGATATAAAGTCACTAGGGTGTTCTGAATGGTTGCAAAACCATTGTTATGTTGTTCTGGATGATTGGCAGGGCATTGCTGTCATATTTTGATCCAGTTTAATTGCTCACCAGGTAAAAAATTATAACTTTGCCTGCTTTTAAGCCTCAAACCACATAAATTAAAGTATGAATAATGTAATATTGTAAGAAAGGTAGAGTAGTATAAGTGATGTTTGCATTACCAGCATCACTTTTATAGGGCCCTATAATTTGTGGAAAACATGGACAGAATCATGGAATCCAGTCATAAAAATGGAATTTAGTGTATATGTAACGCGGAATTTTCATGGAATTTGCCAAATTTTGGATGGATAAATCAAAAGTAGGTCAGTACACTTGGAACAAAACGCGACATAGACTAGTGCCTGTGAATATTAAGCCACAAAAATACTATTTGAATATGAATCCTGCATGTTCTGCGGTTGAACGAATGAATGGCACAGACGCGTGGTTTTGTTTACTACACACATACTGAAGCGTCATTTAAATCAAAACACAATATGGACTAGTGTCTGTAATGTAATTTTTGCTAAACGTTTAATACATTGCTGTTAAATTTCATGATTTCAATTAATTAGATTTGGTTAATTTAATTTAACCATTAAAACAGAGTCTAGAAAAATGAAAATGGAATTTGGAAAAAACTAAACGGATTTCATAGGGCCCTACTTTTATAACTAAGCAGTGTTTATTTCCTGGTTTAAGATATGCATACTTGTGTTACATATCAGAGCTGCAGTCACTGACTTTCACTTTCCAGCTCACATTTTTCTTGTCCCTTGGTAAGCACTGATATCATTCCTTCCCTGATGACAAGCCTCCTAAATTCCTCCCACAAACACTGAACTTTTTGAATATTTACAACCACCTAACTAGACTACAGTCATCAGATACGTCACGGTTTGCATCAAATGCCCTCAAATACACCGATTCCAAAGTATACACCTGCTCAGCGCCTCATCAATAATGCACTTCCTATCTGCCATTGTGCTATTACGTAAACACTCACAGCTGTTTCACTACAAGCTGTCCACATTGGTCATGACTAATATAAAGCAAAAAGTCATTTTCCTCCTGCAGGGTTTGTATTAAAAAGTAAAGCTATCCATCTGTTATACAAAGGTGCTCCACACAGGGCAACATTTTGTGCACTAATGTAGTTTTGGGAAACAGGCATCAACTTCAGCAGGAACATTATTACTCAAGTTTATTACTCTCTGCCCCACCCTGACTCCCATTTCTAGATATGCTGCCTGGCGGTATTGGATGAAAAGTTGTTTTTGTGTGTGCATGATCTGTATTCAAAAAGTCCATTTAAAAACCAAAGGGATACTGAGTTTCTGCGAGAATTCAGTCTGCTCAGTCAGAACAGATACTGCCTCTTCAAGCAAAAATTCACAAAGCTTGTGCCTTGTGCCAATTACTGCAAGCTTCTTCAGTAGGAAAGCGTATGCTAGACACATAAATGTTTTAATTGTTTACACTTATTAAGCAAAGCGAACAGGACGTGATCTGCTCTAAGACCAGTATGTGTCAAATTACCAGAGAACTGAGCTATACAGATGTGAAATCGCATCTGTGATCGTGATCGCATGCTCTGGGAAACTGCAGTAGCCAGCAGTGACTTCATTCAATCTGCTGCACAGGAGGAGCATCAGTCTGGACGCATCTCACATCTGCTAGAGACAGAGGGGAAGATCCTGTTTCTAAGCCATTTTTAGGGTTACAGTGCCTTTCCTGCAGAATCATACGAAAGAGACGGAAACATAAAAAGGCTAGCATATTGTCCAAAAAGAAGTGTTATCACAAGGAAATTTCTTCTTAAACATAAGTGTCATTCTAGATGATAATTACAGTTTTCTTTAGAAATATCATATTTTTAAAGAGAATGCGTACCATAATCTTACACATATATTTTGTTCACTCTGTTTTTAGTTTGCTTCAAGTGACCCTCACTCTCAAATAAATACATGAAGTGCAAAAATTTTACCTTTAGGGGCACAACAGCTTTTCACTGGGACAGTGCTCTTTAAAGGGTGCATGTTAGTAAACAAAAGTACATGTTGTAAGTACCTTAAGGGTACATATTACTACTCTAAAGTACTAATACAGTATGCACCTTTAAGGGGTAAAGAAGATGCAGATGTGCCCCAGTGACAAGCTGTTGCACCCCTAAAGGTACACATTTTGCACATTTTTTCTATATTTATTGCCTATGTTGAGTGCATTGTTATGGTTTGCAGGGTTTTATGATTTTAATTCAAATTGTACATTTTGGCATTCAAAATAACATTTGGTTAGACAAACATAGCTGCCATTATGAGTCAAAATGGTGAAACTGTCAACTATGTTCCCTGTCAATCCATACAGTTTTTCTGTAACATAGTTGACAAACTCACCAGCAGGGAAAACATCTTTTTCTTTGTAATATCAAAAAGGTGTTTAATGATTAAGCTTGGCAACTAGCAGATAAGTTACACTGATGACATATATCAACTGAAACCAAAAGTTGTTTTATTGATAAAGCATATTGTTTTATATTCATTCCTGATGTGAAATGTACCGTAAATTATAGAACGACTCGTGAGCCGAAGCCATGCAATCCTTGCCTATATTTTGTTCTGCTGCTCTCGGATAAGACGGGTGCTCTGTGCAGAATGTTCCGGCACTTTTCCGCATGTCCTGTGTCATTTACACCTGCTGCGTTCATGCCAGTGATGTCAATTCACTTCAGCCGTAACACACACCACCTGTCAATTACAGTGAGAGCAGCTTCTCGCCATCTCGCTGACACCTGCCCTGACGCACACAGATACACACCACGACCAACTGTCCATCTGCGTTTCACTCCAAATAACCCTCGCTAGATGACCATTATTCAGGCATTTAATTGGTTTCAATGATTTATCAAGCTGAAGTCATCATAGTCATGCTGACAGCTGTAATGGAAGTAAAAAGAAATGCATTCACACATGCATGTTGGTATGTCGCACACAAGTTTCTCATGGCCTGATCTGATCGCATTTAACCATGACAAGAGAGCGAGCCGTGGCTACGTGCCATCACAAATCCATCACGCCACTTGTTAGGTAACGCTATCATGTGTGTGAACTTTAGCTGTGATAAATAATGCAATAAGTGAAATGAATGAAACATTTAGTTACGCAACTGAACAATGGCTTTCTTCATGCTAAAGCCACTGACTAATGGCACATGCCAGTTAGGATGATGACCACTTCATCAATGGATGCCAAATGAGGAAAGCTGATGTCGAAATGAGAAATACATTGCCATGTAATGAAACACATCTCTATCAGCTGTGATGTAAAACAGCCGTCAAAAGCAAACTCATACATTATATAAAGACTTTTTATTAGTGAATAAAAATATATATTTCATAGAGGTGTTTTATGTGAGCTCTAAATGCTATGTGTCTGTGTAAGTGATCACAACTGTATATAAAGTGCCTTGCGAAAGTATTCATTTTTTTTCATGTTTTGTTATGTTGCTTCCTTATGTTAAATTGCTTTAAATTACTTTTTTCCCACATCAATCTACACTCCATACACCATAATGGCAAAGCAAAAAACTGGTTTTTAACATCTTTGCAAATGTATTAAAAATTAAAACTTAAATGATTCCATTGCATAAGTTTTCAAACCCTTATCTGGGACAGTTGAAATTTAGCTCAGGCGCATTCATATTGCTTGTAGATGTTACTACACTTCAAGTGAAGTTAACCTGTGGCAAATTCAATTGAATGGGTATGATTTGGAACGGCACACACGTCTTAATAAAACACACATCTCAATACTTCATTGAAGGTTCACAGAATCATGTAGCCTTCATTATCTATAATGGAAGACGTTTGAAACAACTAGAACTCTTCCTAGTGCTGGCCTCCTGGCCAAACTGAGCAACTGATGGAGAAGGGCTTTGTCTAGACTGGTGACCAAGAACCTGATGGTCACTCTAGTTGAGCTCCATGATCATATATGCAGATGGGAGAAACCTACAGAAGGACAAACATCACTGCAACTCTACAACGTGCTTTATGGTGGTGTGGCAAGACTCAATCCTCTCCTCAGAGTAGACACATGAAAGCACACTTGGAATTTGCAAAAAAAAAAAAAAAAAAAGAAGCACCCTGGAGGAATACAGGTACCGCTCAATAACTGCACAATACCATTACACTGGTGGAGCATGGTGGTGGTTGCATCCTGCTTGTGGGGGTGTTTTTCAGAGAGAAAGCTGAACGCAGCAAAAAAACAGCGATATCCTTAATGAAAACTGGATCCAGAGCTCTCAGGACCTCACACTGAGCCAAAGGGTCACCAGTTTTTTTTTTTGTATTTTTAATTCATTTACGAAGTTGTGACAGTTCTGTTTTTGCTTTGTCATTATGGTGTTTGGAGTGTAGATTGATGTGGAAAAAAGTCATTTAAAACAGTTTAACATAAGGCTGCAAAATAACAAAACGTGAAATAAATGAAGGGGTATGAATACTTTCGCAAGGCACTGTATATATATATATATATATATATATATATATGTATATAACAAATCTGATTGACCCTTTGCTAATTTATTGAAAAGAAAATCCTGAAATAGAAATAGAAATATAAAAATAGAAATATAAAAATCATTTTTCTTTTCAATAAATTTGTTTGTAAAGTTATTACAAATCTGTTACAATCAAATCTTTTTTGTAAAAAAAAAAAAAACCTGCTTTCTAGACATCTTTGAGTTGTTTTACTGTATTTTTGTTTGTTTTGTTTAGCTTTTTTGTGTTGTCTTTGGTTTGGCTTGTTGTATGGTATGAAAGGTTACTAACAACAAACACATTTTGTTTCACAAAAAAATATAACAAAGCAAAACAAGAAACGAGAGAAAACAAAATAAATACAAAAATTTAAAACAAAACAACCCCCATACAGAAAACAAAACCAAGCAAAATAAAAAATAAACACGAAACAAGACAAAACAAACACACACAAGACAACACAAAAATATTAACACAAAAACAGAGACAAAACAAAACAAACAATAAATAAAAACAAATCAAAATCAGATAAACTAAACAAAACAAAAAAGAAATCGAAAACTAAAAACAAGACAACCCTCAAACAGGAAACAAAACAAATACAAGGCAATACGAAAAAGCTAAACAAAACAAAGAACAATACGGTAAAACAAAACTCAACACAGAAAGCTGATTTCTGCAAAAATAACTCTTCTTCTTTTGATTGTATTAGTAGTGTAATATTTTGTATCTGCATGAATGTCTAGGGATTATAATTTGTTGCTGTTGTTGTTGTGTCATGCCATAGTTGTTTTCTTTGCCACTGTTGCCACAGGCATCCTTGCAGGGACGCGAGTCTGGGAATTCAAATACTGCTCGGTGACAGTCTTTGTAATAGGCACGGCTACAAGAGAACCGGAATACGAAGTGAATACCGCCACGGTGTTTACATAGCTGCAAGGCCACGGATCCATACAATGCAAGGAGTGCAAACTGAAGGCAGCATGGTGATAAAGAGTATTTTATCTATTGAAAAGACAGAAAGGACGAGGACCACCATGTGTGTATGTGTTTGTTCAAGTCAACATGCCTGGCACCCTTCACTTTCTGTGCCCCCTCCACGGTCATCTTTGATACAGTGAAAGAAGCTGCGGTATTTTTAGGATCCTTGTGATGAGGTGGAACCAATCTCTCTTCTCTATGGAGGCTGATGTCACCAGGGTGCGTGGGCATGTGGCAGGGATGCTGGGCTACCTGCTGTGAAAATGTGTAGTCTCTTACCACCCAGAAATTAGAGCAATACAAAATACATACTAATAGAAGCTGTGCGGAATCTGCTTCCAATAGATTGCTGAGCTGCACACTGACCAGTGAAGATGTGTTTGGCGAACTGAATGTCAGCTACATGCTCTCACATTTCTATAGATTTTTTTAATGTCAACCATTTTCAAATCAAGTTAACACGAAAGATGGTGCAGCTTTTGTAAAGAATTGATTTGGATTCTCAAGTGAGAATGAGGAGAGTTTCAGACTGCCTATGTTGTCAACATCCACATTTCATCCATTTTATTAATATACTACATCTTTGACGACAAAATATACGTCATTTTGCAGCTGTAAGATGCTGGAATGTGTTTCAGTCTAGTTTTAGGTTTAATGGACTGATACAAAACCTAGGGAACTGCCTTATTGTCTATGGTGATCAGATTTCTAAAATGCAATTTCCTAATTCAGTGATCAAAATATCATTGAAATCTCATCAATGCAATGCATATTTGTTACAATTATTCTTTAAAATTATCAGAATATTCATATAATTAAATAATATGATGGTGCCTGGAACTGTTTTCAATACAGTACATTTCACCAAATATCACACAATGAAAAATCAGAAATAGTAACCATAGCAAATAGCAAACAGATCAAAGCAGTAAAATTGTATAACAAAATTACAACTTTACAAATGTACAAAAATAAAACTAAATAAGCATTAGAATATATGATAAATACAATTTTATTTAATTTGTATTCTGTAACTGTGATACTTCACTTTTTAACTTTTCTCTTTTTTGTGCTTTTGATAATTGATATTCACTATCTCTAATTGAGTTTATTATTTTATTATAAGCTATTATAAGAAGTTTGTTTTTGAAATTACAGGATTGATAGTCAGTATGCGACTAAAACTGATAACAGTGTCTCTCTTGATAATTGATGATAATAGTGCAATGTTGTCATCCAGGTTAAGTTCTTTATGAATAACGTAGTGATGCACGACCAAGTAATAAGTGTATCTCGTTAGTGACAATAATAACTACATGATAGCTTGTGAAGCTCGCGGTACATACAACTCAGCTATCGTATATAGATGATATTAATAATATTAGCCATTAGCACATGTTGCTAACCTAATGTGATACTCTAATAAGAAAAAAAATAGGTCTGTTTTTTTCTTGCTTCATGATCGCTCACAGTTGGTTTCTCTCATAAGTGAGTGGGCAGTGGAAAATGCAAGAAAACCTGGAATGGAGCTGCAGAGGATTGGCTACAGTTGAGCAGGGTGGGATATTTCTGCTGCTCTATAACATGGCACTTACATACTCTGTTCCAGACCAGTTGTCAGTTTGTGTTTTGCTTGTCAATATGCAAAAAACAAATAATTCTTTTAAAACTATTTTTGTACATGGAACAAAAAATAGGATTGTCCAACTGTTGGCTAACTGACTGTCTGAAACCAAAGGGGTCGTTTACATGACACAGTTTTCAATTAATGCAAATTTTGAAAACATATTATCATCTCAGTATAAACTAAAAAAAAGTTTCAATTTGTGAAAACGGTGATGTCATATGGATCGATACAATAGTGTCATCTTACTCTCATGCCCGCCAGGGTGTTGGGTACTTGGGTCTGTCATCGCTCGAAAAAGCCCCTGGAGTTCAACTTTCATGGTTACGGAGAACCAGAGTAGGGGGCTTCATCTTACTCTCATGCCCACCAGAGTGAGGCTACATAGGCCCGGCATCGCTTGAAAAAGCCCCTGGAGGTCAGCTTTCATGGTTATGGAGAACCAGAGTAGGGGGCGTCATCTTACTTTCATGCCCACCAAGAGTGAGGCCACGTGGGCCTGGCGCCGCTCGAAAAAGCCCCTGGAGCTCAGCTTTCATGGTCACAGAGAACCAGAGTAGGGGGTGTCATCTTACTCTCATGCCCACCAGAGTGAGGCTACGTGGGCCTGGCGCCGCTCAAAAAAGCCCCTGGAGCTCAGCTTTCATGATCGTGGAGAGCCGTCGATTCCCTGAGTAGGGGGAGATGTGTCGGGTACTTGGGCCCGGCCTCGCTTGAAAAAGCCCCTGGAGCTCAGCTTTCCCCGTCAACCGACCCCCCCCTCCCCCGCCTCAACCCGCCTTACCCTACCTCCTCCTGGGGACGCTCTCCTCCGGTGACCACCTGGACCTTTTCTTTACAAAGTGACATCGCCAACTACTGGCCTGGCATGCATAATACAGTGTTTTTAGATGTTTTTGCAGATCCGTGTGAACAGGGATCGTTTTGACAACTTTGTCATCTGTACCAAAAACGTTTCAAAAACATTTCTATTTTTAGTACATCGTTGACATGTAAACGGATGTTAAATGTCTTAACTAACTAGCTGTTGTCTCTTGGTTCCAATCACTCTCCAGCAGATCTGTCACACCAACTAAACCAGTACTATTTTTTCATCATGTTATACATACTGTATATTGCTATCATATACAGTCTACATATTGTCTCATTCTGACATGAGGGTAGTCCACATACAAACCAAGCCATGTAAAGTGCTAATGTAATACATCTCATGTGCTTTTAACATGTTATTGTCCATTACAGCGACACTCATGGGTATTCACAATTCTAACCTGTAGCTATTCCAGGTTAAACACAAAATCACTAGAGGAAAAAAGAAAAGAAAAACACATTCACTTTCCCTAAAAACCCTGCCGCTCCGACACCCATCCTCATTACAGCGTTAAGCCGTGATTGGATTGCAGACCCGGCCTGTCAAGCAGCCGCAGCACTATAAATACACAATAACCCCCTCTAACCTCCCCTACTTCTAACCTGCACAATTCTCTGGCTCTAATGTATGTGAAGCCTCAGATAATTGCGTCGGATTACAAAAGAGTACCTCGCAGGTATTTTTCCCCTCTCCCCCCACTGGAAATACGGGCTCCGTTAAGTGTTATTCACACCAGCCGGCTGCGGCTCAGCCGTGGACCCTGATGCGCCCTAATAGAACTCCATTGTGAGTAATGACCCTCCGATCCGTGCTGTTGTTCCATCTGGTTCAGCAGGGTAAAAGCTTGCATAAGAATGGAAATGAGCGCTAAGCTTTTACCCGTCGGCTTCAGTTCGTCAGCCATTCTCCTCTGCTTTATATTGGCCTTTAAAGCAGATGTAACTTATCGCTCGTTCATAACGTCCTCAGGAATTTATTGAAAGGACTGATTTCAAAAGAGCCTTAGTGAATATGTCACAGTGTCCATTGCAGTGTCACTTTTTGACGAATTTAATGCAGCTGAGAGGCGCTTGGTTTATCGAAGGTCAGGAGAGATGTTTGCATGGCCCAGGAAAGAAACCGCACGAGTGTGAAAGATGCTGAATTACAGCGCATGTTATTTAAAAATATCAGATCTGATGCTTGAAATGTAATTTATTTTGTCAGAAGGCAGTTTTCTATGATCAGGCATAGCACTCCTGCACATTAAAATCGAAATTCTGTTTACTTTAATGGAGAAGTGGAGAACTTCCCTCTCAAGCTCTCATCAAAAGCTTACTGACATTAATGGATGTCAGAAAGCAATTATCAGCGTATGTTGAGGTTGAAGAGGTAAGTGATAAATGCATTTTAGACACACACACACATATATAATCCCACACACTTTTTTCAGTGCACTATGTAATTTCTGTGCCATTAGCTGCACCTAATGTAATTGCAAGAGTAATGACAGTTTCCAGAGAGTTTTCCTAAACACTTTTTTTGTACACGCTACCTGTCTGCCACTGGATGGACAAACAGGCAGTCCAACCCCAACTTTCACCATTGGTTGAGCCAATGATGCAATGGCAAGCTCATTGGGGGTTTATGGTACACATTTCGTATTTACGATCGTATTTACGATTTGAACACACATGAACACCACACCAAGTAATTAGGAGTGGAAAAGTTTCTTTAATGCTACCTTCATTTGCTATCAGAATTATCATATATGCAAGTTCCCTAGTCGGAAATTGGACAAGAATGGCCTCTCAAGCCATATTTACAACTGGGAAACTCTGAGATAATTTTGATACCTGAGTTTCCGAGTTGGGTGAGCCATAAACTTGAAACATGGTGGAAGCGAAGAAATATAGCTGTAGTTTTATTAATTTTTAAATAATTTTTCCTACAACATCTACATTGCTTTCTCTTGCCGTTACAGTCATGTATATGTATGTATATAAATAACCATTTGATATTGTATGTATTGCATATTTTATGTATTGAACACAGTGAAAATGGCATTTAGTGTATTCGACCGAAATTTCAGAATTTTCAGCAAGCTGAATATCTAGATAGTGCTGTGAATGTGTATATGGTTACCAATAAATGGGATGCTACATTTTATTCAAAATCTGTTGGATATTGACAATATCTTTTGGCTTTAACAAGATTTCCCCAAGAAATAGGCAAGAATGAACTCATGAATGGGCTTCTCACCATGATTCCTGTTTTTTTGTTTTTTGTTTTTTTCGACAATAAAGCACTTTAATGCAACAAACTCGTAATTCAGAAGTGGGAAGTAGGAAATTTTTGATAGCATGAGGAGGCAGCATAAGTTTTGAGTTTCAGAGTTGGGAAAATGTCAGTGTCAGACTCTGTTCCATGTTTTGTCTGTGTCTTGCTCCCCAGGTGTTCCTTTCCCATGTTTAATTTGTCCCAGGTGTTCCCCATGATGGTTCATTGATCCCAGGTGTGTCTCGTCATCCCCTCCTCCTGTGTGTATTTAAAGTGTTCCCAGTCCCTAGTTCTCTGTCTGCTGTTGAACGTCTTTGTGTGAACGTCTCCCTTGGTTCCTTGGTGGTAATAAAGTCCTGTTAAACGTATTCTCCAGCGTCTCCTCGTTCCTCGTGTGTGTGCATCGTGACAGTCAGTGAGAAAACATGTTGGATGCAATGAATTCAGCACCTTTATTGAAAATTGTTGAAATCAACCAAATTATTAAACAAAGTTTTACAAAAAACATCCCACAGTATTGCATAATTATGATAAAAAAAATATATAATGATTACATTTACAGCACATTTATAAACTGAATAAAAACATCAAAAAGCAAAAATACACTGATGCACATTCTTTATTCATCATTTTGTAGAAGCAGAATTTGCTCTGACCAATTGAATTGAACACAACTGATGTAGTAATTATGATTTCCTATGCAGTTTGTAAGTACGAATTTCCCAGGAGGACCATTAGTGCATAATATGACAAAATAAAATGTTTGAAAATGTCATATTCAAACACCATATATATACAGCTAATATATCATTTACTTATAACGTAACAGACGTGTCACCTGTTTCTTATCATTTTTGGTGGACACTTAAATGCATGAAATGGACTTAAAATCAACCTAGAAACCATATTGGACTGGGATAGAAGGAGGTATTTTAACACAAAAGTTTTAAAGCAGGTTTCCTTCAGTTGCACTTTTCTAGCTCAGTGACATCTGCCAGGTCCAAAAGTACATCCACCAGTGACCTGTTCTTCAGCTGAACTCCCTCTGCGCTTCGACTGGGGAAATCTTATAACAAAATGAATGCAGGGAACACACATTCCACCAGCCAGAAGAACGCTAGTAATGTCACGCATGTGTCCCACACTGTAAAGGCTCTTGCCGTGACCCTGACAATCTTGCTGAGGGAAGTAACCTCCTATGGGATGCCCATTATTTACTGTCTGACGCTGAGCCAAGCCAGTTTGTGTGTGCATGTGCTGGAGTTAGTCAAGTCAGGAAGTCACACATACATGGATAAAATGATTAAAAAAACATCATAAGAAAAACGGATTTAAACTTTAAAGCAACAACATCACTAATAAACACGCATCTGAAAAGATGAGACAGGCAGATTGCTAATTAGCAGCTCAGCTGAGGTACTGTATGACAATTAGTGCTAATTAGTACTAGTTAAGCAAACGCCACTATTACTATTGCTTTTGGTTAGGGATTTGAACAAGCCTAACTCAGCACTTGTTGAAGAGAGATGTGCTGTTATTTTTCTAACAAACAATTTCTCCTGACAGAACGCATTCGAAAGACCCTGCCACCACCTAGCAACCCTCAAAACATCCTAACAACCACTCAGAACATCCTGCAAAATATATATAGCAACATAATATATACATAGTGTTGCTATATAGCAACACCTTCACAACCACCTAGAAACACACACACACACACACACACACACACAAAACTGAACAGTTTATTACCAATATACTGTAGAAACACCCAGCAATCACCTGGAAACACACAGAGCAATGTGGTGGTGACTTTTGCTCGGCAAGCACATTTTCTTCAAAAAATGCACAAATCTTCTTGTCAATGTAGCTTAGTTCAGGTTTTCGATGTGTTTTGGTTTTAAGCAGCCAACAGGTTTCCAAAGAGACCAAACTGCAGGTGCAAAACTGTCTAATGAGTCGAGTGGAACCGTCTCAAAATAATGGCCGCTCAGGCCACAGCTCCATGACAGAGACATGGACACATCACAGATAACTGCAACAACACAGCCTCAACAATTGCAGCAGCATTGAATCAGCACGGCACACAGCAAAACTGTACATTCTGAACTTTAGAAAACTGGAATTAATGGCACAAGTGCCACTCAGAAACTGCTTGTATCTAAGAACAATATACAAATATACATACAAATAAAACCTACCTGCAAAGCTACAGTACTGTTAAACATTTTAGGCACTTTGGCAATTGATTATTACGTTTTAAATATGGTTATTTTTCTTACAAAAACACATCGATTCGCTACAGGAGGCCTTTGTTCACCCCCCGGAGCCGTGTGAGGCACTTTTTTATTGTCTACCCAACGATTCACAGCCCTAGCTTAAAGTTCAAAAGTCTTAATGATGGATTCGTTTCTTACAAACATGCAATACTTCACTTTGCAAGACGTTAATTGATAGACTGCAGTGGTGTGGATTACTTGTGGATTATTGTGATGTTTTCATCAGCTTACCATCTGTTCACTAAAATGTTCTTTGGGGAACCCAAAATGGTTCTTCTATGGAATCACCCCTTCTAAAACCATTATTGCTAAGAGTGAAGTACATGCAATATTTGGTGAAAAGCTCCAAATTAGGATGAACTCTAAAACACATTACCTTCATTCAGGCCTAAATATTCAACCACTGGAAGTTCTGGACTGAGAAGTCCTTCAAAGAACTAAAAAATGTGCCTTTTTTCTTAAAGTGTGGTGCAATATTCAAACACTTTTTCAGGTATGGCAGCATTCCTGAAGGAACTGGAGGTAAAAGGTTGCCCTGCTCATTTCTAGGTCTGTCACATTAATATATTGTTCATTGTTTACATTATATCCATCACCTGTGTTTTTCTAAGAACTTGCTCTTTGAATTCACACAGTGCAGGTGTGTGGTTAAGTCTCAACGTATGTTATGAATTTACAGAATATGGATGTATGCTTTACTGCCCCTATGTCTACGTCTGCAGCCCATCCCTTGCTTAGTGTACAAACACACATCCATCCATCATCTTCTTTTGCTATATGCCACTACGGCAGGTGTATGGACTTACACGTGTCACAAGCAGAGAAGATTTATGAATAACACACACAACTCTCTGGGTCTGTATTAAAAAGCTCCTGATGTCCCAGTATGCATCTGAGCCTCTTTAAATGTTAAAAAGCAATATTTTTTTATTATTAAGCAAACATGCACCTGCTATGTTTATCTACATATTATGTAAATTTTCCCAGGAATCAAGAAGCTTCTAAACTTTCTTTGAAATTAGACAAAGGCTGTTCCGATGTATAATATCCAGCTTCCACAAACACTAACATGAATTTCCCACTAACACCTCTGCTAATAATATAATAGAACCATTTATTTTCTGAATCAATGATGATTTGTGATGCACTGAAATAAACATGCGGTTACACCGAATCCTTTCAGATGGCAGCAATTGATGATAATTGAATGAGTGTGAATGGATTTTTGCTCATCAGCATGTCAATCATCTGGTAGAACCTGCCGTCGATACATTGACATGGCTTAAACACTCAAATCTCTGTGATTCTGTTTTGTGTCCTCTCTCTGTCTCTTTCTCAGATTCTCTCTTTCAAACGCTCACCAGCACAAAGGCTAGAAAATCGACTATTCTGTTCTCAGTGCAGTCTAAAAGGTCAGATGCTGCCCTGCACATGAGCTGATAAGGTAAAACAGCCTCATGTAGAAATCCTGTTTGAGAACTAACAATCAGAGGGCTTGCTTTACCAAAGCATTTTGTAGCCACTCATAGAAATTTCTTCTTAAGGCATACAGAATATATTTGATGTACATCATTAGTCGTGGCCCTTCAATTTGATTTTTTTACTGTCTGCTTTTGGTGTGTTGGTTCATTCGATGTCAGAATTTGGATTGTGTGTTGGTTTAAAAACTTTTTTTTATTTTAACTCCACAATAAAAGCAACCTGTCTTTAATCATGAAAGAAATGACATACCGTTTATGACATACAGTTTGCACCTTTCCATGCTATTGTTCATGCAATTCTTACATCTGAATAACTGGCCATTTGCATTCTTCATATCACTTCACTGCAAAAAAACAAAAAAAATAAAACATATATTTATATCTAAAATACCCCTATAAAAAAAGAAATGCACTTTAAAAGAGTACTTATGGAAATCATATACTTTAAATATGCTTATAATTATACTTTAATTGTGAACCGAATGTATTGTTTGAATGTTGTTTAAAGGGGTCATATGATGCTGCTAAAAAGAACATTATTTTGTGTATTTGGTGTAATGAAATGTGTTTATTCGATACTTCACTCGTACTGCGTCTTGCTTAAGACGCATATGGGAACAGTCCAATCACGCCGTGCTAATGTAGTGGAACGACTAAAGGTATGACTTCCATAAGCAACCAATGCTTATCGAGAAGTCAACAATAACACCAAGGTTAAGCGGGCTGAGCTTTCTAGGTCACACCCGGCCTGGTTAATCGTTCCAGAGTATACCCGTAACTCCGACACCCAGGGGTCGAGAGCTAACAGGAAAATGATATAAAATGCAATTAGTTGAACTCATAATTACCCCATCGTCTTTAAAATAGGGTTAAATAAGTTTACTGCCGAATGTACTGACAAACTTTTATAATGATTTTAACATCATTTATATTGAAACGTGTCATATATTTGAATACATTTGTAATGAAGTTGCAATCCAGTAAATGTAAAATATATTAAATGTAATATCCAAAAACACACTACAGTAAAAATTGTAACCATGTACTTTACATGTGCTTTAGGATGTAAGTATAAACCCATTTACCTGTAACTGGATTTATGGTGCTTATTTGTGCATGCAAATGTTTCATTTAAACTATATATATTTTTTTTTTTTTTTTTTTTTTTTTTGGTAAATCCAAAGGGACAAATACTTAAATAACGCAATAGAAAGTGAGACACTTGGTGATAATGATAATTATGATCAATGGCATTCCACAGTTTAGGATGAATTTAAGATTTTTAGCAATGGAAGAAAATGCACATAATGATAGTTCATGCTTAATTGTGCTTATTATGCTTAAGTGTCCCACCTTACCGTATATCCAGTGTGAATAGGGATGTGTGAAGGCAGGGGAGGAAAGTGGGACTGAACTCAGGTTTGGACCACGCAATCAAAACAAGTGTGAAAACAGCCTGAATCCTCACATCTGGCCAGACTCTCATGCTTTTGATAAACACGGGATGTTTACATATATAAAATATTACTCTAAGATAAGACAGATGAGTATTTAAACAGAAATGCTGGTCAAACTGCATTCAAGCTAGCAGTTCACTTAGTTTGTTTCACTTTCCTCATTTAATAAAACAAGTTTGAACCATTTTGTTTTGTCTTTTACGACATAAAGACGACGACGAAGGAATGTGTGGTTACTCGCTCAGCCTCTGTAGTTGTTTGAGGGATTGTTTTTTTTAAAGCATACATAACCACGTCTGAGCTGGAAGGATTAGCTTAGCTTAGCCCAGTCGCCAAGCAGTAGGACTGGAGCGCAGGAGAGCAGGGAGTGGCCTGAGCGCCAAACACACACATAAACACACGCTGTGGCCCAGGCCCTCAAATCTCTCCTCTCCCGCTGCGTGTCATGTGATCCGGGTTTAGGGCGCCAACCAGCTAAAGAAATGTGGTCTCTCGCGGCCAGCCAGGAAACCTTTGTGACCATACAAGGCGCTTCCTTCCCCAACTCTTGTCTTCCTGTTGGCTATGTATGGAGTTTCCTGCCCTTTCACTCTTTTTCTCTTTCTCAGTATTGGCTGTCTGCCCTGGTAAACCGGCTGGGTGAAATCTTTTCTCTCTCTCTCGCTCTCTCTGGCAGTTGCCTTTTTTTCTGTGTGTGGAAAGCAGGCCAGAGGTTTCTGATTACTGATTGCTGCTGTGTGAAGGAAAGGAATGTGTGTGTGTGTGTGTGTGTGTGTGTGTGTGTGCGTGTGTGTGTGTGTGTGCGTGCGTGTGTGCGTGTGTGTTTGTGTGTGTGTGTGTACATGCATGTTATCTTAACCCCTTGTGAGATCAGGGTGTGGGGGTTTAGGCTAGAAAGACATATGCAACATATTACAAAATAAAACCAGAACAGTCTTAAAAGTTATAAAAAGTAAATATATTACTTAAAATATAATGCTGGAAAGATTCAAAATATTTTTAAACTATAGCAGTATTTGTTATATTAACTTTGAACACTGTAATTTATAAAACAAGTAATAATAGTAAGATTTTTTTTTTTTTTTGAAGGAACATTTTTAGACAAAAATATTTTAACAAAATAATATTTTTTTGCTGTTGTTGTTGTTGAGTATTATATTTGATATTATTTCATACTTGAGGAGGAAAAACATCTTTTTATTATGCAATTTGGTGTCATTGTTGATATTTATATGACCAAAAAGTAAGATGAAATTCTGATATCTCTTAATGTAAATATATGAGATCCCTATAGCTATAGTAGACACTTGCATAAAATGCATATAAATATCAGTTGTCACCCTATATATTCCAGTAATATGTCTTATTAACATATTTAAATTGTTATGATCAAAACCTCTGTAGTTTTTATTGTGGAGGTCAAAATGCAATACAATACAAATATTTCCTCAAAAGACTGATGGATTTTGTTTGATACATTTCAACATAACTTTTCCAAAAAATAAATGAATAAAATAAAATAAAATGTTGTATGGATAATCAGGTAAACTAAAGTTGCTTTAGTTCATCTTGAAATATTACTAACAATAAAAGTTATTCTTACATTGTTAATTTATTTATTTATTCATTCATTCATTTTTCACAGCTTAAACAACACAACCTGAAGGATAATTTTTACAATTATATTAAAAGGTTTTTTATGTGTTAGAGAAAAGTATAAGCTATCAATCAGAGGCATGTAGTAGATTGTGTGAAACAGTGATTTCAGCCAAGTTTTGATAATGTAGACAATTTGGAGAAAATTTGTGTATCAAACATGAAACAACAGGCTTTATATATAGGGATAAGCTGATTTCAATAAAAATTTCTAGCATTACCATATTTTTAATTCTGCTTAAATGCAGTGCAACAAATACTAGTATATGATTTATAAATACTTTAAAATAATATATTCAAATAATGTTGCAATGGCACATGTCACAATTTCCCTCTGACAGCAAACCAAATAGGACTTTCCTCATGTAGGTCTAGTAGACACACAATTACATCACAAGTCCTAGCGTGCACTTTCCTGCACCAATAGCTGTACTAATCCATTACTACCACAACCCCAGTCTGAGCTACTGACATCATGGCCTGCTGAGCTCTGGACCAATGGCGTTCCGACATCCAACACTGACATCACAAACCGGATGAAACTGATTCCTTTGGCCTTGTGTGAAGAACTTCAGTGCTTAAGTGCAACAAAATCCATGTATTATCATTACAGTTACTGGTTTCATTTAAGTATTCAAAACTGTCTTCCCCTGAAGTGCCTAAAAATAGCACAAAAAAATGCAATTGCAGACATACAGAATTATGATAATATTAGTAAATTTAATTTGACCCAATTTCAGCAAAATTCTCCTTGTGATCACAGTCTTGTCTAGGAAAATCAACTGAGATAGAGGCCACATATCTATGCAGATAATATAAATATAAGTCTATATATTTATTGAACCATAATGCATATGATACTCAAACTGCTGTGACTCTAAATCATGTTCTGGGAAAAAAAAAATTAAACTGAATGTATGGTTCAGGGACACACTATTATCAAAATAAAGACTATATCTTTTTTTTTTTTTTTGCATCATTGAACTTTTTTCAGGTTTCCCGCTGTATGCCTTCACTTAAAGTTCTCTGCTGTGCTCAAAATGTGACAGACGCAGGACGGTTGTATACCTGGCATAACTGCAAATGTGGAGTTTGCCTCAAGGTTGTTTTTTTGTTTATTCGGCTCATATCAAAGCATTATCTGCAGAGCAGCTAAACACATCGAGGCCATCAAGGAAAACAGCAACCAACTCTAGTTTCAGCTTTAACGTTTTGAGTCTTCCAATAAGCTTTACCACTACCATTCATTTCAGATTTAAAATAAATTTCATTTAAAATACATTTGTGTCAGGACCACTATCGTCAAAGATGATTGACAATTAGCATACAGTTTGGATTGGCGGTATGGTTCTGTTCTGGGCAAGAACTCCCTGTGCATCCACGCAGCCTAGCATGGATGAGAGCAGGGAGAGCAGCGATAACCCCCCCAGGGTAAACAGAACAGAAGCAACATAAATGTATTGCAGATATCGTTAAAGTTCAATAATGTTATGTACACATTTTAGAATTAGTCTGATTCAAAGGAGAATCAGAAGACTGAATCCTGACTGACAGAGGAGGAGTTGGGGATGGAGGAGGGTAATTAGCTATTGAGCAATGCGAAAACTGCTGATAATACTGTGGGACCTTATATATGAATACTTAGATAAGTGTCGTATTCCCATAGGTTGATGGGGATCCGCTGAGAGTCAGCTGATGCGAGCTTGACTAACGTGACCTGCCAGAACTAACGCTACGCTAGATTTTAGTAATAAATAATATTTAAAAAACTCCCCATGGAGTGTAAGAAGTAAAACACCAAAATTGAAAGTATGTTTGGTAAAATAAATATTCAGTCATCATTTGCTCACCAAGTTATTATATGGCTTCAAAAGACTTTAAATACAGCATACTGATTGTATGAACCACTTTTTATGGCCCTTTTATGGAACTTTTTATTCTCACTTTGATCACTATATACTAAGAAACATTTATTTACATTAAACTTTTTCAAAGCCCTTCAAGGAGATATGGTGACGGTAAATAAAATATATTTCAATGCTTTTGCGTTCTCTCCCAATAAACTCTACGCCCATTCACAAAACATCTGTGATATGAGGTGGGAGGAAAAATTATTTCAGTGCTTTTGTGAGTAAGTTGTGAGAAAGTTTTTCAGGGGAACTGAAAACCTTTGCAATAGAACGCGAATGATTTGCGAGAAAATGCTATGCAATACCTTTGCAAAAGTACGCAAAAGCATTATTTTTCTCCCATCTCATTTTTTTTCAATCCCTTTCTGGCTTCGTAAAAATGTAATGCAACACAATGCATTCAGCCTTTTAGGTTCTCTTAACTATTGCCTTAAAAGTTGTCCTAAGTTGCAGTCTAACTAACAATAATAACAGCAATCAAAAAAGTCAGCAAATAGCGAAACAACAACCACAATTTATTCAATCTGCAATGCATCCTGCGAAACTCACAAAACTTTTCAGCAGTATTGTTCAATTTGACATTCTTTGTTCGGATTACTTTGTTTGATGAGTTGGGACAACATTTAGAGGATACTGTTGGTCTAACAGGGGTTATTTTATGTAGTTAATTCACATTTCTTTAGCCGATGCACAAAGTGTGATTTTGGCCACAATTTAGCCGAAGATTCCTCTGATCCTAGACAAAAATCTGTGATATTTGATGGTTAATTTTACACGTTCAGTGTTCATCAACAGGCGATTAATAACATTTGCGATCAAATTTACCTCCATAATAGAGATTTCTTTTGTTTGCTAGCCACCATTTCAGTTCCAATTCTGATCAATGATGTAAAATGCCAGACAAGTCCATTAATGTCATACAGTCTGACATCAGTGACAACTGAGATCCCACAGAGAGATATGGCTTATAGCTGGAATCACTTCATTCAGTCTGAGAAGCAACAATCATAAAGAACTATTATAAATAGTACAATGTGCAACCAGCTTTAGTATTTGTGACTCAAAAGGTCCCTTAATCTGGAAAAAAAAATGCAGGTGCAGGGATGCCCAATCCTGATCTTGGAGAGCTATCTTCACTTCCAACCCCGCTCCAGCACACTTGTCTGTAATTATCACATGTTCCTATAGATCTTAATTAGCTGGTTCAGGTGTGTTTGATTAGGGTTGGAGCTGAACTTTGCAGGAAAAGTCTCTAGGCAGATCTCTAGGAGCAGGATTATGCACCTGCACTATATACTAAAGATATATTAGAGATATAATAATATAATATAAAAGAGAAGCAATAACACTCACTTCTATTGATCTTGTTAAAATATATTTCTATATTGAATTAGGTTTATGCTGGTTCCTGCGCACTGAGTTCAGTCTTGACTCTATATGTGATTTTCTGTCTGTTTGTGATGAGATGTTCTCAGGGTTAGTGCTGATATGCAGTGTGACCTTCAGGTAAACACCACGGCTGTCCATGCCAGCACTTCCATAGGAGTCTGGCAGTCATCCACACTGCTCTCTCTGCCTTTCCCTCCCTCTCTCTCTCTAAAACACACACACATGCAAATCCACATACAAGCACAGAGCAGATGTGGCCACATAAATTATATATCCAACGTGAACTTTGTGGTGTAAACCTTTCCAGGTCTGATTAAATGCACATCCAGAATGCTGAGATGCATCCAAACCAGAGAAAATATCTGAATTTTTTCTTTATTTCTTAATTATCAGTTCACCCAATCATAAAAACACTTCCATTTTTGTAAATTACAGAATAATATAATATAGTGCAGTGGTTTTAATGTGATATCATCTCAGCTTTCTCTTTTTTGAACATCAGTGTGCAGTATTGGGGGAAACATGTTATATGTAACCTGTTACAACTTATATTTTACAACTTGTAATGCATGGTACATATAACGCTACATGTAACATTATAACATGTTACAACTTTTGACATATTTTACAACTTGTAATGCATGGTACGTATAATGCTATACGTAACGTTACATGTAACGTGTTACAACTTGTAACATATTTTACAACTTATAATACCCCCAACACTGAAGGTAATGTGTAAAAGTAAGCAATTTAGCAATTTATGTTTACACAACAATGCTGTAAAATTGAAGTGTTTTTTTGTATTTAAAAAGTTTTGTGTACAGATGACAACATTGTCGAAACAATCCTGTTCACACGTATTGAATTTTAAAACCATAATGATAAATAATTTATAATACACACTGCAATTTTCCATTAAAAAATAAGAATAGTTCATTTTGATTTCATTGTAACTTTAATGCTGATCAATATCATCAATTAAGTAGATGAAACTTAAAAACCTAAAACACACTATGGATGTAAATTAGATTAAGTTTATAAGCATTAGTTAAGCCATTTTATAACATTATAACATGTTACAACTTTTGACATATTTTACAACTTGTAATGCATGGTACATATAACGCTACATGTAACGTTATAGCATGTTACAACTTTTGACATATTTTACAACTTGTAATGCATGGTACATATAACGCTACATGTAACGTTATAGCATGTTACAACTTTTGACATATTTTACAACTTGTAATGCATGGTACATATAACGCTACATGTAACGTTATAGCATGTTACAACTTTTGACATATTTTACAACTTGTAATGCATGGTACATATAACGCTACATGTAACGTTATAGCATGTTACAACTTTTGACATATTTTACAACTTGTAATGCATGGTACGTATAATGCTATACGTAACGTTACATGTAACGTGTTACAACTTGTAACATATTTTACAACTTATAATACCCCCAACACTGAAGGTAATGTGTAAAAGTAAGCAATTTAGCAATTTATGTTTACACAACAGTGCTGTAAAAATTGAAGTGTTTTTTTGTATTTAAAAAGTTTTGTGTACAGATGACAACATTGTCAAAACAATCCTGTTCACACGTATATGCGAAAGTGACTAAAAATGCTGTATTACTCATGCCAGGCCAGTAGTTGGCGATATTTTTTACGCTACATGCCTGTGCACAAACAGTAACACTATGCATTGGCACACATAATTATAGATTGAACACATAATACGCATGTGCATAATGCCACCATTTTCACAAATTCGCAAAACGATAACAGTATCTTTTTCCAAAACTTTTTAAAAAGTTGTTTTTAGTCCCCCAAAATGCCATGTTTGTGTAAATGAATGTGTGAATGTGCCAAAACACAAAAACTTTTCCATTGTTGTGTAAACACCCATTTACTTGTAATGCATGTTACGTATGTTACAAGTAACGCATACTAAACAAATGCTTATAGATGTTACATTTACTTTTATTTTTTTATACATTGCATATTTTTTCATGTAATAATCAGGGGTGTAATATATTCATACCAAAAATGTCCTGTATGGGTCTTTTGGAGTCAAAACAATGTAGCATTGTTTTGTTTTAATTAAAGATTACAAAGGCACATGAATTTTAAAACCATAATGATAAATAATTTATAATACACACTGCAATTTTCCATTAAAAAATAAGAATAGTTCATTTTGATTTCATTGTAACTTTAATGCTGATCAATATCATCAATTAAGTAGATGAAACTTAAAAACCTAAAACACACTATGGATGTAAATGAGATTAAGTTTATAAGCATTAGTTAAGCCATTTTATGAAACTATGTACAAATCGCGCATCAAACAAGCTCAAACCGCTCTGGTGCTCGGCTTCCAATCCCTTTGATTTGATGTTTTCTTACACAGATATCGTGAAGTATTACTCCATTAATTCAAGAAAGTGTTTACACACACACACACACACACACACATACACACACACACTCGCTCTCTCAGAGAAAGCAGTGAGTTCTCTCATACGGCTGCCTGTCTCACAGCAATTACATGATGTGCTGTAATTGCCGGTCTTTCATGCATCCTCTTCAGACATACTTCAAAGAGATCTGAACACATCCAGAGCGGCAATTAGCAAGCACAGCGCAAGCCCCAGAGAAGCAGCACGGCCAACGCAACGATCCCATTGTTCTCCATCTCCCCTCTCAATACGCACTCACGGTCTGCAGGGGGACACCTGCGCTCCTGCAGTGCCACTGACAAACATCCTGGTCAGGCACAACTCAAATCATCTCAGCTTTCTCTTTCTGAACATTAGCATGCAGTAGTGGGGGGAAACGTTACATGAAACTTCTAATATATTTTACAACTTATAATGCATGTTATGTGTAACACTTTACACCCAACACCAGAAGAACGCGTTAAAGTAAACACTTTACTCATAACGCAAGTGATTAACAAGTAACATGCATTACAAGTAACACATACTATAAATGCAGGTACACTTTATTTTAAGGTGTCCTTGTTACAGTGTAATAATACATTTAAGTACTGAGTAATATTAATTAACTACATATACTTACTATATGTTTAGGGTTAGGATTAGGGTTTGGCTTAGGGTAACTTGCATGTAGTTATGCATAATTTATTGTTATTATAGCCTAATAGTAAGTACATGTAATATGTGTAACAAGGACACATTAAAATAAAGTGTTACCCATGCTTTATTTTAAGTGCTTCAAACTCAGTTATTATATGCCCTCTTGTCAGATGCATGTGCTGTTTTTCTCAATGCATAAGTTACATCTTACTATATCCTTTATCTGTAAATGTTAGAAATTCATGCAAGTGTTTCCATTTTGCATAAAGGCTCGTCCTGACAGCAAGCAGATCTCCGTTGAACTTCACAAACTGAATGAGTGTTCATGTGCGTCAAACAGACAGAGTGCTTTAGAATGGAAGCACAATAAATTCTGACTGCTCTAAATATTCTGAAATATTTTGCATCCAAAAAGTGGAAGCTTTTTACTAAAAGGGGCAAATTAACCCGAGAATGCAATCCAATAGGAAGGCTCTGCAGGTGAACTACTGACAATGCACAAATTAACGAACACAGATGCAGCCGGATCATTTCTATAATGACTACAACCTACCAAAAGCAGCGCAAATTAGCAACTATCACAGTCATGTCAAGTGCAACATGGGTTAGAACATGCTTTTTTGTGTTAAATACTGGCGCAAATCCCAGTAAATTGACTATACCTTTGTAAATCACCTAGCATTATTCATTTAAATACTTTCCTTCCATACATTTTGCCTCTGAAAGGGAAACTCTTACAAATGCATATGCAATAAGGTCGGCCTTGTCATTGCTAATTTTTCACTGCATGTCTTCAGTAAACCCTGACAGTAGATTTTTAATGTCACAAGACGGTTTGTGCTGGTAAATCTGACCCTAAATCTCTTCTCCCGCTCTACTTTTTCTGTGTGTTACTTTTCTATTTAGTTCATTTATTTACTGACAAATACAATTTTAAAAAACCTCTCTCTTCACTATTATGGCTGAAACAGGGTCAGCTGACAGTAGGCGTGTTTCCATTGCAGATTTGCGCAAAACTTTGGCGATATTTTAAAAAAAGTTATCAACTAAAACGTAATTTTTTCCTCTCGCGATAAGTCATGGCAATGGATTTTGATGGGATTTTGACGGATTTTGGCTACGCTAACCATTATGTTTAATCGAGGGAGGCGTATGCGTGTATCTTGACAGAAGCAGCGCGGAGAGCAGCTTCTGGGACGTGCCGTGGTGCGACTGGTAACACACGCGTTGTCTAGAGTGGCCGCGATCAGCTCCGGTGGCCATTTTGGAGCCATAAAGCGTTGCAGACGTGTGCAGTGTAAATAGTCTAAGCATTAATGGTCGGGAAAGACCCTTATACTTGAGAGCAGCCACATATGAAGTGTTTCTTGGAGATTGTAGTACATTGAGGAATGATCGTATGACTTTTTACGTACGCCATGTGACCTGTTAATGCGGAAAAAAAACGTTTCCATTGCAGTTTTGCGAATTATTCCTTTTTCGCATTGCCTGAAAAACCACCTCATGCGAGCGTAAAAATTTTTTTGCGATATATAGGCGTTTTTGCGAAATTGACGCGTTTCAATTAGGCGTATTTTCAATTCGCAATTTCAATTTGCACAATTTGAAGGGTAATGGAAACGCGCCTAGTGAGAAAAAGCAAAAATGTTTCATCTTCCATAAAAAAAAAAAATACAATTTTGACATAATTAAATACATTTTATTGCACGACTTTTAGCATTTCTGTAGTGGAGTTTGTGTGCTGGCGGACAGTAAAGACGCTTCTGAAGAACAGATGAGATGTTTCAGAGGTTTTGTTTACTTCCAAGTCAGTCTAGGTTGACCAACTCACAGTTTTGCTTTATTCATGGAGCGTAATATTCAACACGATGAGAAGAACGCTTCAAAAGAACTTCAAGGTTCTTTATAAAAGCCCAAACATTCAAGACAACCTTTCTGCCTTCATCCATTTGTACGGGCTCAAAACGGCACAGCTGAAGGTTAAACAAAGATGACACTCTGTGTGTGTATTTGTTGAGCGGTGTTTGTGTATTGCTACAAACACAATGAATCATCACAGACAAAAGCACAAAAGTCTCCACAGCAACTCGTATGAAGCTTTCAGCAGGTGTAAGACTGATAGCTCTGCGTAATAGTTGCACAACATATCATCTCTGCCCTAATATTCTACACTGAGCAAACATGTACGGTACATCCACAGATGTCCAAATGACTGACAGCTGATGATGGCCTCAGAAAACGACCCGGCTGTCATGACCGCATCTGGCTCAAAGCATCGCAGCAGCATCCAGACCACATGGTAACACACAGCTCTGCTGACACCTACAGTAAATGTTGGGGTGAACCTTCAATTCCTGCAGTCTTGCTAGAAAAATAACATGTGCATGCGTGGACTGGTATTTATAACTGAGTGGGCTTGTGAAAGTCATTTGCTCTTACAAAAAGAACAGTTATTAGTGGTGTTTGCTAAGGCAAGCATTAGTATTAACAACAGTAACAACAGTAGTACTGTTGTTTGAACTGAAAATCAGTGATCTGAGCAAACCTCTGTCCCTGATCATTAAAATAATCATGTAATAATAATCAATAATAATGCAAATCAATTTCACTTCAGTCCATGGGAATAACTACATTAGTATTTAAATTAGCAGAAATTATAAAATAATAATGGTAATTCATTACTAATTATTCAAAATATTTGGTTTCAAATTAAATAATAGAAATAAGTAGAAGTTATTTGAAATTTGCAGACATGATAAAATAATTTTAAAAATATATTTTTAATAATAATTATTAGTACTATCCAAAATATTTGATTAAAAATTTATTTAGTAGAAATAATATAATTATTCTTAAACTACTCTTTTTATTTAACAATAACAATAATTGTTATTATTAATCTAAATATTAAATTAAATATTAAATGAGTAGAAATAAATTATAATTTATTATTATTATTATTGTTGTTGTTGTTGTTGTTGTTGTTAATATTGTTGTTGTTATTGTTATTATTATGCAAATGAAATTAGTAGAAATTAGTAGAAATAAAACAATAATTATTGTTATTCAAAATATTTGATTCAAATTTTACATTTAAAGTATGAATTTGTAGAAATTATTTAATATAATAACAATGATGATGATGATGATGATGATTACTACTACTACAAAAATATTTGATTAAAAATTGAATCATGAGCATTTATTTATTTTTAAACAGCTACAGTATATTTTCTGACAGTTTGGAGAAACTCTCAGTGAATTCCACATGGCATTTTTGCGCCCTTAAAGGGCACTTTAGGAAGGAGACGCCATTTGTAGGGGCATTCCAAGCGAAAGTGGACAACTGAATCCCTTAACGAAGGTCCCTTACAGAAGTCCCTTGATGGTCCCTTCAGGGAGGGGATGTCCATTTGACATCATGTGATGGGTTAAGAGTTCTCGTAAAGAATTTTGAAGCGAAGTTGGGGTTGATGTTGACATCGACTTCATTCATTTAATGCAATACAAAATATTTTTCATCGGCAATAGAAATGTGAGGGAAAATGTTTAACAGTGAATAAGACACAATTAGACTTGTTTATTTGCAACAACCGATGAAATGCTGAATTCTGCACTGTAACGGTAGCATTTGATCAGTCTCTTCACCAACGGAATTCCAACCGCTTACACGAGACAGTAATGCCCTGCACCCTTCAAAGAACTCACTTCAAGAGCTCTGCCCTTCAAAGGAAGGGCACTGTCGTTTAGAATTCACCCTCTAATTACTTATTAGAGTCATCTGCATAGCAACATGCTAACAACCACTGAAAACACCTTGACAACCACAACACCCCAGCATGATGATGGCGAGGTTTACACAGGAGCACTTACATAATCAAATCTAGTTCCATAGATTGCAAATAACAGAGTGAAATGTAGCCTGAAATGAAGTTTGATTAACAGAAAGAAAACAGAATGAGAGCGATTTTAAATGTTTTCACCCTTCATACTCACTAAAAGCTCCTGCACTCTAATAATAGCACACCCAAAGTGCCAAACGTCTCGCTGCCATTTAAAAGACAAGCTCTGAGCAGAACGTCTGTCCTTATTCAGACAGAATCTTGGTTTTGTTAGAAAACATCATGCACTGTGTGAATCGTTTGTCAGGAAGGAGAGGGATGACTGAAGAGCAGACGTTGAGGAACACACATGAAGCAGAGCAGTCAATGGCTTTGCACTTTGATCCCAGAACCACTGTAGTGAACAGTTGAAGAAATGGACTTTGAGAAGCCTCTTGAAGTTACACACACACACACAGTACAAAGTACACACTCAAAAGCAGCATGCAGCACAAAACAACGAAGACCACAACTATGATAGCAAATGTTACGAAGCACTCCATCGTCAGAAACGAACGCTTTTAAAACAGGTAACGAGTGTGTTGTGTGCTATTATAAACCTGTCAATGAGAGCTTGTTATATAAGGCGTGAAGCAGCCAGGCAGTGCAGAACATCAGAAATGGAGTGTGTAGAGAAACAGACAGAAACATCTGGCCCCTGTCTATCTGACCACAGTCTAAGCCCAGCCTAAACCAGCGGGCTCTAGGGAGAAGTGAGACAGGATGTGTAAAATAACAAGAGGCTCTTGTAAAGACCCCGGGCCAAGGGCTGCGTCACAGTTTTGGAATATATATAGGTGTATTATTTAAATTAAGCCGCTTAGCAGTAAAGTGGTGTTATTTTCTTTGTAGAAGAGGTAGCTTGGAAATACTTCACTTTAAACTTGCCAGAGCAATATGAATTGGTTATAGTATTAGTAAGTCCCTTGCAAAAAAAAAAAGATGTGTGTTTATTTGTATTGAATGTGCACTTCAAATCTTAAAAGTTTATTTTTTTTATTTAAAAAAAAAAAATTACTACAATATAATATTAATGACATAAAAGGCCACTTAAGTGTACTTGAAGAGAGTACACTTTCCTGACTGTTTTTCTTAAAGTATACTTACTTCAAGTACACTTTTAAAATGTGCACTTTGTAATGTCAAATTAAAAAGTGCATTTTAAATCATTGTTTTAATAATCTTTTGTCATGCTTTAAAAAAGTACACTTGTTTTGATGTGTTGACTTACATACTCAAGTACTTGATTGTAATTTTAACTATAATGTGTTATTTGACATTTCAATCAAAAATATTTAAAATGTACTAAATACAGCTTCATCATTACAAATGTGTCAAATATATTCAAATATGTGCCATACAAGTTTCAACTGAGATTACATTAAAGTATATTTTAGTTTAAAAGCTTGTCAGTACATTCACTTTAGCCATATTTCAAAAACAATAGAAGAAATTATTAAGAATTACATACAAATATGCCCTTTAGTCTTACTTAAGTGGGTCAAAAATAACTCTAAAGTCCAGCGTTTACTATACATTTAAACTATAAAACATTTTAATTTGATTGTAAATAGCATGCAATGAAGTATCTGAAAACATTACATTCAGTTCACACTTAAGTATATTCTTATTAAGTATTATTTCCATAATAAGTGCTGTTTTTTAAAGTATATGCTGTGTACTAGGCTACTTCTTTTTCACAAGGGAGTGAGGTAAGTTGTCACACAGGAAGTAGTCAAACGTGTTCAGCGTTAAAGACTTAATAGATAAACGTGGTTTTTAAATATCTCAATGGCAATCTCTCGATGACAAAAAGGCAGAGTTTTGGCGAAACTGTGACAAATGGACAATTATATGTTTTGTTTATGAGATAATAATGCAGACATTTCTAAGAAACCAAATTCTAAATGAGTAAAATATAACCGGACATGTTGTACCAAAAAAAAATCTCCAACAATTCCACGAATTCTCTTCAAAAAATAAGGCCTGTGTTTCCAGACGGATCCTGTGTCGTGTGAGTTACTGGTCATGTGTTTATTTGTCTTCTTTTGTCTCTCTCTGTTTCTCTCTTCACAATCACACACACAGTTCAGCGCAAAAGTAGGGCAGAAGTTTATATGTAACATTTAAATAGATAGATGTACTGTAAAACACACAAGTCTGTTGTCCAAAAGCAGTAAATGAGCGCTAGAGTCAAAGAAGTCACTCAGTGCACCATAAATATACTGAGATAATCAACTCGCAGAAAACCTAAATAACTGGTTCCAATTCTGGAAATCTTGGCTCTGCAGATCTGACGTTATTTAGTCTGTCTGTCTGAAAAACACGATTTACAAAAAAGGTTATTGTCTGTAAACTTGTGCAACCGAAAAACAAGTTGTTTTTAAAAGAGACGACATTATGTAACACGTTTTAACGCGTCTTTTATTGTTCTAGACAAGTGTTGTGAAAATGGAGTGAAAAACACAGTTTGCATCCTCGATGGCATGTGTTCATGTGTGTGCGGGGCAGCAGGCAGATAGTTTAGCTGAGCCAGAGTTTAAGAGGCTGGTAATTATGGTTAACCGCACTCACCCCTCACACTCATATTTATAGAGCGCCATGAGCACGGCCCTGTTTTTCACCGAAAGGGGAATTTTCATCAGATTCCTTCAGTTTTTCTCTTCAAAGTGAAACAAAAGTTATTTCAGAAGCTATGTTGCTTGAATTCCATGGCTCTGTATATGTAGGGCAGTGCAATCACAAAAAAAGTACATTGGTATGCTTTGCGTGTGATCCCTGATAGCAAACATTCAAGATCTGATGTGTATGTTATGCAAGGTGTTATTTTCAAATGACATTCTATCATTTAAAATGTATGTGTATTGTGCAGCCATGCATCAAATGACTTGAGTCTGAATCCCAGCTCAAGGTCTCTTTTTTTTTTGTTTGTTTTTTGTTTTTTTTTTTACTAGCAAGGATACATTAAATTAATCAAAACTGACAGTAGAGCTATTTATAATGTTACAAAAGATTTCTGAAACTTATTTTTTCAAAAAAATCCTCACAAAATGCATCACTTTGCACAAAAATATTAAGCCGAACAGCTATTTTCAATACTGATAATCAGAAATTTTTCTTGAGCAGCAAATGATTTCGAAGGATCATGTGACACTGAAGACTGGAGTAATGATGCTGAAAATTCAGCTGTGATCACAGAAATACATTTTAAAACATATTATAATAGGAAACTAAAATAAATTATAAAAAATATAATAAACTATAATAATATTTCACAATATTAGTGTTTATACTGTATTTTTGGTCAAATAAGCTCTTAAGCATAAGAGACTTGTTTCAAAAACATAAAAAAATCTTAAGACCATAAAAAAAAGCTTTATCCTGTATAAAAAAAAAAATATTATTTTCTTTTATTTTCTTTTATTTTCTTTTATTTTTTAATGACTTCCAGTATTTGTTTTCCTGTAATCCCTTATGGAAATGTAATGTATGACATATATTGCCCTATATCAAGAGTAATGTTGACATATATGTTACCTATAAGGCGATATATAATTCATTAATAGCATATATAAAATCCTCACAGTAAAATTTGTATATGTACTGCTAATATCTATATGATGATTTTTTTATATAGTATCATATGTAGCAACCATATAAGTCAACAATACTGTATATATTTTTATATGCAACTTTCTTTAAAAAAATCTGTATGTTTAGATATGTTTTTGTAATTTTTTAATACATGACTTATATGTACAGATCTTATTATACATTATTGTAATACGGTTCAAGAGGGAGGAAGGAAGAAGACAGGGTCGGCGGACTGGGACGCGAGTGTTTATTCAAGTCTCTCAGTAAATACAACAGAACAAGGCGCTCACTGCGCATTCAAACTCTCCGTCAATAACTCAGAATATAGCTCTATATATGCTTTGCTCCAGTAGCCCGGTTTCCCCGGGTGGCTCGCGTTCCCAGTCAGTCTCTCTCTGCCTTCCATGCTCCAGGTGGCCCCTTTTATCCGGTCTCTCCACACCAATTACTGAAACGAGACACAGGTGATTATCATTTGCGCTTGACCTACTTACGCACCGCTCGTCTCCTGCCTCTCTCTCCCGGTGCAGACCTCGCTGAACCACGCCCCCCTCGCCACAAACCCCCACCGCCCGACTCAGGCCGGGGAGCCCTCCGTTGAGCCGCTGAAAGGTGGCCGGCTCCCCGAACAATCCGAAAGGAAGCGTTACGAATTGGTGTAATCCAAACGGCGTGGTGAAAGCCGTCTTTTCTTTGGATATTGGTGATAAGGGGATCTGCCAATATCCCTTCGTTAAATCCAGTGTCGAGTAAAATCGAGCAGCACCCAGCCGATCAAGCAATTCGTCAACCCGCGGCATTGGATACGAGTCGAACTTCGACATAGCATTCACCTTGCGGTAATCCACACAGAACCGGACCGAGCCGTCCGTTTTAGGCACTAAAACTATCGGACTCGCCCAATCACTGTTGGATTCCTCTATTACCCCCATCTCTAGCATTGCCTCTAATTCTGTCTGAACTACTTTTTTTTTGTGTTCAGGCAGCCGATACGGCCGGCTGCGCACCACCACGCCCGGCTCCGTCTCAATGTGGTGCTGGATGAGGTCTGTGCGACCAGGCAGGGGCGAGAACACATCTGCAAACTCGGCTTGCACCTTGGCCACATCAGTGAGTTGGGAGGGCGAGAGGTGATCTC
>NW_015547697.1:896574-897944 GCF_001515605.1 Sinocyclocheilus anshuiensis
AAGGGGACCTGCATAAGAGGGAGAGGGCACAATGGTGCTTTTGGGGTGGCCGGTGGGTTCACCAGCTGACATTCACGACAAGACGCGCACCACCTGCGCACGTTCTCGTGAATGCCCGGCCAGAAAAATCGGGTCATTAGACGATTCAGTGTCGCCGTTTGCCCCAAATGTCCGGCCATCGGATTACAGTGAGCCGCCTGGAAAAGCATTTCCCGACGGCTTTTTGGTACCAACAATTGGGTTGTATCTTGTTTTGACTGAGTGTCTTGGGTCACTCGATACAACCGGTCTTTTACAATAGCAAAATAGGGATAGGAGAGCGGTCGAGCCGGTTGGAGAAGCTGTCCGTCGATGGAACGGACCTGTTCAAAAGCATTTTTGAGCGTTTCATCCTGGGACTGTTCCAGGGGAAAATCATCGCACTTTGTGAGGGTTCTCCTCTCAACAGCGCTCCGTTCCCCTGTCTCAGTCCCCCTTGGTCCCGGCTCAGCTTCTCCTACCTGTGCGACCGCCCCCCTTTCCCGCGCTCTTTCCTCCCAAGAGACACCCGCACATAAATGCCCCAATAACGCCTTAAAACCTGGCCAATTTGTTCCCAAAATTAGCGGATGTCTGAGGTGCGGGCTAACTGCCACCTCTACTCTATGGTTTTGTCCCCGAAAATGAATAGCCACCGACATTAAGGGGTAGTCCATCACATCCCTGTGCACGCACCGAACCTTAACTATGCGGCTCTTATCCAATGCCTCCGGCTGAATCAGGCTTTGATGCATTGAGGTTTGGTTGCATCCCGAATCCACCAAAGCCTGATATGTACCCCCCTTAATACTCACGGGTATCTGGTACAGGCCAGCTTGATCGGGGGCAGACTGCGGGGCGTCCGGGACCCGGATCAGCATCCCCACCTCCATCCCTGGACACCGATCAATAAAATGACCTGGGACCCCGCAACGCCAGCAGGCCGGCCCAGGCCTCCCCGCCGCCCTAGTGGCAGGGCGGCTGTGTCCCTGGACCACCCCTCCAGCGGGGTGGGGCTCGTGGGGGCAGATTCCCTCGGGACCTGGGACCTGGGACAGGTTTGGAAGGCAGAGAGAACACGGGGGAGGGAGAGAGAGAGAGACAGATGGCAGGGGTTCGCCGACCCCAGGGCACGCCCCCATTTGGTCCTCCGCCAGTTGGATGGCCTGGTTCAGCGACATCGGGTGGTAGCACTGGACCCACTGGGCAGTCTTCCTCGGCAGCCGTGCCACGAACTGCTCCAGTACCACTCGATCGATGATTTCCTCGACGTCGCTCGTGTCGGCCATCAGCCATCTGCGGCAGGCGTCCTGGAGCTGTTGCGCCATCACGCTCGGGGCTCCGGCCGCCCC
>NW_015547697.1:899226-903933 GCF_001515605.1 Sinocyclocheilus anshuiensis
TTGCCCCAAATGTCCGGCCATCGGATTACAGTGAGCCGCCTGGAAAAGCATTTCCCGACGGCATTTTGGTACTAACAACTGAGTTGTATCTTGTTTTGACTGAGTATCTTGGGTCACTCGATACAACCTGTCTTTTAAAATAGCAAAATAAGGATAGGAGAGCGGTCGAGTCGGTTGGAGAAGCTGCCCGTCGATGGAACGGACCTGTCAAAAGCATTTTTGAGCGTTTCGTCCTGGGACTGCTCCAGGGGAAAATCATCGCACGTTGTGAGGGTTCTCCTCTCAACAGCGCTCCGTTCCCCTGTCTCAGTCCCCCTTGGTCCCGGCTCAGCTTCTCCTACCTGCGCGACTGCCCCCGTCTCCCGCGCTCTTTCCTCCCAAGAGACACCCGCACATAAATGCCCCAATAACGCCTTAAAACCTGGCCAATTTGTTCCCAAAATTAGCGGATGTCTGAGGTGCGGGCTAACTGCCACCTCTACTCTATGCTTTTGTCCCCGAAATTGAATAGCCACCGACATTAAGGGGTAGTTCACCACGTCCCCGTGCACGCACCGAACCTTAACCATGCGGCTCTTATCCAATGCCTCCGGCTGAATCAGGCTTTGATGCATTGAGGTTTGGTTGCATCCCGAATCCACCAAAGCCTGATATGTACCCCCCTTAATACTCACGGGTATCTGTTACAGGCCAGCTTGATCGGGGGCAGCCTGCGGGGCATCCGAGACCCGCATCAGCGTCCCCACCTCCATCCCTGGACACTGATCAATAAAATGACCTGGGTCCCCGCAACGCCAGCAGGCCGGCCCAGGCCTCCCCGCCGCCCTAGTGGCAGGAAGTGGGTCAATGAATTGGTGTGGAGAGAGCGGCGGAACGGGAGCTGCTGCCGGGCTGCTGCTTGCCGGGGCCACCCCCCTGGGCGGCACCCTCGGGTCGGCTATGGGTTTCGTCCCTGGACCACCCCTCCAGCGGGGTGGGGCTCGTGGGGGCAGATTCCTTCGGGACCTGGGGAAAGGGACAGGTTTGGAAGGCAGAGAGAAGACAGGGGCAGGGAGAGAGAGAGAGACAGATGGCAGGGGTTCGCCGACCCCGGGGCACGCCACCATCTGGTCCTCCGCCAGTTGGATGGCCTGGTTCAGCGACGTCGGGCGGTGGCACTGGACCCACTGGGCAGTCTTCCTCGGCAGCCGGGCCACGAACTGCTCCAGTACCACTCGATCGATGATTTCCTCGACGTCGCTCGTGTCGGCCATCAGCCATCTGCGGCAGGCGTCCTGGAGCTGTTGCGCCATCACGCTCGGGGCTCCGGCCGCCCCGAAAGGGACAGGTTTGGAAGGCAGAGAGAACACAGGGGGAGGGAGAGAGAGAGAGACAGATGGCAGGGGTTCGCCGACCCCGGGGCACGCCACCATTTGGTCCTCCGCCAGTTGGATGGCCTGGTTCAGTGACGTCGGGCGGTGGCACTGGACCCACTGGGCAGTCTTCCTCGGCAGCCGTGCCACGAACTGCTCCAGCACCACTCGGTCGATGATTTCCTCGACGTCGCTTGTCTCGGCCATCAGCCATCTGCGGCAGGCGTCCCGGAGCTGTTGTGCCATCATGAAGGGTCAGCCCCCCTCCCCGAGGTCCAGCGACCGGAAGCACTGGCAATGCTGCTCGGGGCTCCGGCTGACCCGCTGAAGGATGGCGCGCTTGAGGTCTTTGTAGACCAGGAGGTTCTTGACTGGCAGCTGTTGTGTGGCGACCTGTGCTTCCCCCGACATCAGGGGGATGAGCCGCACTGGCCAGTCCTCCTCGGGCCACCCACCGGCCTCCGCCGACCTCTGGAAGAGGCCCAGGAACAACTCCGGGTCGTCCTGGGGCCCCATCTTGTGGAGAGGCACGTGGGTGGGTGGTGCTGGGGCAGATGCCGTTCCCGCAGCCCGAACCTCCCGGTCAATCCAGCTCCGGACCAGCTCGCGGTCTTCCTGCTGGGCTTGGATGAGGGCATGGAACCACCGCTCCTGGTCGTCCCTCAAGCCCAGCAGCGCCTGATGGTGCTCCTGGTGAAGACCCGCGAGCGATTGGATGACCTCCGCAAATGGCGATCCTGACGGGGACTGCATGCCGGCGTCGGCGTTCTTCTTCCTTCCCGGGTTTCGGCACCAGTGTGATACGGTTCAAGAGGGAGGAAGGAAGAAGACAGGGTCGGCGGACTGAGACGCCAGTGTTTATTCAAGTCTCTCAGTAAATACAACAGAACAAGGCGCTCACTGCACATTCAAACTCTCCATCAATAACTCAGAATATAGCTCTATATATGCTTTGTTCCAGTAGCCCGGTTTCCCCGGGTGGCTCACGTTCCCAGTCAGTCTCTCTCTGCCTTCCATGCTCCAGGTGGCCCCTTTTATCCAGTCTCTCCACACCAATTACTGAAACGAGACACAGGTGATTATCATTTGCGCTTGACCTACTTACGCACCGCTCGTCTCCTGCCTCTCTCTCCCGGTGCAGACCTCGCTGAACCACGCCCCCCTCGCCACAATTATACATATCATATATATACACAAACACATTTTTATGTATCTGACAAATATGTCAAAAAATGTGTTACCACATATTTCTGTGGGCTAGATACGTGTGTTAATATATAAAATTGTTCCAATTTATAGTATGTTTTACTTCATATGACAATATACTTTATATGGAAATTTCATATATGTACTTATATTACATTTGTGTATAAGATAATTGAGTGAATGATACATGAATAGTCCTAATTATCATCAGCATTTGCACTACAAATGCAGTGTGGTCACATGTGATTCTCAGTAGTTCCGAAAGTGATTTGAGTGAACAGATCACAAAACGTTTAGGACGCTGTTTACGCATATTTTTAGAGCTGACTCCTTGTGATCGCCAGTGCAGATGTTTATTAGATGTTTGTAGACAAATATAACACTTAAAATAGAACATAATGCATTCCAGATGGTGCTTTTTTCACAGATGTCTTGTCTGCTTACTGGTAAAGACTCATTTAAGTCGTAGAACAGCAGTTAGTGGGTCCAAGTCAAAACTTCACTAAGCGCATCTCCTGCTCCTTCTCTCTCAGCACCGTTAAAGATTGTGGTTCACATCCTCATTCCTGCCCCCGGACCGAGAGACCAAGTCAGTTCACAGCGTAAACAGCTGTGTGACTGAAAGCACATTGAAGACCAGGGATGTGCCCTGAGGACAGGATCAATTGTCAAGAAGAGTTGGCTGGAGCTAAACCGTACCGACAGGCCTCATCAAAGAAACATGGCCATCAGAGTGGCTCTAAATCAAAGCGTGGGCCAAACTGAAAAGTGCCAAGACTGTCCTGCGTCTGTCCGGGTGATCCTCAACCCGCCCTGGACACAATCACTGGAGTGAAAAACCCTCAAAGTCCCATTTTGCCTTCTTTCTCATTCACCGTTTCCAGAAAACCGTACATTAAGTGGACCAACATTTGCTTTTTAATGAGCCACAGGAGCTTGTAAAGGATTCTTAATAGAAGAAACCTGAATATCAGAAACTGAAACATGTGCAGCACAAATGAGGGAAGTGTAAAACATAACGACAGGACATCCGGGTTTGATTGTCATGAGGGGGTGCGTTCCCCTTAGATGTGGTCCTTCATTGAGCCATTCAAGTGACACATGCTACAACTATAGGCAGCAGATTTTGTGATCACATATGGGGTTAGATACAGTATGGGTCTTTTGTTAGCAAAGCGCCCATTCCACCCTAGTAAATCTGGTCGTCTTGGTCCTGAGACCACTAAAAACCACATGAACGTGGCCTTGGCTTGGGCCTCAAAGCTTAAAGGGTTTCATTCACTATTTCATACAAATGTTCTTACTTACTGCATGTGTGCAGAAACGTCACAATAGCAGCGCAGATTTATTACCCTCCTTCTAATGTTCATAAATCCAGAGAATGTGCACAGTTTGCAATTAGCATAATACACGCCCAAACATCTCCATATATGGGTTTTCCTTTTCCTTTTTCTTGAACAGCCAGTCATTACTCTTTTCAAATGCATGCTTTATATGTTTTCAAACTCAAGTGCAAAGTCAAGTTCCTTCTGACCTCCTCGCATCTTCGTCTTTTGATGTTTTTTCATTACGATGGTATTTTCAATCTTCTTCTTCATATAGTTTTTAAAAGCAGTGGCCAAACTTTGAGTGTTGCCACCTACTGGACCAACAAATCAGTTCAGCCGATTCCAGGCACATGCACGAATTACGAAGACCAGCTAGAAATAGCCTCACATATTGTTTGACCTTGATATGAATCCTGCTCAGGAGTGAGTTTCTGCTTATCTACCACAATAGGATGCATTGTTTGAAAAATTAATTAGTGACTAACCAATACTGTAGTAACATGGTTGCACCTCGCTGGTGTCATTAATGACGTCACATGTAGGTGGTGGAGTAACTTCTGCTAATTAATCAACATGAAACAGAAACAGAACGCCATTCACTTTTTTAATTATGTTAACATGCAGTATGCCAATTACATTAACATAAAAAACATTGACTTTATTCAATGATTTCTTCTCCGCGGCGCGTTCAAGAGAGTACCACGATGTCCACGATGTCCATGCAGAAATATATGCAACACGTGTTGAAGACTGACACAGAAGAGAATTAAATTGTTGAATTAAGTTTTTTTTTTTTTTTTTTTTGGCCAAAACAATTTCTT
>NW_015547697.1:904279-906762 GCF_001515605.1 Sinocyclocheilus anshuiensis
TCTGTTGTTGGTTAAACGGATGCTGTTTAGCGTTACCTATGCTGTGTTTGTTTGTGTTGAATTAAGTTTTTTTTTTTTTTTTTTTGTGCACAAAACATATTCTCGTAGCTTCATAAAATTAAGCTTGTCACATGGACTATTTTAACAATGTCCTTACTACCTTTATGGGCCTTGAATGTGGTAGTTGCGTTGCTGTCTATGTAAGGTCAGAAAGCTCTCGGATTTCATCAAAAATATCTTAATTTGTGTTGAAGATGAACAAAGGTCTTGTGGGTTTGTAACGACATGAAGGTGAGTAATTAATGACAGAATTTTCATTTTTGGCTGAACTAACCCTTTAAGTAATTGTAGGTTCCCTCTTACATCATACTCTGGGGTTCCCATACGGCCTTACACATGTGTACTTTTCTAAAACACTGATTATTTACATGTTGAAATATATAGACTGAAATGTATACATGTTAAAAATTGAATTAAATATATAGATTGTATTGAATGTTAGCTTGCTTGTTTTGCTCAAGAGCATGATTCAAACCACCGTCACCTGGCATAGGAGGTCGCAGCCTCTAGTGTACCACTTGAAGTCAGTGGAGTAAGGTTTACAAGCTAGCCTGCCTAAACTCCATCCCCATGTTCGTACTAGCAAGAAATTCTGCTTCTAACCAAATGTCGACAGCTGTAGTTTCAACCACACAAGTTTGTGATGCTGAAACTATAGTTTCAGGAAATGCAGAATTGTTAAACTGTGTTAATAATGACAGAACATGTGACTGTTGTTGGTTAGTGATGTTTTTTGGGAAACACCCCAGAGTGGTAAGAGAGGCATGAGGACGGGTTATATTGGTGCCATGACCCGGATGGGGATGGAGTTTAGGCAGGCTAGCTTGTAAACCTTACTCCACTGACTTCAAGTGGTACACTAGAGGCTGCGACCTCCTATGCCAGGTGATGGTGGTTTGAATCCCAAATCCCATACTTTTGGCTTGGTATTCATCTGGACCTTAACACCGTGTCCTAACGACACGTGATGCAACAATAACAGGTATCTTTTCCATGTTAATCAGAGGTTTTGCCCTAACTAGCCGTGACGACGACATGTAAAATTTCGATTTTAGAAACGGTTTCTTTTTCCGCGACGTCGCGGCTGGAACAATAACATACAACCTATATGACGTTAGATAATCTCAGGTGATTATGTGCTTTATTCAAAGTTAAACATGTCTAATGTGAGTTTGAATATCATTTTTCGAGACCTTTATAGCCATACTGAAAACAACAACAGATAGTTTACCTCAGATCTTGAAAATCAATTAAAGCAAACATGTATGCTAAAACTGTGAACTCATTTTTGACCGCAAACAACACAAGTGTGACTATTGTTTTTTACGACCATTTAGCTTTTTCGAATGAAGTCCACGATTTTTTTTGGGGGGGGGGGTGTCACATAGCGACTGCCATAAAAGTCTCAGAGTTTCGTACATTTTTTTTTTCTGTCTAAAATGACCGAACAACACCAGAGGGTTAATGATGTTAAAAAGGTTTGATATTTTGGAATTAGATTATAAATGTATCCATTTCTTTGCGAGTGCAGTGCGCTTCCAGAGAAAGCCCGCCCACACACGCTTTTGATTGGCTGTGATATTTCATTGATTTTGTCACGTGTGTACAGCCAAATTGCTTGTCACTGGAATCTTATCACGTCGTGTGTAGTCAGGACACGTTGTAAGAAGCCTGGACATGTTAACAATAAAATGGTGCTTATGTGCAAGAATGCAGATGAAGATCCTTCTTTGAAAGGTGACAAACTTTAGATGTAGTGCCAAGACCTTGGCCTTACCTGCACTTGTGTATGTTAGGCCATTTAGTGTAGTGCATATGTGAGATAGACTTTACCCTCTTTAACCATCAGCAGAACCACAAAACTAATCTACAAAGAGCTACTCGCCACTGATGGGAAATTTCCAACGACAAGCTTGAAAATGTCAACCAGCTGTAGTTTCCCTGGCCCGGTGCACCTCTGGAACTCCCAGAAGCTTGATTTTGGGTGCTGACCGGCATATGACCACACGACCCTCATCGACTGCACCAGTGCCCACAGAAAGAGAAAACTCTCGCTCTTCCTGATACGACTGCAGCTGAGAGAGGTTTTTAGCACTGTCCAAATAAATACTTGAGGTTAGAAGAGTAAGCACAGAAACCACTAACAACAAATAAACAAGAGGCAGTCTGTCTGTGTCAATACGGTACACACCACACTTCTGAAACTAAAGGAGAGAGAGTTCAAACCATGAAAACTATGGGTATAGGGGAAGAAAAGAAAAACAGAGTGAAAATAGTCATGAGAAGAAGCGATAGAGCAGATTATAAGAATTTGTTGAATTTAGGTTTTAGGGTAAAGCATTGGTTAAAAACTGCCATGCGTATGTATGTATGTATGTATGTATGTATGTATATATATATATATATATATACTGTATATATAT
>NW_015547697.1:906828-916719 GCF_001515605.1 Sinocyclocheilus anshuiensis
CTAATAATATTTCACAACATTACTGTTTTTACTGTATTTCTGATCAAATAAATGCAGCCTTGGTGAGCATAATGTGTGTGTGTGTGTGTGTGTGTGTGTGTGTGAATATATATATATATTTTTATTTTTTTTTTAACAGGAAATAGCAGAAAATAAAGTCAGAGTGTGGACTGGTTATTGAGGTGAGTAAAACCTGAACTCAAATTACCTGTATGAACACCATTTGATTTCATTAAAAGTAAATAAATTAAAGTTATTTACTGAAGCTATTTACTGAATTGTCAATTTATGTGGTAATAGATAAATAGACAAACTATCATCTCTTGGGTAATAAAAATGTCTGGCTTTTGTCAGATCAACCCATCCTGAGTTCGTCCTTCTTGTGTCCATTTCACAACTGAGGCAAATATTGACTGAGATTTCTTCTTGGCTTGTCATAAGTGACTGTGGCTTTTCAATTCTCCTCTTGTTATTTATTGCAGAAGGCTTGAGGTGAAATGGAGCCTGCGGCGGAGCCATGGCTCGCATCCATACGGCGGTCCATATGTGTGATGATGGGCCCTGTGGATACATTCTGAGTCTTGTTCAGGTCTTGGCTCCACGGAGGCTGGTGGTCAGACAGAAACCTGGGTCATACCTGGACTGTTCTCTGCCAGTGACCGGAGCCGTCTGCCCCGGCGCAGAAACCCCTGAGGGGCTCTTCTAAAGACAGACCTGAAACCACACACATGACTAATAGCTCTGAGCTTTAGGAGGCTTTGTAGAACTTTGGTGTGAAGAGCAGTTGACCTCAGGGAGATGGTGAAAGCCGGAGACGCTTTCTCAATCATTTCTTTTCAGAAGAAACAGACCGACTGTACCGAAGCAAGAGCCTGGAGAGGAACCGGCTCCAAAACAGCCCTCGTACACCCTCATTATCTGATGAACCTGATGCTGAAATCCTTATGGATACCACAAGGACACGAGACTGCAGCTTTCGTTTTGTTCAACTGTGTTGGTTTAAAGGGTCTCGGTGTTTGACAAAAGAAAAACATGGAAACAAGACAGTTGAAAAGAGCTGTGTTCCTCTTTTGATCCTTCTGCTCGGCGAGAAGGAAAAGAAAGCGACCACCAGTCAGCCTCGTTTCCAATCCTCCCAGATTAGAGTTCCCTGTTTTAAATGTCTTATTATTCCAGTCTCTTTGTCCCAGTCCCCCTTCCCTAATTAGCGCCTCTTCTCTTTCATTCCCAGTCGTGTCTTGTTTCCACCTGTGACAAAGTAAAAGTGTGAAAAAAGAGAAAAGAATGGTGGAATGAAGATGAGAAAGGCAAAGCGCTTGGCCCCACGATGCTAGAGCGGAGGGGAGGATGAAGGAGCTTGTCATGTCTCATCTGCGCTTGGATCCAGAGACACGCAGCATGGAAACACACACAGACTTGCGCTTCTGTGCGACACGGATGCCTTTGAAAGAAGAAAGCAATGTGGAGAAATGAAATGGGGAGGGAGAGAGAAGCTCAGGTTTCGGTGCAGTGTTGGGTATTTCATTGTGACCCATATTTGTCCCAGTGTATAATTCAAACACAGACGTATCCTAAAGAGTCTCTAATTTCTGTAAGGGCGTCAGAAATGCATAAAGTACCTTTAAAGTCAACAAAATCTAAATAATTTACTCTGTTTACTTCCTCTTGTTACTGTGTACAATCAATTTCTGCATGTTACTCCACAGAAAAAAAAAATAGAATTTTCCTTTCAATTACTGGCTGATGTCACCAAGCCCTTTTATTTTTCTACACCTTCCCTCCAGCCACCTGTCATATAGAAATCACTTTTCACAGTCCAATCATATGAATGAAATCATGTCATCTCCTGTTTCATAGAGAAATATATAATATGTATTACGGCAGTAAAATTGGTTGGTTTTTGGCGCCATATAAGCTGTGTGGGCTACTGATAAATGTTAACTAATAGACAACTAGCTATTTAGCCATTGTGTAAATTATTGTGTGTTAGGGTTAGGTTTAGGACTGGACAGTCATGCTTTTTTTCCTAAAAATCATACATTTTTGTACAAAATCTCTTTAAACCTAGCAGCTTTCTGCTGATTAACGCTGCTAGTTTGTTTGATGAACTTGAAAACTTTGTGAAATATATGTGGGGGAAATATTTCACCCTCATGCAAAATTCCTTATATTCCTTATAAAATAAATAAATAAATAAAAATTTCAAAACAGTGGACTGCACTTTTAGTGGTGGGGGTTTGTCAGTGCAGATCACATTTTTATGCTAATAGGTGGCGGCAAGTGACTGTCTTTCTATGAGTGAGTCATTGAATCATTCGCTTATCCAGTTTGTTCAAAAGTGGCACTTCATTCCTGAACAAAACAGCTATAAGTCTTTATGAGTGAGTCATTGAATCATTCACCCACTAATTCATTTACAACCACTGACTGGTTTACGAACTAAACTGCGAACAGTTTTTATGAGTGAGTCACTGAATCATACACCCACTATTTCATGAACTACACAGCTGACAGTCCTTAAGAGGTAAACCATTGAATCCTTCACTTAACCAGTTTTTTTTTTAAATGGTTGATTCATTCCTAAACGAAACAGCTAACAGTGTTAATGAGTGAGTCATTGAATCATTCACTCGCCAATTCATTTAAAACCACTGAATCGTTAATGAACTAAACAGCGCACATTCTTTATGGGTGAGTCACTGAATCATTCACCCAACATTTCATTCAAAAATGCTGATTAGTTCATGAGCTAAACAGTTGACAGTCCTTATGAGGGAGTCATTGAATCATTCACTCGGCCAGTTTTTTTTTTTAATGGCGATTCATTCTTGAGCAAAACAGCAGACAGTCTTTATGAGTGAGTCATTGAATCATTCACCTACCATGAGTCACTGAATCATTCACTCAATCAGTTTTTTTTAAATAGCGATTCATTCCTGAACGAAACAGCTAACAGTCTTTATGAGTGAGTCATTAAATCATTCACTTATTCAGTTTTTTTTTTTAATGGAAATTAATTCCTCAACAAAACAGCAGACAGTCTTTATGAGTGAATCACTGAATCATTCACTCAACCGATTCATTAAAGAATGCTAATTAATTCATGAATGAAACAGCTGACAGTCTTTTAGTGAGTCATTGAATCATTCAGTAAACGGATTTGTTCAAAACCACTGAGTCATTCATGAACACCACTACTGTGTGTTGCTGTGGGTTTGTTTGTTTGGAACTATTTTCTTTGGCTGAGCAAAACTATTGTGTCTAAAATGTAGTTTATTTTTGATTGAACTGTATAAAAACAATGTCACAATCGTGCTTTAAAATGTAGTACTGATAAGGTATCTGATCAATATAAATTTAGATGTAACGTTATATACGACCTCCAAGACTGGAGACTGTCTGAAGCTTTTTGAACTTTATAAAAAGCAGAGGGGACAGCCACATTAAATAATAATCTCAACGTCTGTACCTAGTAACAGGTCTGGATGTTACTCTAAAGAGAAAGCAGCATAATGCATTCACATTCTAAGTGCTGCGGTATCATAAACAGTTATTTCAACTCAAATGTTGCTGACTCACAGCATTTATAAACGTGTGTACTATTCATACGCATATTGTATAAGCAGATCACAACCTTCTTGTGTCATGCCTTTAAATAAAGTGATTCTGTTTACCATTGACCTGTGGGCCTTGTGGCAGTGGGCCAGTGTAACTGGGTGTAAAAACCCAGAGAGAGGGAGCCGGGGCCGTGGCACTGACATTCCAGGCTGTTTTTGCCAGCTGCTGGCCTGGGGCCAGTGCATGCGGTCAGGCCATGTTTACATCTGTCTGGGCTTCAAGCAGCCACAGGTCTCAGAACAGCACAGTGGATTGAGACAGAGCAGAGGACGACACCCAGACTGTAAACATCAACCATACGTTGATGTTGTTGACGTGTTGAAATCCAGAGGCCATGAACGTTGCTCCTCAGCCCTTCTGGTTTATTTTTCCTCTGGTTTATTGATTCTTTTTTTCTGGTTTGAGCTTGCAAATGGATGCAGAACGAACGGTTGAGATTTGTGTTGATGCATGTCATGCATTAATACCTGGAATTCAGTTGTCTGTGTGTTTGTTAAACAATAGATGGGGCGAGACCGAAAAAAGGAAAGAGAGAGACAGAAGGAGGGATAATGTGTTATTTAAGTGTTAAAGCAACAGTTCACCTACAAATGACAATTCTGCCATTATTTTCTCACCCTCATGTCGTTCCAAACCCATATGGAACACAAAAAGAGGAATTTGAAGAATCTTCCCACAGCTCTTTTATATGTTTATATGTCTGTCAAGAGACGAAAAGAATAAAAAAGCTTCATAAAACAGTCCTCATGACCCATGAGCTACTGGTCAAATCAAATAAGGTGCTTTTTGACGTCAGTGGCACCAATAAACACCACTGGTTCTTGTGTTTTTTGACCAAACATCAGTGGCGTCAAACCTGTCGCCTTATTCCATATTTGATTTTAGAGCTTTTGTGAAAAAAAAAATCAGATTTTCGTTCTTTTTCTCACACAAGCTATTGACTTCAGAGGACTTGGAATATAGCACATGAGTCATATGGACTGCTGTTATGATGCTTGGCAGATATGGATAAAGCTGCGTGAAGATTCTTCAAAAATTCTGTGTTCGAACAGCGTACGCTTGGCAATGAGACTCTCAGGGTTGAAGATAAAAGGCAAAGGCAGATATACTGTAGAATAAAATTAGAATTATTGGAGGTTGAAAAATGATAAAGAAAAGAGTTTGTTCATCTTATTTCCATAGAGACCTGAGGGAAAGCACAAGAGGAAGCAGAGGGAGGGGGAGGCAGATGACTAAAGCGAGGCGAGGCGAGGCATCATTTCTTTAGCTTTTCTGATTCATCTGGGGAAATGATACAACAGCGGATCAGAAGCTAGAGAATGATGGAAGAGTGGCATGAAATAAAAAAATAAACGATTAGAACAAAGCAGCTAAAACAAAAGCGAGACCGGCCAAGATTGTGATTCTCTCTCACACCTTTCAACTTTTTATTTCTCACTCCATGTTTTTCATTTCTCACTTCTGTATCACTTGGACTCATTTATTGCACTTTGTTCACCCAATGTTTTTGAAAAACTACATTTTAACACTTGAAGAAAGTGAGTGGTGCTTGCCCATACAAGAGTTGCCAGCACGATGCAAGGGTGTTTGCCATGGCGTTTTATATGTTTGCTAATGTGTTCTGGGTGGTTGCTAGGTGGTGACTTAATATTCCAAATTATATGATGTTCCCCACCTCCATGCTCCATGATATTCTGATTTATAAATATGATTCAGATCCTTCCTTAAATGTAAGTCTTTGGGATTTTTGCCCTATTTTATTGCATGCCATCACTACATCCAGTGCAGTGCGGAGTGTGGAAATTTTGATGCACGAAATTAAATCTTGGTGTTACACGACAGGACATACAATCCACCTTCACACTAGAAGTATTTAAAGCTGCTGGAACTTATTACTAAAACATTCACTATAGTTAATAATGTATATAATATACGGTGGGGGAAGTGCTTTTTTGCCACCACAGTTTGCTATGGATACTGGCATCCACAAACCCGGAACATGAGAAATAGTAATAGGTTTTGAATGCAGTCACTTTCAAAATTAAGACTCAGTAATATGTTTTTAATAAGCAGTTTCATATTTTACAGCCTGTAGGTCAGCCTAAAACAACTGACATGCATGTAATCTAGAACTAGAGGGCAATGTGAGACATCAGAGAAAAGGTACCTAGAAGCAGTGTACAGTATTTTCAACATCTTTACTTTGAAAACCTTAAATAGCATTTTGTAACAATGTTTTTGAGGAGAGGTAAAAGGTTTGGATGCAGACCTTATGACACACAGATGATGTGCACAAGTAATGTGTTTGCCAATCATATGAAACATTGAGATATTATACATCAAATTTCACTTCCAACACCAGAGAGCAGTCTGTTTCATAGTCCATCGATGCCCTCAAAGGAAAATCCTATCACAAGGTCATAAAACACCACTTTTGAATGATCGAGAGGTATGAAGGATGAGAATAAAAAGAAAGGCTCATCAAATCAAAATATCATTCAACAGTTTACTCCCAGTACGTTTGTTCTCCAGCAATCCAGTTCTCTGGATCATAAGTCTCTGTGAGCTCGAAGTCAGTTTTAATTCACATCTGCAGCATTAGTTGGTGAAGAGCGCCTCCTCTGGTCAGATCACTCCATTGACAGCTGCACACTATCTGACTGAGACTGCTGGTGCTGCTGCTGATCATATTTACGAGCTGGAAAAACACAAAACAAGGATTTGAAAAGGTCTTGGTTACAATCTTACAAAACTACTATTTCAAAAATCATCGTGCCATGATATTCTCCTCAAGTTCCAAGGTAGGGCTGCACGATAAATCGAAATGGGATCGAAATCGCGATTCGACAGAAGCTGCGATTGTCATGCGTATCTTTCAGTGAAGCACGGTTCTGTGATCAGCAGTAAATCTCCATCCAAAGGCCAGAGGGCGCTCTCGCGCTGAAACTCCAAATACGCCTCGCAGAAGAAACCCAGGAAATCGCTGCAGCTGAATAAACAGAAGATTCAACTGCTTTCATTGATTCAATGTGACTAATAAACACACGACTACGGCAATATACGGTTTATCGGAGTTCTTATTATTAGAATTTTCATTCAAATAAAGTATATGTATAATGCAATGCCTTTATCACTGCTTAAATACTATGAAATATGTTGCGTGCCTTATTCTGTGTAAGAAGCCACATCATCTCACAGAAGGATTTATTTCAAACACTCGACTGACGTTATGAAGTGAGTTTGGAGTAAATATGTTATTAAATGTGGTATTTTCACGTGCTTCCAGATAATGCGCATAACAATCGCATTCGATTAATCGTGCAGCCCTATACCAAGGTCTAGATTGTTTTTGTTCAATAATCTTTTGCACAGATCAACTTTATCTAAAAATAGTTTCCAAATAATTTTCACAATTTTGACAAAACCTCACCTGTTGAGAAATGGACACATGGTAAACAAGTGTAAAATGAGTTTGGCATAATTGGAATTTTAATATGTTTTTGAAAGAAGTCTCATGTGCTCACCAAAGCTGCATACAAAATAACTGTTTTCTATTGTAATATATTTTAATATGCAATTTATTCCTCTGATGCAAAGCTACATTTCCAGCATAACTACTCCAGTCTTCAGTGTCACATGATCCTTCAGAAATCATGCTAATATGCCGATTTGCTGCTCAGTTATTAATTATGGCTCTTATTACATGGTTCTTGTTACATAAATGTTAACTACAGTTTTTGCAGCATAATATTTTGGTGGAAACCGTGACAGCATTTCTACAGACAACCGAGTTTTTATTTATCTGTTTGTGTTTTGAAACATTATAAATGTCTTTACGGTCACGTTTGATCAATTTAATGTGTCCCTGCTGGATAAAAGTTTCTTTCTTTTTTATTGTACTTCCTCCAAACTTCTGTATCATGGTTTCAATCAAAAATATTAAGCAGCACATGTTTTCAACACTGTAATAAATGTTTCTTGAGCAGCAAATCGGCATATTAGAATGATTTCTGAAGACTAATGATGCTGAAACGTCAGGAATAAATTACATGTTAAAAATATTCAAATATTTCTGATCAAAGGCAACTATTTTATTATTTTATATTTGATTATATTAATGAATTATATTCATTATTAAATAATAGAACCTAACGCATATACAATAGAAGGGCTAAAATAACAATTTAATATGATATATCCTTCACACATAAGCGGTCACAATCTATCTGAGGTTTTGTTTTTATTATTATTATTATTATTATTATTAGGTGTATAATTTACAGTTGTATTTTATCAACAATTAGAGAACAAGCTGTGTGGTATTTTGATCGGAACTATGATAAATGTTCCATGGTAAATTTTCGAAAGGACAAAAAGATACATATTTTTTAAACAGAAAATGAGCTCAACCCACCGAGTGAATACATTTCCAGCTGTTGTCTCAGCCGGACTTTCTGCAGACTGTCGTAGAAGTTGGGCTCTGAAGAGCTGGCCACTGTTGGTGGCAGTGTAAATATACGCATAATCTTCCTCTTATTTCTGCATGAAAACAAAAGACATTCATGGTCGCCATTACAAGAGATTTATAATCACAGACGTGTTGTGTAACGCAGATTACAGATACTGTGATCATGTTTACAAGTTGAACTGTTATCGTGTTATTAATGAATATGAAATTAAATGGACGCTTACTTTCTGGCGTACATAAGCAGGGCGAAACTGACCAAAATAACCAGCAGGTAAACATTAGTGGCCTCGTTCCAGGCTTCATGCACTGAATAATCCAGAGACTCTTCGTCTGACATCGCCCCGTATCCACCCATAATCAGATTATTATGCGTTTATTAATATGCGATTGCATAAACTGATATCAAATGGATAAGATTTTATCAGAAAACAGCGACCCAAAAAAAATTGCATTCAGTTCCGGATGAGTGCGTATAAAGATGTAGAGACCTTCAAAATAAAAGTCCCTGTGCAACCGTGTGAGGACTTCGCCTTTTATCACTAGGGGATAGTATTAAATTATGATATATCTGAATAATAATAATAATAACAATTATTATTATTATTGGGATCGGCTCTAGCGATTAAGCAACTGAATTCTCCAGCATCCCATATTAACGTTAATATATATTAATGTTCAAATATATATTTATTTCAAAGTTTGATTAATATAATTATATTCTTAATTTATATTTACAAATATTAATCAAAAATTTTTTTTATCAAAATTGCAATATTTTTCTAAATATTAATCAAAATTGCAATATTTAATTGACAAAGGTTTTTTATGTTTTCTACAGTTTAATATAAAAATAATTCGATATCTTTTTGTGTTTTTAAAATGGTTTTATTTATTTATTTTATTTTCCTTTCACTCGCAGAAACACGCTTTTACTTTGACGCTAAACTTCCGTGATTTCTCTTATTATGCTTTGCTTCATTTCCTTGAGCGCTGTAAACAGGAAGTCAAATGCGACTCCATAGGATGGTTTCATTGGTCGAATGTTCATGAGGCGTGTCAGAATACGACTCTCCGATTGGCTGCCCTTCAGAGCATATGACTCTAAACCAGCCACTGCTGGCAATATAAACAACGGAATACAGCGACTTTACACGATAAAGTTTAACAATGTCGTTACGAGGCGTTTTGAAGCTTAGTCTCCGCTCAAATTTTGGGTTACTGGTAAGGTTTTTAAATTAACTAGTACTCTGAACTGTGAATTATTCATATATTGCTTCAAAGCAGCAGTAAATCTAATGTCATGCAAGAAAACATGCCTGCACCTGTATATCTTTCTGTAAATGCTTAAAATCACTGCATTGTAATCATAAACACATATATCGCTCTGAATAGTTGAACTTGGAAAGTGACTTCAAGTTGTTTATTAGTATGAAATTATATAATGCATGCAACAATATGTAACAAGCCCTGTCCTTTGCAGTACTCCCTTTCCCCGGCAAGCAGCAGAGTTGGTGTGAAAACAGCAGCTACTCGCACGAGGCACAGCAGCAGCAGCAGTTCAGAGCTCATCAGCCGGTATCCAGTGCCAAACAAGAAGAACCTGCCATTTGATATTGTGGAGCTGATGGAGGAGGTTGAACAGAAGGTTTGGCATCACATTTACATTGAAGTTCACCCCAAAATAAAAAGTCTCTCTTAATTTACTCCAAAAATATGAAGAAATGTGTCTCGTGTCACTACTAATAGAAGATGTGCATGTTCATCTACAGGGAGGGTTTTTGCCCAATGTCTTCAAGGTTCTCGCC
>NW_015547697.1:916946-945871 GCF_001515605.1 Sinocyclocheilus anshuiensis
TGAATTTCGGGCTTTCTTCTCTTATTATAATGCCCTCATGAACAAAGAAAGTGGTATGACCTTTTACTCATGCTTAAAGGGATAGTTCACCCAAAAATAAAGATTTGATGTTTATCTGCTTACCACCAGGGCATCCAAGATGTAGGTGACTTTGTTTCTTCAGTAGAACACATATGATTTGCCATGCATTATACGACTGATAGACTGCAACGGTTGGACCTAAAAATCATCATATGTGTTCTACTGAAGAAACAAAGTCACCTACATCTTGGATGCCCTGGTGGTAAGCAGATAAACATCAAATCTTCATTTTTGGGTGAACTATCCCTTTAATGGTCGCTAGTAGATTTTTGAGTTAAATTTAATCCACATCTAAACAGCATACACATTTTTTTTTTATATATATATATATATTATATATATTATATATATATATATAGTTTCTTAATTTTCAACTGGAGCAATATATGGATCAGATTTTTACTTGCGTAATTATAGTTTGATTTAGCGTGATATTCTGGGAAGCTGTCCTGTAGTTTATCCATCAAAAACAATTTTAAACATGATTTTGGTAGTTATTTTATAAATATAATTGTGACCCTGGACCACAAAACCAGTCTTAAGTTGCTGGGGTATATTTGTAGCAATAGCCAAAAATGCATTGTATGAGTCAAAATGACCGATTTTTCTTTTATGCCAAAAATCATTAGGATATTGAGTAAAGATCATGTTCCATGAAGATATTTAGCAAATTTCCTACTGTAAATATATCAAAACTTAATTTTTGTTAGGGTTAGGTTACTAAGAACTTCATTTGGACAACTTTAAAGGCGATTTTCTCAATATTTAGATTTTTTTTTCCACCCTCAAATTTCAGATTTTCAAATAGTTGTATCTCGGCCAAATATCGTCCTAACAAACCATACATCAATGGAAAGCTTATTTATTCAGCTTTCAGATGATGTATAAATCTCAATTTCAAAAATGTTTCCTTATGACTGGTTTTGTGGTCCAGGGTCACAATTAGAAACCACACTGAATATTTGTATTTTTAAAAAATCTGTTTTTGTGATTCAAAATGGGGAATGGGGGGGGGGGATGACAAATGGTCAAATAAGACATGGTGACTAGATAGGAGACCTACAGTCTACACCTTATTTCATTCATTCTAATTATTATTTCTTTATTTCTTTTTTTTGCTTTTAATTTCAATTTAATGTTAAATGTAGATATTTTGATGCTTTAAGGAATCAGGATGTGATACAAGGTTTATTTTACTTTTGTAACAGGTGGTCTGTCAAAAGCGGACCGGGAACTGATTGTTGTTGCGACCAGTGCTCACAATCACTGCTTGTATTGCGTGGTATCCCACAGTGCATTGCACCGCATCTATTCCAAAAAACCCGTGCTGGCTGATGAGGTACCGAGTAAAAATTTCACAAAACATAATGTAAAACTGTTCAACACCCTCTCAGACTCGATATTCCAAGAATATTATAAATAATATGAGTGGATTTACTGGTACTGTTTTGTCGCGCAGGTTGCAGTTAATTACAGGGTTGCGGAGCTGAGTGCACGTGAGAAGGCCATGCTGGACTTTGCTCTGACAGTCTGCAGGGGTGAAACCGTAACTGAGGAACATTTCAGCACCCTGGAGGCTCACGGTTTTGACCGAGAGGATATTTGGGACATTGCTGCCATTGCTGCCTTCTTTGCTCTGTCCAACCGCATGGCCCATCTGACTGACATGAGACCTAACGCAGAGTTTTACAACATGGGGAGAGTGCCGAGAGACACAGAAAACGCCTCTGATGGGCGGGTCAAGGACGAATAGACTCATAGTTCTATTTTTTTATAACACCAAATCCTTCAAAACTGTCAAATATGATATAAAGATGACTGTTAAAACACTGTTTTGCAAAATATCACCCAAAGTTCTTTAACACTTTCACAAATGTTTGCACGTTTAGCTTTTAAGCTTCTTTGATTCACGCTGTTTTTGTGTTAGTCTTCACAATGAGAAATTCATCCTTGTGGCCTTTTCGTTTACTTGCATTTGTTAGTCCGTGGTTATTTATTAAAAAGAGAGAGATCTGAATATCACAAATGCATTCACAAATCACTATAACATACAGCTGTGAGCAGGCTTATAGTTATCTAAAAACTAAAACCATAACAAAACATTTGAATTATTCGAAATGAGCATTACCTGAAATAAAATAAAATGATATATATATATATATAAACTTTTTCATTTAGTTTAACTTGAAATACTGAAGTGACAAACTAAATTACCTAAAATGATGTAGCCTATACATATCTAAAAACAACAAAAACTAATAAAAATGACAGAAACAAAAAATGAAACTTAACTAAAGCTAAAAACGTAAATTACAATTAAAACGAAGACATCAATTCAAAATATTAACAATAACTATAATTGTAAGACAACTATAATTTGTAAAGACAAAGTCTGGATACTTTTTTTTGGAATCAGATAATCACCTAATTTATAAGTTATGTCAACATTTTTACTGATATTATTAGCTGCATTTAAGTTTATTAGCTTAACTGAATAATAGAGCTGCTGATCAGGCCAACAAAGTTTTTGAGAATTATTTTTACCATCTAAACCCATTTGCTTCAGCGCTGAGATGAAGTGTTAATGTGGATGTGCAGTGCTTTGTTTTCTCTGAGCATTACACTGTTTAACTGTAATGGGTCTTCTGAAATATTTTTAAACAAGCCATGCCGTATTTGAAATGATTTCTGTTGTCATGAGCTGGAAACATCACAAACTTGAATATAAAAAGTGAAACCTGTTAGTCTGTTTTCAAGAGATTATAATTATAAAGAGGTTAAGAAATAATCAATTTATAACTTGTGCAAACCATTTGTTTGGGTGAGACAAACATTAGTGTTTTCTCTGAAAGTGCACATTAGGATTTTAAATGTTAGTCTGTAAATACTGAGCTGAATCTATCCAGTGAAATTTCGATGATGTCTACTGAGGGTTTGTTGACTTAGAAAAAAAAATTACATCGTTAATATGTACGTGTGTTAAAATTACCATTAAACATTTTGAGAAAAAAAACATAATAAAAGAAAACCCTCATGCATGTTTCTCATCCACGTTTGTTACATCTTAAGCAGTTATTGTTAAGTAGTCTTAAACAGTAAAAATTTTTGCATTACTTTTGACTTCACTGTTTTTTAACCATTTTTATGTGACAACATGCATTCACAGATTTGGTTTTCAAAAATAATTTATTTGCTTTATTGTAATATTATTTATAAATTATTTACACATTTATAAAAACAAATTTTGTTTTCCATTTGCCATAATCCAACGTGTAAACACCAACTGAGATCCGGTTCATCTTCTGGTCTGTAAATCTTCATACTGCAATAACAAAACACAGTGTATCAGAGCTGTGCAGTACAATGATTACAGCATGTTAGCAAGTAATTATGATTGAAGATGGAGATTATTTATAGGATTTTAATTTGTATGAACCATTATAAGTTATAAATAGATTTCCTACCGTTACTCAGAAATGCTCATAATTACCGCATATGCTGGTGGAGGAGCACTCGGGACTGGACCGTAGTTTGGTGGAGGTGCAGCTGAGACCTGGTCATAGGCTGGTGGAGGTGTAGTTGGTACTGGACTGTAATTTGGCAGAGGCGCAGGTGGGACTGCTGGCAGCACATACATGACTGAACTAACGGACTGTACCACTGCAGAGGGGTCCGGCTGGCCCATGAGCACAATATGGTTGACGGGCAAATCTGCGTTCATATAACTGATCTCGACATGTCTTGACTGAGAGAGAACCAACATTATATTTGTTACACATATTTGGGATTCCTTTTTTCAAGATGAGAACATTCCAAGCTCTTGGTGATGCTTACCTTTGGTCTGCAGCAACAGGAACAGGAGGTTAAAGCAACAGTGACAGAGAAGATGAGGATGAGAGTATCACAGGCCATCAGGAGAAAGCAGGTCACACCCTGATAAAATAATAGGCACACAGTGATTATGAACTAAAATATGAATCAAAAACCGGTTGCCAGATCTAAACAGTATAGAGGATGGGCTATGTCACATTGTACTATCTGTGTCACAATATATAAGCACTTTCATCTAAATCTGGTAAAACAAGAAATTGTTTTAATATATTTTGTACGTGTGTGAGTTTCAAAGCAACCACTTACCCAAGTGTAATAAAAATGAAAGCAGAGAGACAGAGCTGCTGCTGCCGCATTGAAATAACTGAGCATTTGTGAGGATTTGACCTATAGTACAAAAGATCTGTTTTAAAATAAAACCCATAAAGTTCCCCTTAAGCAAAAATATTACAAGTTTTTTTTAAACTGACACTAACCAGACATGGTTTACACGTGCTTGCTGCCGAGACTGTTAATACTCCAGTTAAAATGAACTGCAGAACAGAAATGGAACAGAATTCAGTATTTGTTCATTGTATAATATTGTTTTGATATTAAAATGATCGACTTACGCTGATTGGTGACCAGAGAAGAGAAAAATGAACATTCCAGATTGTCAAACAGAGTCCCAATAAGGCTAGCAATAGTTCCAAAATCTGTGAGACAAAAACATACGATAAAATGCCTGTTTCTTCATACACACTGAATACTTCTCTTGATGTGGAACAGTGTGTTTTTACCCCCAAAGCCAGTGGCTTGATCTTCAGGAACCTGGAGACGCCATACTGCTGTTGCTGGTATACTGGCACGGTTAGCATCACATCAGTGGGTTTTGGCATCTTTGAAAATAAAGAGAGTATCTTGTCTTTGCACATCTTCTCTTTCTTGTCAGCCGAAGCTTATTGAGTGTCGAGAAACCAGGCTTCACTGATCATTCTTTCATTCGCAAAGCTGGGAGTCAAGATTTACCTGAAGAGTTGCTTAACAACAAAGAGAAAGCGTTCCTATGGAGTTGAAGAATGTTGAGGGCTGCAACATTATCCTGTCAATCACAATCATAACCTGTATGCTTACCCAGCGTCACATGACCAAAGAATGCTGGTCTGAATATCAGCCTGGCTTGCTCATATACAGTATATATATATACAGTATATATATATATATAGAACACCATGATTGCTGTTAACTGAGGTTACACTTTACTTGAAGGGGTGTGCATAAGACTGACATGACACCTTCATAATCATGACATGACACCTTCATAATCATGACATGACACATGTTATGAATATGAAGGAGGTTTTATGCATGTTTATGACAACTGTCATTAAGTGTCATTCGCTCAGTTATGTAATTTTTAATGCAAAGATGACATTGTTTGAGATGTCTTTGTTATGGGCTATGGTTAGGGGTAAGGGTAGGGGTAGGGTTAGGTTAGGTGAAATAATGTCATATTTGCATAAAAATTTACATCATTGAGCGAATGACACTTAATGACAGTTGTCATAAACATGCATAAAACCTCCTTCATATTCATAACGTGTGTCATGTCATGATTATGAAGGTGTCATGTCAGTCTTATGCACACCCCTTCAAGTAAAGTGTTACCGTAACTGAATATGTGATATTGCTTTTATACAACAGTTCATTAAACAACGAGTTGATTAAATTGAGTTGAATATGTAACTGGGTGTTTCTTCATCTTTGGACACTCTATGTCCCAGCCGGGGTTAATTATTAAATCACATTTAAATTGGTTTCATATTAGAAAATGTGCCCATAGTCAAACCAGGGGCAAACCAGGCCGGTGCTGGTCCATCCAATCAACATGACCAGATTATACTAATATGGTGTGTGGAAAAGTGGCAAAATAGGTGTGTTTACATAGTTTATAAAGTGTATAGATTGATATAACATAATGTTTATTTATTCACACGTAACAAATCCGCTTTAACCATAGTCTCACGATCTATGGTTATGCAAAATAAATGGCTGACTAGGAAATTATACCTAAACTTTATCAGTACTAGCTACTTTTGTAGTCAATTTTCCATCTGTTTCCAAGCCGCAATATTTCACTCACTAAAATAAAAAAAACGTTTAAAAAACGTTTTAAAACGTTTAATGTGAAAAACACTCATAGTGCCTTAATGTATTAAAACAGTGATATTAAAAGATCAAATTCAGCCTATGCACCTTACTGATGATGCATACTTTATTTAGGCAAGTAGCCCGGGATATGAACGCAAAACTTTATGTAAAACGCATTACTGCTTGCCTGTACAAAGTAACCCATCTATGGATCATTAAAAAAAGGTGATTTTGGTCCAGTTGGGCCTTTCTATGAATAACTTTGGAAAGTCAGCTTCGTTCTAATGAATAAGTTCGTTCGGACTTGAACATAAAAACGATTAATCAAGTTTCTACATGGCATGTAGTTATAGGCTATGTATCGTAAATGTATCTGTTCAATCTGTAAATTTGATATTGCTGATTCTGCTAACTGTATTTGTGCTTCACTAAATCGAAAACGGTTCCAGTCGAATCAACAGACTGCACTATGAATCAGTAGCGGGGTTAAGTTAGTTTTGTTTTCGATATTCGTTACACATTCAGAGATAAATGGCAATAACTCCAAAACGACTTGCCCTAAAAAAATCGAAACAATGTGACCGCCAAAAGGGCAAAGCTGATTATGTTTCACAGCCTTCTTTTTCATAATTTTCGCTCGATGTAATAAGCACTGCACAGCACAAGCCGTCGCAATGTGCAATAAGCCAGGAGAGCTCGCTCTTCGCGCAGCTTTCGGTAAGGGACCGTGGGGAAAGTGCAATTTTTTTTTTTTTTTTTTTGCTATGCCTCAGTGGGCGGTGTTTGTGTAATAGCTTTTTAGTTAAAGGGCCTGTAGACATGAGACCAGTGTCAATCAATAGAGGGGGACAGTGGACATTTTTCACAACCTTCCATTTTACCCCAAGTGGATGATTAGGGTATTGCATGTCCAAAATTAATCTTCTTTTTGTAATAACTTTTTACATCAGAGAGACAGAGGCATGAGACCAGTGTCAATCAATAGAGGGGGCCAGTGAACATTTTTCACAACCTTCCATTTTACCCTTACTGTTAGAAAAAGGAATTGCATGTCCAAAATTAATCTTCTTTTTGTAATAACTTTCTGCAGCAGGGAGACAGAGGCATGAGACCAGTGTCAATCAATAGAGGGGGCCAGTGAACATTTTTCACAACCTTCCATTTTACCCTTACTGTTAGAAAAAGGAATTGCATGTCCAAAATTAATCTTCTTTTTGTAATAACTTTCTGCAGCAGGGAGACAGAGGCATGAGACCAGTGTCAATCAATAGAGGGGGCCAGTGAACATTTTTCACAACCTTCCATTTTACCCTTACTGTTAGAAAAAGGAATTGCATGTCCAAAATTAATCTTCTTTTTGTAATAACTTTCTGCAGCAGGGAGACAGAGGCATGAGACCAGTGTCAATCAATAGAGGGGGCCAGTGAACATTTTTCACAACCTTCCATTTTACCCTTACTGTTAGAAAAAGGAATTGCATGTCCAAAATTAACTTTCTTTTTGTAATAACTTTTTACATCATGGAGACAGAGACATGAGACCAGAGTCTTGCATTAGAGGGGGACAGTGGACATTTTTCACAACCTTCCATTTGACCCCAAGTGGATGATTAGGGTATTGCATGTACAAAATTAATCTTCTTTTTGTAATAACTTTTTACATCAGGGAGACAGAGGCATGAGACCAGTGTCAATCAATAGAGGGGGACAGTGGACATTTTTTACAGTCATTGTTCTACTTTAGTGACTGATTAGAGAATGGCATGTTCACAATTAGTGCCCAATCCACTAGAGCTGCAGGGCCCTACTGTTTTTCTAACGATTATTATTATGCTTATTTTTATTTGCCAAGGTTTTGGAGTTTTGGGGCCCTTAACCAAAAATTTTGACCATTCCAAATGATTTGAACTTTGTGTCTGTACATCATAAATAGAACAAAGGAGCAGTTTACTGTAAGGCATTTGTCATGTCGCGTAGCGCCGCATCCAGTGTAGAAAGCATAACTGATTTAAATTGGTTCTATTTTATTTAGTCATACTGCACCGGTTGCATACTGTGTAAAACACTTAACAAGCTTAAAATTGCATGAAATTTGACACACACACACACACACACACACACACACACACATCAGTATTAATGATAGTTTGACATAAGCAAAAGCTCATAAATGGGCATGGAACAGGTGTTCTATAGCGCCACCTTTTGAAAAAAGTGAGTGGGTTACTTTTTCCTAAAGTCACCAGACTTGGTACATATATTATTCTCATTGCGCCGGACAACTTTCTAATTTACAGTCATTAGCTACAACCAACAGAAAGTTGCCTATTTTGCTTTGAATATGGATTTTTTTTTTTTAAACAGTGAATTAATGCATACTCCTCCTTTGTCAACATGATGTCAAGATATTAAAGATTCTAAACTGCTAACAGATTTTGGATATCTTGAACGAATATTCTTAATAAAAACTGAGAAATATATGCCATTGATACCTGTAAATTAGTACACCCTACAATTTATTCAACAGTGTAATATTCTACTACTTAATATGTCCTCCTTTTTTTTTTTTTTAAGTACACTGCTCTCACCCTTCTTGGCATTGAGTGTACAACTTCATGACAAATTCTCACATCTGTCCTGTTTAACTCCTGGAGGATGAGCTCCTTAAATGCCCTGGTCTTTAATGGGGAGTGTTGTTCAGCTCGTCTCTACAGAATCCCCCACAGCTGCTCAAGAGCGTTAAGATTGAGTGAAATACATGTCCACTGAAGGATTTTCACCTTGGGCAAATGAATATCTCCATTCATGTTGACAAAATGCCCAACAGTGCAGGGAATGAGGAGAGGGTAGGATCTTCTGATTCAGGTTTTTCTATTACATCACACAGTGGTGTGTGAATTCATGACAGTGTTGATAAAGCACAGCTCCCTCACACATTCAGCACTCATGCATCCTTATATAACAGCTTTACGACCACTGCATGTCACTGTGGGAACCAGGCACTTTCCTACTCACTGTACTCCTCAACAAGCAACACCAGAACATTTTGTATGCCGTTACTACGAAAATAATTGACTTGGTATCATGAGACCAGAGTATGGATTCCCAGAAGTCAATATTTTGTAAATATGGGACTTGGAAAAAGCTAAATCAGTTTATTGTGCTTTGGCTACAGTAGCTACCTTATTTCCGGTGTGGATAAACAACCATGCATGTAACTTCTGCAAGGCTGCATCTTACTCCGTGAGATAAAGTGTCACTCTTTTCATAGACTCTGACACACTTTCTTGGTCTTTCTCCTGCTCTTTTTCTAGCAAAAACTCACTCATCACTAAATGAAAGCTTAAAATAAAGACATAATTATTTCAGTGGCCTTTTCACAAGGAATCAATGTCCTGACAGTTCTCTCTTAAGTGGTTTTATTGTTGTCAACATTAAGCCTGAGTATGATTCAGTGGGCTATATAACACTTTTAATTGTCCAAAAATGACTTATATTTAACAGTTTTGGTTCAACATACCTGTTGATCAAAATTTACTTTTAACATTACACCAGAAATTTTTATTTAGTTTTTTTTAGTAACTTTCAGGAGGGTGTACAAATTTTTGCAACACAACAATTTATCACTTTGATAAGAAAATTGCATTTTCTAGAGTAATTTTAACATTCCTCTTTGGTAACTGATCAAGCTGACTTCCTGGAATATTATATATCTACAGTACCGTAACATGTAACAGGACCCTACAGCACCCTAACGAGTAATTTCTGAGTTTGTGTGTATATATATATATATATATATATTTTTTTTTTCAGAAAGTTTTGTAATATTTTACCTCACCCCAAATTTTACACTACCGAAACACAGTAATATATAATTTAATAAAAAGGGTTATTTTACCTATTAAGATTTTGTTTACATCTACATTGCAAATATATTTTTTGCTATTTTATTTAAAAGTTTTCAGAGGTAAATCAATATCAATAACAATGACAATTTTAACAATATTTCAAGTGTAACACATAAAAAAACTAAATGCTATGGAATAACACCCAAAAAAATTAATTGCAGAAAAAAAGGTGTTAGGTAGCGACGTTACGTAAAGTTACACACAGATTTTCAGATTTAGAAATCATTTGCCTCAAAATTATGGGACATATCTACTCACCATGTAGCTATGTGAGAGAGGGACACATGAATATTTCCTGATCATAAATGTACGGATGTAGTTAAAAATCAATCTCAGCCAATGGACTAAAACGTACATTATTTCTGCAGTGACATGAAAATGCAGGGGACATTTTTTTACATAAAGTTTCATGATTTACAAAGAAAATATAAAAGATCAATTTTTTTTTTACTAAAGAATCAAAAAGATACTTTTAAAAACAACAATGGAACAAAAATTATTCCAATATAATTTTCACAAGTTGAAATTTAGGGGTTAGGGTTCGAGACAGCACTTCCCAATCGAAAGTACCCGATAAATGATGATTTTATATATTACGCTTACTAATATTTTAAATAGTATTGTGGGTTTCAATAGATATATTGACATCACTATTTAAAAAAATCTAAAATATGTTTTTAAAAGAAACAATTAAATAAAATCCAAAAATTATTTTATAATTTCATAAGCTGAAATTTAGGGGTTACGGTTCAGGACAGCCACCTCCCATTTGAAAGTACCCAATTAATGATGATTTAGTATATATTAAGGGGTTAAGCCAACTGATATTTAAAATATTATTGGGGGTTTTAATAAATAACAGAAGGATCTTGGTTAATATCTAAGATTTGAATACTTAAATGCTTTTTAAATGTGTATTTTTGGTTGTGGGACATCAGTTGGCACCAATTCTGTACAATGGCTCATATTTATATCAGACATTTCAGCTGACAGATGAACGCTGTGATACTGCGAATCATAGGATAATAAATCTTTGAAGCATGGTTTAAGCATTTTTACAGCATTTATTTATCTTTTTTAATGTTACTAGATTAATGTTTGTTCATGTTAATTCACGGTACATTAACTAATGTTAACAGATACAAAATGTACATTTAATAATGTATTTGTAGTATGTCATTATAGAATTATTCATGTTAACAAGCACAGTTAAGTACTGTTAACAAATGAAACCTTATTGTAAAGCGTTACCAAAGTTTTATATTTTGTTCTCTGTGTACGTGTAGTATAACCATTTCATTGCTGTAACCCTTAAAACCAGACTGCCAGAGGGTTAATATTAATGCATGTGCCCGCTGTGCACCGTTTTCCCGATGCCACCGGGGTGGCGGTTGCACTGGTGACTTGGGCTCGTCATTGCAGCTTGAAGGTATTTGTAACTTTCTTTTTGTAATGGCTTTCTCCACCAGGGAGACAGAGATATGAAACCAGTGTCAGTTAATAGAGGGGGACAGTGGTCAACTTACACCACCTCACATTTAATCCTTACTGGTGCACAAGGTAGTTGCATTTACAATTTGTACCTTATTTACATCCTTACAATGACAAAATTGATATAATTTTCCTGTTAATACTGCAATACTGTTAAAACAGCAACAGCCAACAGTACAACAGCCATTTTGACAGAACTGGTATTTATACAAAGACATAGGAGGAAATTGACCAAACTGATCAAAACAACATAAACCAAAAAAAACATACAAGAGTAAACAATATATTCTTACAGCTACAATTTTAAAGGACTTTTTATTTACAGAAAACACACAACCACATTCTTCTCTTACATTTGTGTATCTCCTTTTTCGTCATGTTGACACAGACAGAGTGGTACCATCTTTCACAGTTGCTGCACTGAATCTGGTGGAAGAAAATTGTCACAATTAAACCTTATTTAAATTTAAATTATATTGAACATATTAAGTTACAAATAAACTGTACTACATTCTTTTAATACTGCATTAATAAGAAACTAATATTAATTTCAACTTAAAAACATCTAATTCAAATGTACAAAATCGAACATACTGTAAAATAATGAAACTATTTGATCTTTATTTACTTAATACAAAATACTACAGAACATTTGATGTAATGTCATTTCTAGATTAACTGCATACTAATTATCTGCATAATAATCATCTATTTAGTTTAAATAATTTAACACTTGAGATCTACAGTATGTGTAATAGCTAATCTAATTAGAAATTTCTCATTGAAAAGGACACAAACCCATGTGTTCAGACCCACACCTCCAACAGGAGACTCTTTTCCACACAGGGAGCAATGAACTTTGGGGTTGAATACTGAAAATACAATATCACACATCAGTGTTTTATTTTAACCGTTTGGTCAGACAGACAGACAGACCGGTGTATGGACGAACGGATGGACAGACAGACAGACGTATAGGTAGACGGACGGATGGACGGATGCACAGACAGACATACATATAGATAAGCAAATGGATGGACAGACAGACAGATGTATAGATAGATGGACGGATTGACAGACAGACAGACACACAGTGGTGAACAATATTATTGGAACACTAGTATTTTCAGCAGCTAAAAATTGTATTACATTCAATCAATGAAAAACATTCATTTTGCCATTAATTGTAACAATCCTGTGAGTTTTTTTTGTCTGACAACAGCCAGTGCTCCACACAGAGATCTGATCTGATCATCAACCAGTCTGTCTGGAATGACATGAAGAAACAGAACAAACTGAGACAGACAAAATGAAAGTGTGGACATGTAAACTGATATTTCCTACTGACACACTACAGCAAAAGATAGAAATAATTGACTTTAAACCATTTAAAGCTGGTGAAAATAATAGTGTTCTAATAATTTTGGCCACCACTGTATATAGATGAGCATATGGATGGACAGACAGAGGTAGATGGATAGATTTACAGACAGAAAGACCATAAATCATACCTAAATGTGCACAGATATTCAGGTGCCAAATAAATCTTTGATATCTGACAATTTATGAAATTTTTTTTTGAAGTTCTTGTAGACCTTTCATCCGTTTTGCATGACACCTAGTACACATCATCGTCAGACAGTAATGACAAAATAGTTATTAAAACAATTATGAATTTGAATCATCATGAAGATACAAGTTAATTAAATGGCCATGCGGTGACAGTAATTGCAAGTTGACCTATATCTGCGGAATGCAAAATCCAGGCTTAACAAAACATACACCAAGTACACCACAGTTCTGCCAAAAGGGGGTGCTACAATAAAAAAAAAACACCAATTCTGCTTCAGTATGATCCATGAAGTTTGCAATAGTGTCTGCATGAATGCATCTTTTCATCAAACTGAATATGATAGAAATATTCTCATATCATGGTCAAAATAATATGTGTACTAATATAAGCAATAAGCAACTTTATGTCTTACGTTTTGTACTCAGTATCTAAGGGAATAAAAATTGGGTTACAATTTTTAATAAGAATATACAGTAATAAAGTGCTTCCAAATCAATTACAAATTTTACAGTTAATTCATGATTTATAAATTGAAGATGTATTTTAATGTGGTCTCATGAGTATTTGTATCTTTTTTTTTTTCTTTTACAGGTACCTTTACTTGCAATTGCATAGACATAAAAAAATACATTGTTGACAAGGATTATGTTATATGTAGTGAAGTGAAGTAAAGCATGTTTTTGTCATTGGTGTTTGGTGATGAGTTTGGTTCAAGGTCTGCACTTAGAGTCAAACAAGAGGTGTTTTGCTGGATTTACGCCTTGTCTTTCTGCAGACCAGTCAAGTTCTTCCACACTGACTGAATCAGTCTTTTCTTTTTGAACCTTGCCTTATACACAGAGGCATTTTCATGTTAGAAAAGGGTCCTGTTCAAACTATTGCTATAAAATTTGAAAAACACAATTCCCTAGAATATCATAATATGCTTTAACATTAACATTTGTACTCATGGAAATTACTGAAGTAGTCAAACCTGTTTATTAGAAGGGGGTGTCCTAATACTTTTGTCCATATAGTGTAGGTTTGCGAAACAGAATTTCCAGGGTAAATAAAAGAAAAGAAAAATGTTTTTTGAGCTTGAATGAAGGATTCATTTGAAAATAATTTTGATTCAAGCCATTGTGATTACAGAGTTATAAACTAAAAAGCAAATATATCTACTACAGTTCTGCCTAGTGTCTGATTGGGTGCCTGAGCAATGGGGTTAATTTGGATCATTTTCATCAACTTTGGGAAAATGTTTATGGCTTTGGTCTCTGATGTCTAGACAAAGGATCTCTGCAAATACGATATGGTTCCAGCCTGTTTGATGCTTTGACTCATAATAATAAGCATAAATATATAAACAGTATGTTCTTAGTACCATTGTAAAGCCTACATAATAATGAAAATTAAACTCTACACACATTAAAATCACTATTAATCACTTTGAAGGAGGCTTGGCTTTTCAAGCCCATATATGTAGTAAAAGAACACTCACACTAAAGGATCAGTGCAAGATTATCATTGATTGTGTGCTTACAATACATACCTGATGATTCTAGGATTGTTACAGCCATCTCCTTACGCAGCTCTGACAGGAGGTGCTTATTGGAAGGTATCACGATTTCAGGTGGTGTCACTGGAAAAGCCTCCACTGTCTCCTTAGCCATCTGTTGGGTAATATAAATATAATTAAATAAACTTGCAAAATAAATTAGACATAGCAGAATAAGAAATTGAAATATTACACTATTGAGGTTATGCAAAAATGTGTGTTGTTCCAAGGCTACATAAAATTGTATAGTTACCTGCATGACATAAACACCACAGCTGCAACCATCTTCCTGTATGCTGTGGTTCAAGACACCATGTGTCCATTTCACATTCACCCAGTCTGTCTTATCAAGAAGTATCTGCCGCATCTTGAAGTATTGTCTAAACGTATGTGAGAATTGTATATTATTGCATTTACAATTGGTTAATATGTCACTAAACTGTCACCTAAGTTGTTAATAATCCTACTTCATATTGAACTGTATGATATTACAATACTACAATTAATACAATACCTGAATCTTTTGGCAGCAATTTCAGAATCTTTTTCTTCATCTATCCCTTGGGGATCCACCACAAACACTTTCTGCAATTTCCTATTGAGATACTATTAAAAACATATAGTTTATTTAGTTTATATAGTTTATTTAGTTTTCCATGTCCATAAGTAATGAACTGTGGTTTGACAATGGTTTTACACACCAGAAATTTCCAGTGGTTACTGTGTACTTGCATGAATCCAATGATGCCATCATAGTTTTCAAAGTCAACCTGCAAACAAGATGAAATATAACACATTAATTGGACTTGTCCTTCTGACCTTTTCATTTCACATTGAATAATAACTGTAAAGTCTAACCTTTCGGAAACTGTGCTTTGACAAAGCAGACCTCTCCCCAAATACAACAACACCGGCAGAGTAGTGGTTGAATAAAAATATTTTTTTTCCATACTCTTTTGAATTCAACATTGTTTGTATGTATGTAAGATTCCTTTTAGGCGCTATTCCAAATAAGGCCAGTTGGTGTCACCAACTCAATTAGAAATGCTTTTTATAACATGTAGCCTATATACATTGTTGTTGTTGTTGCAATGTAAATGTGTCAGGAATATCAAAAACAAAACTAACTTAACCCCGCTGCTATTTGACGCTATAAAAGACACATGGGCTAAAGTGTTGTTCCTCACATGTCTAGCTACTCTGCCTCAACACAACCTTTACAACTCATCTTTAGTTCTCAAACATCATTCTAGAGCCTCCAATGTCATTCTACATATGTATGTAAAGGGGAAAAAATCTGAGCAAATTAATCATAATATGGAGAAACTGCATGCTTTACCTTACGTTGATGTCGCTCTTGTCTCGGGTCTTCTTATTTTCACTTTTGTTTCAGTTTCATCCAGAACGTTGATCTGCGTGAAAAGAGACTCCTCCCCTCCAGCCAGTGAGTGTAAATGAAACTCATGCAGGACAGTTTAAAATAATTAACTAATTCAGTTTGAATTTTCTGTGTTTTTTTCCCATCACATCAGTTGTAATGTTGCAAAACATTCGAATCTGTCTGTAAAAGCAGTATTTTAAGAGAATAGTTATACTATTCTGTGCCGGTCAGGAAGTGAATCTTCTGTATGCACGACACACAAAGCCAAAAGTGTATGATTCGATTTGCAGCATACAATAACGGAGGCCGTTTTTTTTTTGTTTTTTTTGCAATCAAATATTTTGCATTCAAACATTCATTTTGGATTGATGTATTTTTATAGTTCACACACACCGAAGCTGTATTATATATATATATAAAAAATAAAATCAGACAATTTTGTGACAGGCAGTACTGTTTACTGCCATTCTCAATCATTTAAATGGTATCCGTTCCACAAACAGTGATTGGCTGTTGCACAACCCTGACGTCAAGGTCATGATGTGATTATCAAATATGCATCATCTCAAAAAATGATGCGATGGCAGCCATAGTGCGCCAGAACGCCCACCAGCTTACTGGTGGAGAGGAGACAGAGTGATGAAGCCAAACAGTAGATATGGGGCTTGTTAGGAGGCCATGATGGCCAGAGGCCAATGGGCAAATTTGGCCAGGATGCCGAGGTCACACCTCTACTCTTTTCGAATGACATCCTGGGATTTTTAAAGGGAGGTAGGCTACAATGCTGTTTCATGCATTCATAGTTGTTTACACTGTTAAAGAGTTGGATTTTCATGCTAAACATGGCCAAAGTTTCAAAAGACGATTTGGACGCATAACAGAGTATTTATGTGCCAAATACACTAGGGTGACCATACGTGCCATTTTCCCAGGACGCGTCCTGGCCAGGATTTCTATATTGCCTAAAATATCTAGGTTTTGGCTTTGTTTGCGTGTGCAGACCGATCGGTGTATGACATCAAAGTACCATACAGACGGTTATGCTTTCGAAACGCTCTCAAGGTACTTTGATGTCAAACACTGATTGGTCTGAGCTGCACTGCTTTTAAGTCGAACACACCTAATATGTACGCGTAATTGCATCGCTTTGACCGTAGATCCCACCTTCTCACACGCCATGATTGGTCCATTATGTACAATGCTTGCATGTTATTGGTCAAACTACTTTTCGATCATTACCTTCAGCAAGCATGAAAACAGGAAAACAAATCCAAAACAAATCCTGGCCAGGACGCGTCCTGGGAAAATGGCACGTATGGTCACCCTAAAATACACACTTCCGGGTTTCTTACAAGTTTTGGAATTTTTTTTCCATTGTGGCTCTTCGTGACGTAATGAAGGGTGGAACTCCTTATATGGGCATTTCTCCCGAAAGAGCGCGCCCGCACACACATCGACCAGAGCAAGAGCGCGCCCATCAACGCGCTTCATTCAGCAGCGCTGCACGGGACTCGCTCGGGAAGAAGTGTGTTTTTGGTTGTAAGGGAAAGATAACCTTGTTCAGCTTCCCGAAGAATCCAGCGTTACGTAAACAGCGGATGCAGTTTGTTTTCCGGGGCAGCAGTGGAGTTTCTCAAGTGTGTTTGTTGACGAACATTTTTTAAACAAGGCCCAGTTCGACGCTGGATTTGCACATCGTTTGATACTGAAAGATGGAGCGGTCCCTGCTGTAAAAGGTCCGGGTCATGATTCAGAACTGCAGATGGTAAGTGAAACTGCATCAAATGTCTGTTTTTTTGGCAATCTGTGCTCAAGTGCTAGTCACTCTTTAGCTCTGCCCACGGCGCGCCTCCAGGAGCTCGGCTGTTTTCGGGGAGAATCGTAAAGCTGTATCTTTCTTTTATAAATATGATAAAACTAAAGACTTTTTGGAGATATGAAGGATTCAGTACGGCTCTATAGGTAGTCAAGATTAATATGAGATTGGGTGAAATTGTGTGTGTTAGGTCCCCTTTAATGACCACAGAGAGTCAGGACCTCGGTTTATCCAAAGGACGGTGCTTGTTGACAGTATAGTGTCCCCATCACTATACTGGGGCGCTAGGGCCCACCCAGACCACAGGGTGAGCACCCCCTGCTGGCCTCACTAGCACCTCTTCCGGCAGCAACCTAGCTTTCCAAGGTGGTCTCCCATCCAGGTACTGACCAGGCTCAACCCTGCTTAGCTTCAGTGGGCGATTAGTCTTGGGCTACAGGGTGATATGGCTGCCTACGGGGCTGGGTTAAAAACAAAGGGAATATGGCCCATGAAATCTCATGTGGAAAGAGAGTTTTCCTTTACTCTCTCCACTTTGTGGTCACTGAAAGAGGTTTGAATTGGTTCTTGTAATAAGTGAACACAACCATTTTTATATTATTCTAGCAGCAGGAGACCTATGGATGCATACAGCCCATCACAGGCTTAACCAGGGAAGTGCGTCATTTCCCACCAGCATGTTCATTCTTATTCGGGTTTTGTCGCCACCAACGCAGTATTTATTTATTTACAAGTTGCTGTTGCTGGCATGTCATCCGATTGGTTGCGGACACTGCCGCCACTTTCTGACTGGATACCCTAATCGGCTCCTCCACCTTTGCGTTTGCAGACTTTTGGCTGCCATTGAACCCTTACTGCAAAAAGACTGACACAACTTCAGTTTTATGCTGACTTGTAATAAAATAGGCTTGTAAATAAAATAGGCTAATAAAAAAATTCTATTAAATTCAAGTTTATTTGTATAGCGCTTTTTACGATACAAATCGTTGCAAAGCAACTTTACAGAAAATTAAGTTTCTACAATATTTAGTAGTAGCTTATCATTGGTGACTGTCAGTTTATGTACATATGGCAGAAATGTACTGAAAAATCAGTTAAAGATGTAATCAAACAGACGATGAACACTATTAACAGCAATTATTATATGATGCAATCAAAATAAAGAAAAAAGTTTCAATGTTTAGTCATTAAAAAATTTATTATTATTATTAAAGTTGTCACAAATCTCTGTGTATGGACCTTTATTTTGATATTCTTTTTTTATATTCTGCTTAATAAACTACTAGCTTGAAAATTTGCCAGTCTTCATCTTCATTGGACTTTAAAGCCTGTGTTATACTTTCCGCGTGCGCGAGTCCGCTAGAGTCTGCTAGGGTCCGCTATGGTATGCGTGACGTAAAAATCGTCATCGGAGAGTGTGCGCGGAGGCTCCGCGCGGACATCCGCGTGCCTCCCATTTTTTGTGACCGCGTGGACAAGTACACGCGGTCAGTAGGCTACGAAAGCACCAACTGCGCATGCGCAGGCTGTGTGAATGAGCCCGTTGCTACTCGAACCTGTACAATCCATTGATAAAACAAGATAAAGACAGCCAGATGTGCAATAACTCTGGGAAATTGTTTGTTCACATGTTTATTTACTGTTCAAGCCGATCTACTGCGCATGTATGGAACACGTCCACGGAGCGGACCATCAGCGTATGGTTTCGATAGTATAAATACAAGTAGTCCGCATCCGCGCTGTCCGTGTACACGTCCGGATTGCTCATGCGGAAAGTATAACACAGGCTTAAGACACATCAAATCTGAATTTAAAGGGTTAGTTCACCCAAAAATGAAAATTAGCCTGTGTTTTACTCACCCTCGAGGCATAATAGGCGTATATGACTTTCTTCTTTCAGACGAATCATATCGGAGTTATATAAAAAATTGTCCTGGCTATTCCAAGCTCTATCATTGCAGTCAGCGGGTGTTTCTGTTGAACAGTCCACAAGACGTCAAATAAAGTGCGCGCATCCATAATAAAACGTGCCTCACACAGCTCCGGGGTGAATAAAGGCCTCCTGTAGCGAATCCATGCATTTTCATAAGAAAAATATCCATATTTCAAAAGTAATAAACACTTTTCTCTCACTTCCGGTATCTGTCACATGCGGAAGCCGTTCCGGACGATGAACACTATTAACAGCAATTATTATATGATGCAATCAAAATAAAGAAAAAAGTTTCAATGTTTAGTCATTAAAAAATTTATTATTATTATTAAAGTTGTCACAAATCTCTGTGTATGGACCTTTATTTTGATATTCTTTTTTTATATTCTGCTTAATAAACTACTAGCTTGAAAATTTGCCAGTCTTCATCTTCATTGGACTTTAAAGCCTGTGTTATACTTTCCGCGTGCGCGAGTCCGCTAGAGTCTGCTAGGGTCCGCTATGGTATGCGTGACGTAAAAATCGTCATCGGAGAGTGTGCGCGGAGGCTCCGCGCGGACATCCGCGTGCCTCCCATTTTTTGTGACCGCGTGGACAAGTACACGCGGTCAGTAGGCTACGAAAGCACCAACTGCGCATGCGCAGGCTGTGTGAATGAGCCCGTTGCTACTCGAACCTGTACAATCCATTGATAAAACAAGATAAAGACAGCCAGATGTGCAATAACTCTGGGAAATTGTTTGTTCACATGTTTATTTACTGTTCAAGCCGATCTACTGCGCATGTATGGAACACGTCCACGGAGCGGACCATCAGCGTATGGTTTCGATAGTATAAATACAAGTAGTCCGCATCCGCGCTGTCCGTGTACACGTCCGGATTGCTCATGCGGAAAGTATAACACAGGCTTAAATGTGACCAAATACTGAACCTAGAAAAGAAATGGAAATTGCAGCTATTAATGTTGCTCCAGTGGGGAGTATTAGTGCATCTGGATGAAGAGGATTGGCTGACTGGAAAGCAGAGGAACAGCTTCCCCCCGATTCCCACCCACAAACATCTTCCGCCTCTGGTGATCCCTCCCTGCACAGATTTTTCTTCATCGTTGCTGATCCCATCCAGCACAAAGTTTTCTTCTTTGCCAATGGGTCCAATCCAACATCAAGTCTGTGTTCTCACCCAGCACCTGTTCAATGACAATAGCCCCTTTCACACATATGACTTTACTGGAACATTACCGGTAAATTGGCGTGAAGAGATCACGTGTGAACAGGACCTTTTCAAAAATACCGGTAAATTCGTTCCGGCAATTTACCGGTATGAGAAGTTGTAACATTACCAGTAAATTGCCAGAATGATGCCATGTGTAAACGCAGAATGAAGATTACCGGTATGAGCACAAACGAGTTCAGAACGCCGTGACGTAAGATGTCTACTCTGGGCCAATCCAGAGCCGTTGAAATTCGATGTCTCTGGGCCAAAAGCACTGCATGAATGTGAACGTTTAAACTGGGTCTCCAGATCTCTCGGCTCCATCGCTGGCAGTCGGGCCACTAACTCCACCCTGGTTCCTCCCACCATCATTTCCACCATGGGCCTTCGAACTAACTGCTCTGGGCTTCCATCTTCTTCATCCTGCCATTGCCTCCTCCATGGTTCCTCAAGCCATCAATTTCTTCCCTCCATCTGCTCTGCTGTGGTGGTTTGCTTGTCAGGATGCTCTGCCATGATAGTTTCCAACCCTGACTGCTCCACCTTGGTACCCTGCTCTAGTCCTGTCCCCTTCTCCTTTTCCTCCTCCTGAACCTGGCCCTACATCCCGGTCTGCCTCTGCTCCACCAACCTCCAGAACTGTCATTTATGTCACAAATTCTCTGTGTTTGTGTCCATGGACCATCATTTTGATATTCTTTTGTCCTGTTTTGCCTGTGTTCACCATATTGAAAAAAAACAGCATATGCTGGTTAGGTATGTTTTGAAGCATGGCTGCTGGTCATGAGCTGGTTTAAGCTGGTCATGTGCTGGTACTAAGCTGGTCCTGAGCAGGAGCTAGTTGCTTAGGACCAGCTCAAAACAGCAGCCATGCTTCAAAACATACCTAACCAGCATATGCTGTTTTTTTTTCAACAGGGTAGTTCCAGTATGTTTAGTTTCTGTTTCCTTGGTTGCCATAGTTGTTCATTGTCTCATTGTTTAATCGATTAGAATCTCACCTGTCCCTCTTTACCACTGTGTATTTATTCCCTCAGTTTCTTCAGTTCAGTGTCCGGTATTGGTTGTGCATAGTGTGCTGTTTCACTTGTGTTTTATCTTATTGGATTACCTGAGTGTGCTTTGTTTAATAAACTATGCTACTAATTTGAAACTTCACCTATCTTCATCATCAATGGACATTGAATGTGACAGTATTATTATTAAGAAATTAAATGTATTTCTTCCATTTAAGTTGGTTTTGGTAAAATCTGTCAAACAAAAGGAACCCTGAAAGCAGTTATTTTAAGTCCATTCTGTCTGTCTTACAGAAGAGATTTCTCACATCCTCATGCCAATGCCTCATGTTTCCTCCTCGACTCTCACAGACAGATGCGGTTACCAAGCAACCGCTCTTGTAGCTGTATCAGTATGAGGCTGGAGTGGGGGGTTGCTGCTCACTGTGATGCTGAGCCGCTCTCTCATTGGCCACAACTCCCTGACCAGTGACACGATTGGACGGGAGCATGTCACTCAGCATCTCTCTGTGATATGCTTTGGAGGAGGAGTCTATGCAGCAGAACAGACAGAATTTCACCCCTCCCTCATTCTTTTGCACAAACATCAGTATGCCTACGCACAAGTCCAGCTGTCATGTGTTTACCTCTGATTTCAGGAAAACCCAACAGGAATGAATTAACCGGACGAGTGTAGATGCATCCCAGCTGAGCTAAGAGATTGTGCTTTTCCTTCAGCGTTTTTCTGAGAAGTTTATATCATCAGCCTCTTCGTGTGGACTTACTGCTCATAAAGCCCATGACGCTTTGCAGCAGACCTTCATGCTGATGGCTGAAAAATGGATGGTGTGCTGCTCATCCATCAAACAAACACGCACCTTCACAGACACCTTTTGTACAAACCAACAGAGCAATGGAACTGAATGAATACATCAGCAACTGAACACGATTGTTAGCACAGCAATGTGACAGAAGGTAAAAGAGTGTTTTTCTAAGTATGTCTTGTTATTCATTTGAATTTTCCTTTTCGTTCATGCTGTCTGAATGTTTACCTGCATAAATGTGCTTTGTGATCGTCTTTAATGGCTTATTGAACAGATGGAGATGTTTATATACATATGTGGCAGATCTTGGATCCCCCCCACCCCCCGATAATCTGATGTTTATATTGATGTAGAACAGGATTAGATCCACTAATCTCAAATCTAGGCCCATTGCAATACATCAGGACTATACTGTATATCTGGATGGTTGTGGTTTATCTCTTCTGCCGCTCATGTGACCTGCATGTTTGAATATCAGTGTCTGGAATCGTTCCAGCAGAGGAGAGAGTTTCTTTGGCAGACATCAAAACACCGGTAGCATGTTGTAACCCTTCCACTCAGATTTGAAGGCTCACCATGAGACTCCGCCTCTTTGCAGGATTGGTAGAGCTGCAGCCCCGCCCTTGGTTCTGTCCCAGAATGCTGAGCCCGATTCTATGTTCCGATCTTGCAGCCTTGGAGCCAGAGTACACAGAGGGTAACACACACACACAATTACACGCTACAAACACTCACAGTTTTGTGTGACACTCACACTCACTAGCTACACTGCCACTCAAAAGTTTGGACACACTTGACTGAATTTGTTTCTTGTAAGGCTTTGCTGAAATGCTTGAAATTACTAGACAATGATAAGCATCTTTATATGAAGCAGTCAACAAGTGGGAACTAGTTCAATACTGTTTACAACCATCCCATGATGCAACTCATGACGTTTTGTGAGAGAGCAAGAAGTGTTATTTTAATATCAGAGGCTAATACAATTTTTAACAGTTTGAATTCGTTTTTATATTTTCATTTAATTTCAGTTAAAATTTTAGTGATTTTGTTGTGTTTTTGTCATTTTTGTTACGTTTTGTTATTTTTATTTCAGTTTTGTTATTAGTAATTTTAGTACATAAAGTTAAACTGTATGAAAATGAGAAATGCTTCCTTAGCAACTAGCTGAAATAAAACGAGTACAAGTTGTATATATATATATATTTTTTTTTTTTTTTTTTATTTAACTATAATAACCCTGGTGTACAGAGCTGAATGATTAGTCAAATTATGATCATTACGATTTAACATTTTGATTAATATATAATTTCCATTTTTTTAATTTGTGCTAATTCTTTCTGATGACTTTCCCATTGTTTTAAAATGCGAAAATTAGTCATAATAACAACTGAAATGTCCAAACTTTTGACTAGTGATGTAACTAGACACTAGACAGAAAAACACTTTGACCTTTGTATTTGTGTTCACAAACAAAGTGAACGTGCACCTTGGCATTTATGCTGTTTTTGGATCTATGTTCAAATACAAATATTGCATTAGTTTACTTTGGCAAAGCAGTGTGAGGCACATCTGATCTTAAATAGGATTTTACCAAAGCAAAAAGACATTTTTTTTTCTTTTTCATTCTTGTCTGTGATCCAGCGGATGTCATCTCTACGGTGGAGTTCAACCAGACCGGAGAGTTCTTGGCCACGGGTGATAAGGGTGGGAGAGTTGTCATCTTTCAGAGAGAACCACAGGTCAGACAAATCTCTGACTAACACATTTTTTATGTTCCCTTTTTCACAAACTTCCTATTGAAACAGGAAGCTGGAATAGAACACTGAAGCATTTTTTGTTTGTTTGTTTCCTTTCTTTTCTTTTTTTCAGTCAGTAACTTTCAGTTTACATCAGTAGCACCATTATTTTCTTGCTGTTGTGAGTTGGAGCAGGTGGTATTTATAATATATTGGGAGGAGACATTATCATTCTAGATTATCATCCTTACGTATCTTTAGTTTATGTAAGAATTGTTTTATGAATGATTTACACCCAAGTTTATTCCCCTCATGTTTTACAATGAGACCCAATAAATGTTAAATGTGCATATCTTGTTTATGTTTATTTTGTTAACTTTTTGCATACAGATTACCTAAATGTGCACAAAACCACAATGCTTTGATTTAGATTTCACAGGGCCTTTTAGAATTAAATTGTTTTAGAAATTTTATTTTAAAATATTTTTTATATTTATATATAAATTACATTTATTATAATAAATCATATTTTAAATGTTACCTAGTTTAACCTATTATTATAATATTTACTCAGTACAGGAAGTAAGCAGCAATATTAAGAAAAAACAAATCATGGACCCTTTTGTGATGATGTTTTTCCGCAGTTATTAACATTGTGAATCTAGCAAGATTTGGTATATTTCCATTCTTAAAAATATTGCATTTATAAAACTATATGTTATATAACCCTTAAAATTAAATGACATAAAACTAGTTAAAGCTGCGTGAGTGTTTCTAATACTGACAGCTGAGGGAGTGACCGCAAATTTGATATCTTTCCCTCTTCTGACCAATTAAAACAATCTCAATTTTTTTTTTTGGGGGGGGGGGGGGAAATATTATTTTTATGCAAAAATAATATTTGTTGTAGTTTCCATTCACCACTATAGAAGTTTACTTATCTATGATACTGTAATTTCCGCTTCTCTGGAAATGTGAAAAGTCCATTAATTTTGTTGTGTACAGTTAATTCATTCATGCAAACAATGTCACTATTTTCTGATATCTTGTCCCCTTACCTCTCTCTTTTAGGGCGAATATAATGTTTATAGTACATTTCAGAGTCATGAGCCTGAGTTTGATTACCTGAAAAGTTTGGAGATTGAGGAGAGAATCAATAAGATTCGCTGGCTGCCTCTGCATAACCCCGCCCACTTCCTCCTCGCCACCAATGGTAAGAGCTGAGACCCTTGCTATCACAACCTAATATCACTCAATGCCAAAACACCATACTGTTGCTTTAAGAATAACATACTTTTTGTATTTCTTTCCAGACAAGACCATAAAGCTGTGGAAGGTGAGTGAGAGAGATAAGCGAGCAGAAGGCTATAATCTGAGAGATGAGGAGGGCAGACTGAAGGACCTCTCTACAGTCACCACTCTACAGGTGTGTTGCATTTCTCCTTCTGTTTTCTTCTCTTCTTTATTCTAGTTTCCTGATGTGAGCTACTGCATTGTCCAGGTCCCGGTCCTGCGGCCGATGGATCTCCTGGTGGAGGCGTCCCCACGGCGTGTTTTTGCTAACGCACATGCATATCACATCAACTCCATCAGTGTCAACAGCGACTGTGAGACGTACCTGTCCGCCGACGACCTGAGAATTAACCTGTGGAATCTCAACATCACTGACCGCAGCTTCAGTATCCTCATGCTTCGTACTGTAAATAAGATCACTGAGAGATATGGGGTTTTATATTTGTGTTTATTAAGCAAAAATGCAGTTTCTAACATGTTGGGCACCAAGCATCTTTTCAGAGGAAATATTGAAGAAAGCATTTTGCTAAGATAGCCACAGATGTAAATATACATAGATTTCTCATTAGCAGCTGTTTCTATAGGCTGCTGTATGTAAGCTGTCTGCCCTGTTGTCAAAGATGTAAAGATGTTGTCTGTGCATCTGCAACCGTAGTTTTACGCATGCATGATTATCTATATCTGCAATAGACTTCAGTGGATGATTTTGCTACACTAACACAATGCAAGACAAAGCTGTTAGCTAACACGTCATTAAAAAGTTACCTTAGTTTAAAAACCTGTAATATTGAGTTAATACATATAAAAACACAAACCAATATATTCTCACCTGTGAAATGTTATCCCATTTCTTCTGAATTTAAATCTCGGTGGTTGAAAACTCATAGATTTTTACTAAGAGTGACGACATGTTGACCGTTCCAAGATGGCAGATGCATTAACATGTCTGGAGTGGTCGATTGTGGAATCTATGTATATGAATGAATGAATGATGCATTTATATAGCGCTTTATTGTGTATTGTTGTACACCCAAAGCGCTTTTAACAATCATGTGGGGGGGTCTCTCCTCAACCACCACCAGTGTGCAGCATCCACTTGGATGGTGCGACAGCAGCCACAGGACAATGGCGCCAGTGCGCTCACCACACACCAGCTACAGGTGGAGAGGAGAGAGAGTCATAGAGCCAGTCAAGTGGTTGGGGATTATTAGGAGGCCATGATTGACAAGGGCCAGGGGGGCAATTTGGCCAGGACACCAGGGTTACACCCCTACTCTTTTACGAGAAGTGCCATGGGATTTTTAATGACCACAGATAGTCAGGACCTCGGTTTAACGTCTCATCTAAAAGACGGTGCTTTTTGACAGTATAGTGTCTCCATCACTATACTGGGGTATTAGGACCCACTCAGACCACAGGGTGAGCACCCCCTGCTGGCCTCACTAACACCTCCTCCAACAGCAACCTAGTTTTCCCAGGAGGTCTCCCATCCAGGTACTGACCAGGTGGGCAACCAGTCTTGGGCTGCAGGGTGATATGGCTGTGGATGTATATGGCTATATATGTGGATGTATATGGCTATATATATGGATATATATGCTATATTCCACACCAGTGGATGGTAGCGTTCTGTTTATTTTAAGCACACACTGCAGTTTTTCGTCTGTTGCTTTAAATGCTCGAGCTCTTTAAAGTCAAGTGGATTCTTATTGGCTTTGAATGTTTTTTATCGTTCATCAGCTGGAAAAAATTTATTTTGATACTAATTCTAACAATACTGTTGCTTTGTGTCGTAATCATAATATAGTTGTAGTGGGGATTTCCCTATTCTCATAGAATTCGAATGATTAAAACTTTATATTTATAGTGATTGTTATCATTATATAGTTATTTTTCGTGTTGTTTATGGGTCTTAACTATGGAGGGCCATTTCTGCCACTGAGTCAAAAAAATAATTCAAGTTAATTGTGACTTTATCTCGAAATTCTGTATTTTTTCTTGCAATTGTGAGTTTATATGTAGACATTGCGAGTTGTTTATATCTCGCGACGACTTTTTTGTCAGAATTGGGAGATTCACAGTTGTGGGTTTATATCTCGCAATTCAGATTTTTTTCACAATTGTGAGTTTATATCACATAATTCTGATTTTATAACTCACAATTGTGAGTTTGTATCTCGTAATTCTGAGATGTAAACTCACAATTGCGAGGAAAAAAAGTATGAATTGTGAGATAAAATCACAAATACCTTGTTTTATTTTTTATTCAGTGGCTGCAACAGGCTTCCATACTTAACAGTAAAGGCCCTTAAAAGTCGAGTAGATTCTGATTGCCTGTTCATGTTTTTATCGTTCATCGATATACGATATCGATATAGCGATATATTTTCTCTGTTGTTATTGTTATAGTTGTGCTGTGGACTTCCCTGTTGTTGTATGATTATTACATTTATTGAATTGAAATTTATCGTTATATTTATCGTCCTTGCTGTGAACTGGCCTTTAAAAATGTTATGAATACGGGGTGTTATAAAATCAGAGTGTTGGGTTTCCTCAGTGAATTTCTCTCAGATATTGTGGATTTGAAGCCAGAAAACATGGAGGACCTCAGTGAGGTGATCACGGTGGCCGAGTTTCACCCTCACCACTGCCACCTGCTGGCCTTCAGCAGCAGTACAGGAACCACACGCCTCTGCGACATGAGAGCCAGCGCACTCTGTGACCAACATGCCAAACGTGAGCCACACATACGCATGTAATACAAGATACCGCCAAGCAGGACATTTTCCTGGATGAACATACTTTGTTGGTCTTGCAACAACATTCCTGTCAACCATAACCAATAACTACCCCTGAACTCAGAGTGCTGTTCCAAGACTTACAAGAATGTTGATCCAGGAACATATCCACTAAAACACCCACATTACAAGTATTCTCAAAAATCGTCTCAGGTTACTTATGTAACCATGGTTCCCTGAGTAGGGAACGAGACACTGCGTCCTCTAGGGGTCGCTATGGGGAACGCCTCGTCGTGACCCGTGTCTGAAGCATACATTGAAAAAACACCAACTCGTTGGCCGGCGACAGCCATGACGTCACTACCGGTGCGACTACAGTATAAATAGGTGCCGGGAGCACACATCATTCACTTCTTCATCTGAAGCTTGCGTCCGCAGCATGGCAAG
>NW_015547697.1:948736-955418 GCF_001515605.1 Sinocyclocheilus anshuiensis
GACACGGGTCACGACGAGGCGTTCCCCATAGCGACCCCTAGAGGACGCAGTTCGAAGTTCCCATGAAAGGGAACTGGGTTTTAGGTTAAATAAAATGTAACTTAAAGGGTAAATTCACCCAAAAATGAAAATTAGCCCATAAATTACTCACCTAGGTCATCCTAGGTGTATATGACTTTCTTCTTTCAGACGAATCCAATCGGAGTTATATTAAAAATGGTCTTTGTCAATGCAAAGATGAAAATATAAGAATCATGTGTGGCCTAAATCCTGGCCCTCACACACCCCCCCACCCAAGATCTCACGCTGGTAAGCGGGAGAGGAAGTCAGCAGTGGTATTACTTTTCCCGGCACATGCTGGATGTTAAACTTATAAGGCTGTATAGAAAGGTACCAGCGGGTAATTCTAGCATTGGTATCCCACTTTCTGTCCATCCACTGTAAGGGTCTATGATCAGTTTCAATGGTAAACTCTCTACCAAGAAGGTAGTACCTGAAGGTATCTAAGGCCCACTTCACCGCCAGGCACTCCTTCTCAACGGTGGAGTACCGTACCTCCCTTGGATACAGCTTTCTACTGATGTATGCCACTGGATGTTTACTGTCTGACTCTTCCTGAAGGAGTACTGCACCAATGCCAAGATCAGAGGCATCAGTCTGCAACACAAATGGCTTCCCAAAATGAGGACAATAAAGCACTGGATCTTCACATACGGCAGCCTTTATGTCCTGGAAAGCTTCCTTTGCTTCCTTTGTCCAGCAAATCTGGTTAGGGCAATTCTTTCGAGTCAAATCAGTCAGAGGTGCCACACGAGCAGAGAAATTTGGTACAAATCTTCGATACCAACCCGCCATCCCTAAGAATGATCGGATCTGAGTTTTTGTCTCTGGCAGAGGGCAATTTTGGATAGCCTCAATCTTTTGAAGCTGAGGTCTAATGACCCCATTACCAACTACATACCCTAGGTACTCGGTTTCCTTTTTAGCCAGGGCACATTTGGAAGAGTTAACGGTGAGACCCGCCTCCTGAATGCGATGGAACACCTCCTTCAGATGTTGGAGATGTTGCTCCCAGGATGAACTATACACGATAATATCATCCAAGTATGCAGCTGTGTAATCAGAAAGGCCAGACAGTACATGATCCATAAGTATTTGAAATGTAGCGGGAGCCCCATGTAACCCAAAGGGCATAACAGAAAAATGGAAGACCCCCCAAGGAGTACGAAAAGCAGTCAACTCTTTTGACCGAGCAGTCAAGGGGACCTGCCAATAACCTTTACATAGGTCAATCGTGGTTATCCATTTAGCTTGGCCTAGGCGATCAATCAGTTCAACAATCCTGGGTGTTGGATAGGAGTCGAATCTAGAGACGGAATTAAGATAACGGAAGTCCACACAGAAACGGAGACTACCGTCCTTCTTTGGAACCAACACCACAGGACTACACCAATCACTTCGAGAGGGTTCAGTGATGTTCATGGTCAACATTTGATCCAGTTCCTCTTTTAAAGAGGTCAAAAGCCGTTCAGGAACACGATAACTCCTACGTCGAGGGACTGCTCCATCACAAAGTACTATGTCATGGTGTACCACATTTGTTCTTCCAGGTGTATCTTTAAACACCTCTGGCCTACAGAGATCTCGAACCTCAGCCTGTTGATGTACTGAAAGATGCTGAAGGTCCAAAGTAACATTAGAAGGAATGGGCAGGTACTGTTCGCAAACTTCCTCTTCATCTTCCACCCTGCGAAGCATTAGGACCTCTACCCCTGTATCTGACCTCTCATGCCACTCTTTTAATAAATTGATATGGAGTACCCGTTTGGATCGACTCTGCCCTGGTAAGGCAATCTCGTAAGTGGTAGACCCCAGCTTCCGGACCACCTCAAAGGGTCCTTGCCACTTATCCAGTAGCTTACTGTTGTCAGTTGGCAGCATCACCAATACCTTAGCTCCTGGCTGAAAACTTCTGGCTCTGGCCTTTTTGTCATACCAGGTTCGTTTGAGATTACCTTACCTTTGAGATTCGATCAAATTCTCGTGAGCAAGTTGTGTCATACCCTCCAGCTTTTCCCTCATTTGCAGGACATAGGAAACAACACTCTGGGAGCCAGTGATCCTGTGGCCTCCTTTCCAGGTTTCCTCCAAAAGGGCCAGGGGTCCTCGGACATCCCGGCCATACAACAGTTCAAAAGGGGAAAACCCCAAGGAAGCCTGAGGTACTTCCCTGTATGCAAATAAAAGATAAGGGAGCCACTGGTCCCAATCAGCCCCTGTCTCATTAACAAATTTGCGTAGCATTTGCTTAAGGGTCTGGTTGAATCTTTCAACCAGCCCATCTGTCTGTGGATGGTAGGGTGTAGTCCTTATGCCCTTTATCCCTAACAACTGATATACTTGTTTTAATAGTTTGGACATGAAGTTGGACCCCTGATCAGTCACTATGGCCCTAGGGAAACCCACTCTAGAAAACAGCTGAATAAGGCAAAGAGCTACATTCCTGGCCCTTACTGTCTTAAGGGGAAAAACCTCCAGATACCTAGTGGCATAATCAGTGATAACCAACATATACCAGTTCCCTGTCTTACTACGTTCAAGAGGCCCTACCACATCCATTTCCAGCTGTTCAAATTGTACACCTACAACAGGAAATGGTTCTAAAGGAGCTTTAGGGGGACCTCTACTAGCTGTATATTGGCACTCTGAACAACTACAAAAATCACCCACATCCTTTCTCAGATTGGGCCAAAAGAAATGATGGCCAATACGAGCTATGGTCTTTTGTCTCCCTAAATGACCTGCCCATGGGACCGAATGGCCTAACTGAAGCACCAAATCTCTTGCCTTCTGTGGCACAACCATCTTTGCCTCTACACCCTGCCGCCTATACAACACTCCATCCTGTAAAGAAAACTTATTCTCATGGCCTTCTTGACTACACTGACTATGGTACCCTTGTGCCTCTCGGTACAATGGCCCAATCTCTAAATCATCTTGTTGTAATTGGCCTATATCTTGCAGGACTTCAAAGTGTGATTTAAGCTGTTCAGAGAGGGGCTCTTCCTCAACACTATTTGCAACAAAGTTACATTTTTCCTGTCTCCTTTGCCTCCTCGACTTACGGGACTTCCCTGATTGATCATCTAATTCTGAATCAAAGAAAGGTAATGCACTGATATATTGGGTATCTTCCTCTCTCTCCCTAGCCATAGACCGTGTTTCAGCCATATTATATTCATGACGACCAGGCAACAAATCAAACAACACTGGTAAGTCTTGGCCTAAAAGCATGGAGTATGGAAGATCATCGACCAGACCAACATTCAGCAAATAAACCTGCCCTTGCACTTCTACATGAACATCAGCTGTTGGATAACATTTCTCATCTCCATGAATACAACGTATAGGCACCTTTGAAACAAAATTTCTGAGATTCTCTGAAACTAAATCTGTATGAACCAATGACTGCATGCTACCTGTGTCCACTAAGGCTCTTACTTCCTGACCATTAAGGACTACAACAGTATAATGCAAGGGAACATCTCTTTGCTCAGTGTGGACAGGTCGCGGCACACTACACAAATAAGCATTGGTAGAGGGATTGTTGGGACACTTAGGTTTAGTGTGACCCTCCTGTCCACACTGATAACACACAACACCCTTTCTGCTATTAAACTTTTGATTAGGGATTTGAATGACAGGACCACCCCGATCACCCACAGACTTACACTCACTTGTGGACTTGGTCCCGGATTGAGACATCTTCGCCTGATTTTTGATTCTTTGCATCCCCGCCACTGGTTGTAAGTCCAGACAGAGTTCTTCCGTCGAGCTGACAGGAAAACATCTGCCAAAGCTGCAGCCTCAGAAGCCGTTTTTGGATCACGTTCTTTGATCCATATTTGCAGGTCAGAGGCTAACATGCGCAGAAATTGTTCCAACAAAATTACTTCACCAATGTCTTCCTTGGTTCGATTCTGGGGTTGAACCCACTTATGATACAGTTCCTTTAATCTCACGTATAGCTCTTTTGGGGTTTCATCCTTCCCTACATCGGAAGACTGGAACTGCAGACGATAACTTTCTGGGTTAATATCATATTTGTTAAGTATGGCTGTTTTGACCTTCTGATAGTCGAGGGATTCAACAATATCCATATGTACATAGGCACTCCTAGCTTTACCTGTTAGTAGGGGCACTAATCTAACTGCCCAGTCGGTTGTCGGCCACCGACACGCCACTGCTATTCTTTCAAAGGTAGTGAGGTAGTGCTCAATGTCATCTAACTCTGACAGCTGCTGCAGGTGTGGCTCCTTCTGAATTGCCGGTGATCCTACCCCAGGGTAAACATTCTGATGAGGAATTGGTGATGCTGCTGGCGGTCTGCTACTGGAACTTTGCAGAAATTCCTGAGAAGTTTGTTGGATGGATGGATGGGAGACAGAGTCATCATGAGTACTAGTGCTGAGCCCTGGATTAGGTACAGGAGTGGTACGGACATGCACTTCTTGTTGAAGCAAGCCGAACTGATGATGCAGGGCCTTCCATCGGGCTTCCTGAAGAACTGCTTCCTGCTCATACGGCTGTCTCGTGCCTGTTGCATGGTAATGTGTGTCTGAAACAGATCTTTGAGCTCTTGGAGAGAACCATCTTGAGAAAGTTTACCCATTTCCATCTCAGAACCTTCCCGTCCTGCTGTGGCTCCCTCGGTAACTTCCTTAGCTTGTCCTGTCAAAGCTTTCTTTGGCCCCATCCTTGAATAAGGGCACGAAAATTATCCAGGTGTGTAGTCGCAGGGCAAAAAAAAAAAAAAACTCACTACTGCCCCTAGTGGCATCCCACTTCTGACACCAGTTGTGATGGATCTGCCATGAGCATTAGCAAATCACAACAAAAAAATAGTCCATAGCCACAAACAGGAGCAAAGTGGTCTTCAATCGTGACAGTCTTTATTGAAGCTTGCTGAAGCAAGATAAAAGGTGATCAAGCCGTCTTTCCATTTATTGATCAATGCAAAGATGAAAATATAAGAATCGTGTGTGGCCTAAATCCTGGACCTCACAGACCTCAACGTCATCCGCCCGGAGCTGCTTCCGTGTACAACTGTTCACGCAAGCTACATTAAAGTGATTATTACGTTTTGAATATGGATATTTTTCTTACAAAAATGCATCGATTCGCTACACGAGGCCTTTGCTCACCCCCCGGAGCCGTGTGAGACTTTTTTTTTTAATGGATGGGCGCTTTTTATTTAACTTCTTTTGGACTGATGCATGCAACACCCGCTGAGTGCCATTAAACAGCTTGAAAGATCAAAGACAATTTTTAATATAACTCCGACTGGATTCGTCTGAAAGAAGAAAGTCATATACACCTAGGATGACTTGAGGGTGAGTAATTTATGGGCTAATTTTCATTTTTGGGTGAACTAACACTTTAAGTTAAATAAATCACTTAAACTTCCAGATCTGAAACCCAATTTGCCATTGTCAGTATTTAATGTAAGGTGGTTTACTTGTTATAGTATTAATGTCCTAATAGTTTATATTTTTATATTATAATGTCGTGTGTGTATATGTGCTAACTCCATTAGTGTTTGAAGAAGCAGTGGATCCATCCCACCGATCGTTCTTCTCCGAGATCGTTTCCTCAGTGTCAGATGTGAAGTTCAGTCATAGCGGCCGCTACCTGCTCACTAGAGATTACCTCGCTGTTAAAGTCTGGGACCTCAATATGGAAAATAAACCAGTGGAGACATACCAGGTCTCTCACCTCCTCACTCACTCACACTTATACACAAACTCACACAGTGTTTCAGTGAGAAAATATGCAAGCTTCTCAGTGCATATGAAGCTGGTTTGGTTTACTAACACAAAAATAAGAAAAAGTACCATTGCAATACGGTGTTTCTTGTACAACCACAATGGTGTTACCAGTGGTTCTTAATTCTGAGACTCATTCCTGTAAAAATAGAAATAGGTGTGATATTATGAAGATAAAATGTTGTTTGCAACATTAAATGGATTTTTATATATTTATTGCACTAAAGCTAAAATAAATTATTAAAATATGTGGAAAATATTTACTTTGTATTAAGTTTAAAGTTTCTGCCTTCTATTAAGTATACATTATTATTTAGAAATAAATATAATTAAAATAAATTATTATAAAAAATATGAAATGTTGCTATTGTTAAATAAAACTAAAACTGTTATCAAAAATAATTGTTGTTAATTAAAATTAACTTAAAATACAAATACATCTAAATATTAAATGAAAAACTAACTTCAAAATAAGTTTAAAGTACTAAAATGACAACAACTAAAATTAAAATAAATGAAAGCTAAATAGGAATAATTATAACAACAAAAAATACTCGCAAATATATAAAAATAAAAATGACAAAAATTACTAAAGCTTCAAATAAAATGGAAAAATAGCAGCTAGTAAAATATGAAATGCTATAATAGTATATCAATTATACTAAAATACATATACACAGAGATATGCACATTATGTAATGTAAAATTAAGTAGATTTACCTTACAATTTGATAAATCTTATATATTTCTTATATCTGTTACTATTGTTCTTTTTTATTTATTTAATTTTTCTAGTGATTGTATATATATATATATATATATATATATATATATATATATATACTTTTCTTTGTAAA
>NW_015547697.1:955442-959344 GCF_001515605.1 Sinocyclocheilus anshuiensis
TATATATATATATATATATATATATATATATATATATACTGTACAATGTAAATAAATCTAAACAAATCTTCAAGCAATAGTGAGGGTAGCCACAGTACATTTCTTTGATGAAATGTAACAGAATCTTGATGTGGTTGGACAAAAAGTAAGGTAAAATCTTTAAAAAGGCCTTTCATTCTCTATTGGAAAGCAGGAAAAGTACAGTTTATACAGCTACAAGCAACATTCCTGTTATACGGTTATATATAAAGAAGCTTGACTTGTACTAAACATGACTAACCTTAACTCTAATGTTTTTGTACAGAATTCTCATGTTTGTTTGTGTTTTTAGGTCCATGACTACTTGCGAACCAAATTGTGCTCTTTGTATGAAAGCGATTGTATTTTTGACAAGTTTGAATGTGCCTGGAACGGAACGGACAGGTGAGGCCAATCACCCTCAAAACATCACCTTTGACCTTTGAAACATAACCCGAGCGGATCCAGCTGCTCTGAGTCTGTTCCCTCTCAATCCCTCTCTTCTTCCTCTGCAGCGTGATCATGACAGGCGCTTACAACAACTACTTCCGAATGTTCGACCGGGCGAGTCTGCGTGACGTGACTCTGGAGGCCAGTCGGGAGGTGTGCAAGCGGCGGGCGGTCCTGCAGCCACGGCGTGTGTGCGTGGGCAAGAAACAGAAAGAGACGGACGTCAGCGTGGACAGTCTGGACTTCAGGAAGAAAATCCTCCATACCGCCTGGCATCCCAAAGAGAACATCATCGCCATCGCAGCCAGCAACAACCTGTACATTTTTCAGGACAGACTGACGCCCAACGGACATCACAACACGCCGGAAATACAGAGCGCGCCTCCCAAGTGGCAGACGCAACCAAACCCTCCCACATACTAAATTCAGTTCATTTCACGCCCTTTGTGATCACATTTCCCATCTGGATTCAGTGTCGCCAGCATCACAACAATCTCATGAACTGTTATGAACATATATAACCCCCAAAATTGAATAACAGGACCTATAACCGTGGTCCGAATGAGAATGTATCGCTCAGATTCTAGCGCATGGCATGCAGTATGAACACTCGGGTTAGATAATGTTAAGCTACCCTGACACATTCAGATCGCACATGCATGTTTACAAAGCTGTTGAACAGGGCTTATTTAACAATGACGATTGTAAACGAATCAGACGCTTTATAACGCTCTGCAGTGCTTGTGTAGAATTAAGTGTCCGTTTGTTCGTTTTCCTTGGTTTGACAAACCGCTCAGGGACTCTCTAAGGCCTCTTCTTATGTTCAATGGCAAAACGCACCAAAACGAAATCCAGAACAAGCAGAGGACAGGATGCAGGAATTATGGAGGTCTGCTGAGAGACATTGCTGGAAGGAAAACGGCATGTGCAAGGATCAGTTTCATCACCACCCCCACCTCAATGTGTAAAGAACATTCCCAGTTCAACGCTTCTGACCACCTACTTACAGGCGCTTGCTAGCTAGTGCACTGGTTTGATGATTTTATCTTGTGTGTTAAAGTAGATCAAGCAAAAGTGAAAAAGAATTTCCCACCCTCATGTCATTCCGAAATCTATTGTGGAACACAAAAAGAGAAATTTAGCGGAATGTTCATGCTGCTCTTTTCCACACAATGAAAACATATAGTATCTTCAGTATATAACAGTTATGAGACAGGCAAGGTGTAATGTAGTTTGCCGTTGATGATGTTAAAACCTAATATGTGCGAGTATTCGTGAGATTTTAATGCTATAGTGGAAGGAGAACATTTTCTGTGAACTTAAATTTGCATCGGAAGTCGCGACAGATCCTTATACCATATTGTGATGTACGATGGTGTGAATCGGATTAACGAACAAAATATAGGGTGGGAATTGTTTCTGTGCACTTGATGGTGGCAGATCTCGAAGTGTTTCAAATTTCATCCAAAATGAAAATTCTACTTTTCTAAATTCATGTTATTGTAACTCACTACACCAAAAAATTGGCAACTTACAATTTCTACAATATTTTCTAATTGATCTTCCCTTTAAAAAAAAAAATGTTATTACAATTTCAATCAAAATGTCAGGTTGATTATATATACAAATCATATATAAATATTAATATATATACACATTTATTAAATATGTACGTGTGTGTGTTTATATAGGCCTACATATAAATATAGACAGTACGTACACACATATATTATGTAAACACAAACTTTTATTTTGGATGCGATTAATCACGATGAATCGTTTTGTCAGCTCGCTATTTATTTTTTGTATTAAATAAAACTTTTTTGGAGCTGGATAAACCCAGATGAACATTCTTCAAAATTTCTCCATTTTCACATGGGTTTTGAACAACACGAGTGTGAGTAAATTACATAAAATCTGTGCGAACGAATCCTTTAATACAAATTCTTCAGAGCGAGCTCGATCACAGCTTTGAGGTTAAATCCCAATTCCCCTGTATGAAGTATTTTCAGCATGATGCCTGGTTGGTACCTTTTGATCTGCATATTACAGAAGTAACGTCCAAAAGCGGGCGCTCACAGTGATTGTGTTTATATCCTGAAATGGGTTCAAATACAAAGGAAACCTGAACCTGCCCTGTTTCTCTTGTCCCTGGCATGACATCAGCGCGAGAGCAACTCACAGAAACGCTGCCGTGTCGTTTAACTCGGACTTTTATTTCATTTAAAATAATTCATACAAATGCATACAGTCACAAACATTTCTTTTTGGATTCTGTTTAACGAAAAATATTAATATCTCATAGTATATATTGTATGTATATTGCTAGCCTACCACTTTACCAGGAAGGAAAACTATGTAGGCGATGGAGAGCTGCAAGTATCCCGGCATCCTGAAAAACACGGTACAATCAAGTCACACACTAACAGGCAAGCATTACGCCAGCTTTGCACAAGACAAATTGTTTTTTTTTGTTTGTTCAAAAACTGAACTTTTCTGTTTTCTTTTTAACCTTTAACACATAAAGAAATACATGCTCTAAAAATAAAAACATACTGAGTGTAGTTATTTAAAGTACTGTACTGAAATTTGACTACAAAAGACAAATGGGTACAAAAACAATGCACTATGTGGTTTAATTTAGAAGGAAGGGAGGGAGGGGGAAATAAATTTTCCTGAGAGGGTGTGCAAATCCCGCCTCTTTCAGGGCTTTGAAAATCAAACGAGCGAATCTAATATGCTTTTTGTTATGGTATCTATAATCAGGTGGTAAGATGCCTCCCTTAATGCGGTTTCAGTTTTTTTTTCTCATCTACAAACCACTGATGATGTCCTAAAAACTGTACACAAACAGGTTACATTCATGTAATAGCTACTGTTGTTTTAATGAAACCCATTAGACAGACAAAATAACAGATAAAAGATCGCCCACTGCACTTGGACAGACTACAATCTAAAACAGCAGGATTTTGCATCAGGGAGAAGTTTGAAATCCACAAGATTTTCTCTTTTTTGTTGTTTTTTTTCCCACTAGAAACTTCAAAGAGCGCAGTCCACCACCTTCAGTCGAAGAGTTGGCTACTTCGGAGTTGTGGTTATTTTTAGTGGCTGGTTCTGAGCCCGGGAGCCTGTTTGCGCTCCTCTTCTTTGGGGTATGCTTCCGCAGATTTATAGTATTACTATGTTTGTAAACATGATCCTATAGCATTTCATCTGAGCATTGCGAATCACGCGTATGGCCATGATAAGCGTCGAATTAATGACTTTGACAGGCTTTCTGTTGTAACATCGCGCAAGGTAAATAAGGGTGACATCTAGCGGAGAAGACTAATGATAAGACTCACGTTAATCAGATCTTGTTTTAAATGTGCTCTGAAATAAATACTGGAAAAGATCGATTCGCGGCTTTTGAGAATCGATATCGAATCGACGTC
>NW_015547697.1:959354-959941 GCF_001515605.1 Sinocyclocheilus anshuiensis
AATGTGCTGAAATAAATCCCGGAAAAGATCGATTCGCGGCTTTTGAGAATCAATATCGAATCGATGTCATTTAAAAAAAACGATTAATCGAAAAATCTATTTTTTTTTTTGCCCAGTCCTAGTCCTTACGAGCCTCTGTGAGCTTTGTTTTATTGTTTTGTTTTGAATTTCAAGCAAAAGGGTGTTTAGGAATTAAATGAGTTATATTATTATTTATACAGATTATTTTATGTATTATTTCTTCTGTGTAACAGTTTGAGCTCAGGAAGACTTTTTAAATATTTTTGAAAGAAGACTCTTATGGTCAACAAGACTGCATTTATTTCACTTGAAATACAGTAACAACAATAATATTATGAAATGTTATTACAATTTAAAATAACTGTTTTCTATTTGAATATATTGTAAAATGTATTTTATTCCTGTGATGACAAACTATTATTATAAATGTTGAAATTATTATCAGTTGCACTGCTATTTATTTTATAATATTTGAATAAACCTGTGAGATATATATATATATATATATATTCATTAAAGAATGTCACACAATTATTATAAAAAAAAAAATCTGAATTGTTTGACAT
>NW_015547698.1:0-28018 GCF_001515605.1 Sinocyclocheilus anshuiensis
TTCTTCCACATTCAAAGTCATATCGATGGACCACTGGCCATCAACACTAATCCAGTATCCTCCAGCATCCTGTTGTTTCAAATCTCTGATGAAGATCATTAGGTTTCCCTCATTGTTTCGATAAAGTGTGAATCGTCCTTCATTAATCCATTTATCATGTTTCTTATAATTTATTATTGTTCTCCACTCAGTTAATTTGGCCATATATTTAACATTTGCACGGAACCAAAGTTTCCCAGAATCAACAAGAAGACTTCCTCCAGAATATCCCGTGACGCTAAAGCATCTCACTGCAGCTGTCAATCAGATTGATACTGTGATCAGAAAGCTGATGAACAGAAAACAGCATCATTACTGCAGTGATGAAAGAGAAAAGCTCTGACCTGAGATCAGGTAGAAAGTGAGGAAGATGAGGAGGATCTTCATTGTGAGTTGAGTTCAGTCTTCTTTATGCTGAATGATCTCTGTGTGAATCTCTCTGTCTCTACATCTGTCTGCTTTAGTTACTTCCTCTTTATTCAGCTCTTTATCAGTAATGAGCAGCTTTACTGGCTCCTCCCACCATCACCACTGACTGAACATCACATTAATCACACTGAAAGAGCGCCACCTAGTGCAGTTACACTGTCTGATACTGAGAGCTCAAACAGGTTTTATGTTCTCGATATAAGGACAAATGACCTTCAAGTGAATGGAAAAAAAATGGGATTAAGATCCGGGCAGTTGCCTATTTGTGTATGAGAGCGTCATACAAAAGATTTAGAAAGAAAGCTAAATTCACGGTGAAACAGGGTTGATGCATTAAATTAAACAAAGTCCCGGACAGAAAAACAGAACACACTGAGAGTCACACATTGAACACGTGTGTAGTGACTTAGCTGTAATTTAAGTCGTTAATTCTATAAGGGAATTGATCATTATTAATTCATTCAGGTTTTGAAAGGACTCGGATCTGAAAATTCTGAGTCAACCTGATTAAAACTGATTTCAAATTTATTATTTTACACTTTAAATCAACGACTCGTCCAGCGAGACGTTAACGTCCGTGTATATCAACGATTCTGTTCATATTAATTCGTGGCCAACGACACATGAACAAAATGGTAATCTTATTAATTTTGAGCAAGGTAACAAGGATCTTTGGCAAAGGTTTTAACCTTAAAATTATATGACACCAAACAATGATTCTTTATAAATGAAACATGAATTTTATTGGCTATTCTAGATTACATTAACTAAGCTAAAACACACATACACACACACACACACACACATACAGGTTCAGGGAAGTGATGTTAACGGAGTTCTGAGGAAAGCCCAAAGTTTTAGCAAGATATTCGCTACCACATACAGGTTCAGGGAAATGATGTTAACGGAGTACTGAGGAAAGCCCAAAGTTTAGCAAGATATTCGCTACAGTTCTTTTACTTGCAACCTGAGAAAATTCATAAAACAGAGACTTGGCTTATGTTTACTGCTTAAAATTATCTCGCCACCAGGTCAGCAGATAGAAGCTTTGTTTGTTTACTTGGTTTGGGTGAGTTTCCTTGTTTGGCTGCTTGAGGAATCCCATTGCTGATTGGTTACTGCGGTGACATCAGGATGACGTATTTTATTTGGGAAAGCCCTCCGGAGATTGGTTGGCTTCTTGATGACGCAGAGGCTTCAGCAGTTTTGCTACAGTCTGAGTTTGCAAGACTCGGAGTTCTTTGAAGATCGCGAAGTTTCACTGAAGTGTTTGAGTTTTAGATGACCGATCGCTTTGATGGTAAGCGTGTGAGCACAAGATGGAGTGCTCTTAACACGGCGAAAGGCGAAGAAGCAAGCCAGCAAATCTGTTCTGCATTAGGTTTTTGATCCGCTGCGTAAGTCCGTCCCACGACGCGACCTTCCAATCGACTTGTCGCAAGGCGGAGCGTGCATACATTACCATAATGCTTCAATTTATCATGTGGGGAAATGAAGATTTGCAGGTTTTGTTAATAACTTCTATATAGTGTCGTACAACACACACTGTTCGAAATAACAGCTTTTCACTTATTTCAATATTCTGCAATTATCACAAGTTTACGTTCAACACTAAACTTCACATATCTTACACACATATTAGTAACCTCATTTCCTAAAAAAAAGGTAAGGTCAAAGGTCCTGAGGTCATGCCCATGTCACGAGTCTGCCATTTATGGCAAAGATTCAAATATCATAGGTTCGAACGACACATCAAACAGAAAGCATATTATTTGGGAGTATATTGCTCGAACACTTTAACAATGATTGTCTTATGAATTGTCTGTGTAAGTTTCGTTTCTTTGTCTGTGACAGGAGAAACGCGTGCTTTCCTGGAAAGTAGTAAAAGGAAGCGTCCCTTTTTTTTTGGAATGCAGGGGAAAAAAAGGGAGGTGTCCTGGGGTCATGCCCGTGTCACGAGTGTGGGTCTGCCATTCTTCTCGCTGGACATGGGCTATTAATCTGTCGCTTTCTGTTTATCGGATTAATAATTTATGCGTTAAACGGTCATGAGGTCCAGGAGTGTCTGTCGCTGGAACCCTTTCCAGATACCAGGTTCTTTGTTCTGTGGTCCATTAGATGGTTTATTTATGCTGAAGCCAGTCACGAAACCTACTGACGTTCTGTTGCTTAAATGAATCCAGATGGGGGGGGTCAGTTCTTGCTGTCCTCGTGCTTGTCGACACCGGAGGTGGTTTGGTAAATCACCCTCTCCTTGTGTTTCTTGTAAAGATAAGCAGAGCGAGACAGGAACTCATTTGAGAAAGTTGGCGCCTGGGCTGACCATGGTTCAGTTTTTATGACTCTCATATGGTTGAGAAGAGATGTTAGTTTTCTGATGGAATGCGGAGATTCCATCGTTCATTGGTGTGATGTTCGCAAATGCCTTACACGTGTGTAGGGAGGACTGTTTTTTAACTCTACACCTTTCACCACTTTACAGCCACCTGTTACCCTACAGCAGTGGTTCTCAACCTTTTTTTTCAGTGGGCCACTCTATGTCCAAGTTCAAGTCTCACGGGCCACATATCATTTACATATGACGTCACCAATGCAAACTAACCACATATTAAAGTATCTAAATGATTGCAATTAGATTTATTATTATTATTAGAGAGTATAATTCTACTTACCATTAATGGGACACCTGATGTGCGTTCACAAATGTATGTCGATCCAAATATGGAAAGCACTTTTGAACTTAATAATCTGAGGTTTTGTCCAGAGATGTTTCGCCACATTTCTGCAACTGAGGATGACTGTTGCGCGGTATGGCTGTGTCCTCTTGCCTGAACATCCATCAGTTCATCTTCGAGAGATGAATTTTTCCTGCATTTGACTGACAGTTTTAATGAATCGTTCTCTCTGTTGTATGTCCAGTACACCCTCACACGCGTCATTCAGAAGTGGAAAGTGAGTTAAATCACCATCTTGGAACTGTGCAGTGTACAGCCCTAGCTTCATTTTGAAACTCTTAACACAACCCAAAAGGTCATCTATGAGGTTCCATTTATGAGGTTCTATTTGTGTCAAAAATGAGTCGACTGCTATGTGCTTTGTACTATACATTTGTCTTTGTCTACAGTCATTGCTTACTTGTTCAGGTAAATCAGTATATGTTGGCATGTATGTTGTCTGTTGACAGTCGTCTTAATCTGTCGTCCTGCCTGCTTTTTCTCTATCGTTTAATGACTGTCGTCCTTATTGTCGTTTTGTTCTGTCATCTTGTTCTGTCATCCTAACTGTCGTCCTGTTCTGTCATCTGTACTGTCGTCCTTATTGTTGTTTTGTTCTGTCATCTTGTTCTGTCGTCTGTACTGTCATCCTTATTGTCGTTTTGTTCTGTCGTCCTAACTGTCATCTTGTTCTGTCATCATAACGTTAATCAGCGCGGTAAAGTTAGTTTCACATTTCATATTTGACTAGGCTGCTTTAGGAACCGTCTGCAAATTTACCTCACAGTACAAAACGAAGTACAATAATTCATTCAAATTAATGTTCACAGGACTATAGTAAATGCCTTGTGGCAAACTGACTAAATATATTTTGCCAATGTCTCGCCTTAGACAATACTTCCAACATCTCCCTTACAGTCTGTACAGTACACAAATATTTTCATGAAAAAATTAGGCTGCTGTATTTTTTTCTTCATGTTACGAAAGTTGTAGGTTGTAGAAGACTGACTTATTACAGGTGAAATTTTGCCAATACCTGCTTTACTGGACGTACAGTGCACAAATATGTTTAGAAAAAAACTACTGTAATTCACCAAAAAGGTTTTTTCATGTTCCAAAGGTTGTAGTATGTTCCTAGATACAAGACTGACTTACTACGTGTGAGATTTTGCCAATACCTCCCGTCATATATGTACAGTACACAATTATTTTCATAAAAATTACTGTAGTACAACCTTTGGAACATGAAACAAAACAAAAAAACCTATTGGTAAATTACTAGTGGGCAAAACTCACTAAATATAAGACAACCTTTGGAACATGATAAAACCCTCTTGGTGAATAACTGTAGGTTTTTTTTTAAACTATTTGTGTACTGTACATACAGTAAGGGAGATATTGGCAAACTGTCACCTGTAGTAAGTCAGTCTTGTAAATAAGAAAACACTACAACCTTTTTCTAAAAATATTTGTGCACTGTACATACAGTAAAAGAGATATTGGAAAATCTCACCTGTAGTAAGTCAGTCTTGTAACTAGGACTGTATTACAAGCATTAGAACATGAACAAACCCTTTTGGTAAATTGCAGTAGGTTTTTTTTCTGAGAATATTTGTGTACTGTATGTACAGTAAGGGAGGTATTGGCAAAATCTCACCTGTAGTAAGTCAGTCTTGTAACTAAGAGTGTACTACAACCTTTGGAACATAAACAAACCCTTTTGATAAATTACAGTAATTTTTTAAAAATATATTTGTGTACTGCACATACAGTAAAGGAGATATTGGCAAAATATCACCTGTAGTAAGACAGTCTCATAACTAGGAATGTACTACAACCTTTGGAACATAAAAAAAAACCTATTGATAAATTACTATATTTTTTTCTAAAAATATTTGTGTACTGTACATACAGTAAAGGAGGTATGAGCAAAATTTTACAACTCATAAGTCAGTCTTGTAACTGCAAATGTACTACAACCTACAAAAAAAACTTTGCGTACAGTAATTTTTATGAAAATAATTGTGTACTGTACATAGGCCTATATGACAAGAGATACTGCCAGAATATCACATGTCAGTATCTAGGAACATACTACAACCTTTGGAACATGAAAAAGCCTTTTTTTGGTGAATTACAGTGGTATTTTTTCTAAACATTAATTTGAATGAATTATTATACTTCGTTTTGTACTGTGAGATAAATTTGCAGACAGTCCCTAAAGCAGCCTAGTCGAATATGAAATGTGAAACTAACTTTACCGCGACTGATTTTTGGTTATACATACAGAACAAGACGACATTAAGCACAGCAGAATAAGATGACAGTTAGAACGACAGAACAAGACGATGGTAAAGAGGACAGAATAAGATGACAGTTAGGACGACAGTAAGGACGACAGAATAAGACGACAGTAAAGACGAGAGTAAGGACGACAGAACAAGACGACAGTTAGAACGACAGAACAGGACGACAGAATAAGATGACAGTACAGATGACAGAACAGGACGACAGTTAGGACGACAGAACAAGATGACAGAACAAAAACGACAATAAGGACGACAGTAATTAAATGATAGAGAAAAAGCAGGCAGGACGACAGATTAAGACGACGTCAACAGACAACATACACGCCAACATATACTGATTTACCTGAACAAGTAGGCAATGACTGTAGACAAAGACAAATGTATAGTACAAAGCACAAAGCAGTCGACTCATTTTTGACACAAATGGAACCTCATAGTCATCAACATGTTTTTCGTCACCTTGAAGTTGCAGGTTCAGCTTGTTTAGGTGAGCTGTGACGTCTGCAAGAAAAGCAACGTTTGTTTTCCACTCATTGTCTCTCAACACTGGAAATCTTTCTGTCTCGCCGATGTCATTAAGAAAGTGAATTATCTCGGGGAGTACAGCCAGAAAGCGATGCAAGACTTTTCCACGACTTAGCCATCTCACTTCACTGTGCAGAATGAGATCTCCATAAGCACTGTCAATTTCGTCCAACAACGCAATAAAACGGCGGTGCATTAGAGGCCGCGCTCGAATGAAGTTAACCACCTTGACCACGGTGTCCATAACCTCCACGAAGTATCCATCAACTAACTTGCTGCATAGTGCTTGCTGGTGCACAATACAGTGAAATGCCAACAAGTCAGGGCAGATTTTTCGCATTTCAGCAACGAGACCCTTGTGTTTTCCCGTCATTGAGGGCGCACCGTCAGTAGTGATGGAGACAACTGAGGATGCCGGTATGTTCATGTCATTGCATGCTTCACTAAGTGCTCTATGAATGTCCTCGCCCCTTGTTCGTTCATGTAGCGATTTCAACGCCAATAAATCTTCTGTAACCTCAAAAGTCCCTTTTAAAAGAATTCACACATCTCTCCCAAATGCAAAGCTGAGCAACATTTCCGATGTCTGTCGATTCATTCGCAGCCAAACTGAGTGCTGAAGCAGTGGCTAGCTTAGTTTTTAGTTGTTCTGTCAAATTCTCAGACATTTCAGAAATTTGACGAGTAACTGTCATTGCTGAGCTGTAAACTTTTTATCCTGTGAATGATCTCACTCTTGTTGCTCAGATCATCAAACAGACATTGTGATTCCAGAAAACGGTTCTTAACTAGCTCCCCATCACTGAATGGTTTGCCGTGTTTCAAGGAGCCAGGAAATTTTAAACGTTGCTAATGTCACGGCCTGAGACACTTTTAAGCTAGCTTGCATTGTATTCTGTTCAGCAATGCCATTTTTTTCAAGACTAGTTATCTTGAGAGCTCTTTCCTGAGATCCAGGTGGATCATTATTGTCAAAAGTTGCATGGGTGGTATCGAAATGCCTTCTGAGATCGTAAGTTTTGCAAACACCCAGTATTTTACTACAGAGCAAGCAGAAAGGCCGTCCATCTCGCTCGTTGACAGCAAACTGATTCTTCCATTCTTCAAGCACTCTCCTACCTTCACTGCTGATACTCTTATTGTTTGCATGTGTTCCTTCCAGAGGTGGGACTTTCAAGTCACAAGCAAGTCTTCAAGTCATATCCCAAGTCCTCAAAGAGTTCAAGTTAATGAGATAATTAAGTGACTAATTAAATGATGATTGTGCATTAGTGATGAACACCTGCTGTTATTGAGAATTACAGAGGATCAGATGTTGATGTTTTATTGGTTAAAATGATGTCACCATCATGGAGATCAGTGTTTGCTTTAGTTGGGCTCTTGACCCTTGACTCCAGTGTTAGATATTTCTTTATAAACATGCATGAAGTGTTGTGATGCAGTGAGCAGGTATTAGCTGTTTTAATGTGATGAGATAGTCAATGAGCTGACGTGATTACAATCCAAAAATGTTATATGTTTAGGTTTTGCATAATCAACGCTGTGAAACTACAGCATGTAAAACAAAGTGCTACTCTAATAGTCACTATTAATGCATTTTTAAATCTTTATAATGCATATAAAAATATGATCTCCAGTGCTATTTAGACACACACAGACTTCAAGAACCAGCATATGAATCTCAACAATGGTGACAATCAACAAAATGCTTCATGCTGCAATGCATGCTGGGTAACACCATAGTAAAAACTCCCATCATGCACTGCAGTATGAATAATTATTGTCACCACTGTTGAGGATCATATGATAAGTGTTCATGTCTAAAAGCCTGAGTTGACACCATTTTCTTTTTTTTCAATATTGAAGCACTACAGTGGCATTTGTTTAGGGGGACTTTTTTTCTTTTTTCACAGTTCAGTAATATCTGAATGTCAGCCAATAAACCAAAGAGAGACCACTTTATGATGTTCATTAGTCATGAGTTATAGGCAGAAAATCTAAGCTCATCTGGTACTTCAAGGTTTGATTCAGCAAATGCACAAATGTTTGCTGTGAAACAAAATTGCAATCGCTTAGAATCAAATTACTTTGAATTAGTATAAGGGTCAAGAGCCCAACTAAAGCAAACCTTGACCACAAGCTAATGCTCAATCATTTAATTAGTCACTTAATTATCTGATTAACTTTAACTCTTTGAGGACTTGGGATATGACTTGAAGACCTGCTTGCGACTTGAAAGTCCCACCTCTGATGCATGTTGCCCAATTGGGTCCCACCTTGTGACAAGTGCAATCCCATATGAAATCCATGTGGGCAATTGACATGGGGCCATTATGGAACCCGCGGACAATCCTATATGGGGCCCATTTTTCAGCCCAGTTCATACCCATATGGGCCCCACATACAAATGTTGGCTGGGTAGTATTTTCCTCACATCTTTTTTCTCCTCTAATAACAAATTTGTCCATTTTGATCATTAATTGGTGACTGTTTTAAATCTGCCAAAGCGCGCGCTTGTAATTGTGTGCGTTAACTGTGTAATTGCGTCAGTTCATAGTTGCGTCAGTACTGCACATACCTGAAAACAGTACATGATCACCAAAATTCTTTTATATGACAAAAAAATGATTGTTCAAACTTTTATTTGTTTAATACATTTGAAAAAAAAATATGAATTGTAAAATTATAAGTTATTAATTAATTAATTAATGATTATTATTATTATTATTTTTTTTACGTGGTCAGCATCGTGGGCCGCATTTGCATTTGTGACGGGCCACGGGTTGAGAACCACTGCCCTACAGCTTACAAGAATAAACTGAAATACATGAAAATATCAGACTGTGATTGTGCTTACGGTCTCGGCCAAGTTTTGTGCTGTCTATGCATGCGTAAGATTTATGATTTTTGAAAATGCAAATAAATGATCACTGTGGATAAGGTACAGACAGCTAGAGACACAAAGCAGACAATTAAGGGCTTAAAACTGTCAAATAAGACACTTTCTTAGTCTTCAGGAATGTTTATGTGATGATACTGTGGCAAATTCATGAGCCCCAGACTGACTTAGTTGTGCCACTGATGTGAAACTCCATCAGAGAGGAATAAAGTACCATACAAGTTGTCCCTACACTTTGTGATCCATATTGCAAGTCTTCCGAAGCCATAAAAAAAGTTTTGTGTGAGAAACAGTTTCAAATTTAAGTGATTTCCTCATCCTTTATATACACCACCCTTATCAAAAAGTAGTATACTTCAAGTTTATTTTATTAAGTATACTTAAGTAAAGTTCAAGTATATACTTAAATATACTTTATGTAGTAAGTATACAAATATCAGTGTACTAGTAGTATACTTGTAAGTGTACTATTCCAATACTCATAGGGACTAAATTGGCCCACTTTCTAGTATATAAAAGTATACATTTAAATATGCTTTAAGTATAACAGTAGTAAACTTTGAGTACACAACTAGTTTACATCTGTTTTTAGTTTGTACTGCAACTATAACTTATAGGTATACTGATAGTTTACTAATTAAATACTTGTTGTACACTTTGAAGTAAGGGCACTGTTGAAATAATTCACCCGTGCACTTTGTTTTCAGTCAGGTTGACATATAAAGAGAAAGGAGGAGAAGAAACTACATGTAATGTCATTGAGCCTCACGTGTATCGTCATCATGGATCATCTCAGCTAGTGTTAAATTAATAGTTCACCCAAGAATGAAAATTCTGTCATAATTTATTAACCCTGAAGTTGTTCCAAACCTGTACGAGTTTCTTTTTTCTGTTGAACACAAAATAATTTTTTTTGAAGAATGTCAGTAGCCAAACTGTTGATGGTAGCCAGTGACTTCCACAGTACTGCAAATATATATATATATATATATATATATATATATTCAGTGGGGATGAGAAACTGTAGCGTACAGCAGCTCATCAGAGGGGATTGTGGGTAACTGTGAGTGAACTGGCCTGTGTGTGTGTGTGTCACCTCGTCTCTTGTGTCTTAATTTGCACACAGTCAGAGTGAATCCACCGATCAGCAGCAGAATCACACACACACTAATAATGGAGATCACGGAGAAATCTGAGAATAAAACACACCAAAAGAGTAATAATTAAAGAGATACAGTATACATAATTGAAATAATATCTACACAAATATTCTAAATGATGATGTTTATGTTCAATTCACACATTTATCAAGAACATGAGTTAAAGTGATGTCTAATCTGTAGCATGAAGCTGCTCTGATTCTGATAAAGTTGAACATGAAATCCAACTCAGCATGTTTTATATCCAATACAAATATCTGTTTTAACACTTACAGGTTATAAATAAAGAGCAACTGTGAGCCTTAACAAATTGTACATAAATGAAACATTTAAAGCATGGCTTTGGCGTCGTCTGATGATCTCTTACTGACCAACATCACTGAGAGTTGTCATGCACAGCTTCATATGTACAGTATTTCATTCTATATAAAAGCTGCACTACTCTGCAGTTGAATGAGTGTATTTCAGTCTCTCTTCTGCAGAACTGTACAGGTTCGGCTTCGTCGCTCTGTTGAGTCTCGTGTGGTCTGTGGGTTTCCTGAATAAAGACCGTTAATTCTTTATAGCCATATTAAACTGAGACTCTGAACCTTCAGCTCATTATCTCTAAACCAGGGCGTCCAATCCTGCTTCCAAAGGTTTAGCTCCAAACTGCTCCAACACACTTATCTGGAAGTTTCTAGAAATTCTGAAGACCTTGATTGGCTGGTTCAGGTGTGTTTAATTATTGGAGCTAAACTCGATTGGACATGCCTGCTTTAAAAACACCCACTTTATCTGTCAATCACAAATATCACAATCAAATCTGCTACAAACACAGATTGCAGAAACATTTATACCCAATTTGACTTAAGTGTTTGTTCTACTCACTCATAATATGTAGGTGAACAGTGTTAATAATGGAGTAACTGTACGAGTCTCTGTTGATCCAAACTCCACATAAATAAACTCCTCCATCATCTGGTGTCACAGCAGTGATTCTCACACTGAAGATGTGTTTATGTTCATCATCAGAAATACTGAATCTTTCTTTCTTCTTCCATCTGCTGTAAATCATCTCAATGGAGTCTTTTTCTTCTTTGAATATGATCTTGGGATCATTAATATGATTCTGTGAATATTCACAGCTGAAATTGGCAGATTCTCCAATATTCACCATCACTCTCTTTGACACTTTACAACATGACTCTGTGATTTACATAGCGAAATGTATTTTATGAATGTAAATGCATTGACATGATCAGTGGTTTTACTAAAAGACTTTGATCGTAAAATGACTGACCTTCTTCTTCTTTCACATTCACAGTCATATATATACGCTGGTTGTGAAGAACATCAATTGCGTATCTTCCAGCATCATGTTGATTGAGTTCTCTGATGAAGATCATGAGGTTTCCCTCACTGTTTCGATAAAGTGTGAATCTTCCTTCATTAATCCATTTATCATGTTTCTTATCATTTATTATTGTTCTCCACTCAGGTAATTTGGCCATATATTTAGCAGAGTCACTGGACCAAAGTTTCCCAGAATCAACAAGAAGACTTCCTCCAGAATATCCCGTGACGCTAAAGCATCTCACTGCAGCTGTCAATCAGATTGATACTGTGATCAGAAAGCTGATGAACAGAAAACAGCATCATTACTGCAGTGATGAAAGAGAAAAGCTCTGACCTGAGATCAGGTAGAAAGTGAGGAAGATGAGGAGGATCTTCATTGTGAGTTGAGTTCAGTCTTCTTTATGCTGAATGATCTCTGTGTGAATCTCTCTGTCTCTACATCTGTCTGCTTTAGTTACTTCCTCTTTATTCAGCTCTTTATCAGTAATGAGCAGCTTTACTGGCTCCTCCCACCATCACCACTGACTGAACATCACATTAATCACACTGAAAGAGCGCCACCTAGTGCAGTTACACTGTCTGATACTGAGAGCTCAAACAGGTTTTATGTTCTCGAAGTAAACTGATCTGCATCATTTATATCTTCCATTAGAGGGCGACAGTAAAACGTACATGTAAGTTCACTGAGGCCCTTTGCAGTCCTTCTCAAATCTGTCCTGAAGACCGCCCACCTCTGATCATTTTGGATGTCTGCCTCATCTAACACAGTGGTTCTCGAACCTTTTCAGGCCAGGGACCCCTTATAGGCTATAGGTCCACCTCATAATAATAACTGTGATTAAACCCAAAGTTACAGGGTGGGAGTAACGATGTACTTGTTTTATTGAAACAAATGGTCCCCATCTGTAAATATGCACTTTTTAATAATACAGCACAATTATTTTAATTTACCTTATTTTCCAGAGTTTAAGTCGCACCTAAGTATGTCGCACCCGGTCAAACTTAAGTTGAGAGAGAAAGAAAAAATAATAATAATAAAAAACAGATAAATCACATATCAATTGAATTTTATTATTACATTCAAAAATCATGTAAAATACCAGTAGATAAAATGAAATGTTTACAAACATTATAAATATGTATTTTAGATCCCCTTACTCCACAACACATCTCTAAATGTTGTACTGTTGTATTCAGAACAAAAGGATGAAAAATGTAAGTAGACCTAAAATAAAATGAAATAAGTTACAGTGGCATTCATTACAAACAACATACTGTTTGAGTCATTTTTTTAAATGTTTTATTTTCTAATGTTTAATATACAAATTTATATACTGCATAAATATGAAATGAGGCATTTAGTGCCATATAAGGAGAAAAGGAAAGAGTAGAAACGTATAGAGTAGAAGCTTAAACCTCACTGGCCCTTTGCGGAATGGTTTGCTTTTTAGTTATGGTAGTCCAATTCTCTTCCATGAACTGGTTCTCTCTGACAGTTTGTGTCAATGAACCACTGTGTGTGTGTGTGTGTGTGTGTGTGTGTGTGTATATATATATATATATATATATGTGTGTGTGTGTGTTTATGTCATCACACAATTATGTCATATTTATGCAATTATATTATTGAAGCATATAAAAAGAATGATTTGTTTGCGATTTGGACATCACTTTTCACTGTCTTCTACTGAGAAGGTTTACATCTTTTTTGCATTTGAAACATCTGAAAAGCAGATATTTTATAATGCACACTTACAACTGGAGTTGGTTGGACTTGCTGTATTAGCAAAAACTTTTGAGATTGAGATTACACTTCCCTTTAGCAAATATTTCAGATGACCTGACTAAAGCTGGGATATACTATAAAGAACATTTTAACTTTTCATATTAAACAAATTCACAGCATGTTTTTATGGAGTGGAAAGTCTGATGATAAGATATGCATTTGTTTTTTTTTTTATCACACATGCTGTTGGCTAAAGGGCTTCTTGGTTTGACTCGAAGAAGATAAACTGATCAAAAGAAAACCACAAGCTGAAGAGCATCTCATGTTGAGCACACTGACCACAGTATTAAACAACCCTGCAAACACAAAGCAGTCACTTTATGCTACTAAAGAATACAAAAACCTTCTGTAAAGATTCACCACTTCAGTGTGTCTCATTTGCTTTCTGTCTGATAATGATCTTAACCATATCACAACACAACATCAGCAAGTGACATTTACAAACATTTACATTTACATGTCTAAACCCACAATTGTATTTGTATCTTTCGCTGGCTGAATTCAGAAAAGCAAACTAACATACAACTATTACTATTACTGCTATATGAAGATACTCCATGATATTTTAAAATGAGAGAGAGAGAGAGGGATACAAGTTGAGTGTGTGAATTACCTGCTTCTGTGCATCTCTCTCTACAAACAATAAAGCTGTGAGTTTAGTTATTATTTTAAAAACAGCGATTTTACCTCTTTTTTTACTGAGAAATATAATGTAGCGATTCAGTAGTTAAGCTGTTTTATTTATAAAAGTGGCTGGGCAGCGTTGATAGGAAGTTTCTGTGCTCCTGAATGTTTCTGTGTGCGCGCAGCACCATCTATGCATTAAATGATTTGAATGCACACCTGCGTTATATGTATGTACGTATGTTTGTATGTATTTACATATAGGCCTATATATATATATATATATATATATATTAGGGGTGTGTAGAATATATTAAAATATTCGATCTGTAATTATTTTTCTAAAAATAAAAACACTATTCAAATTTTACTGCATGTTGCTTTGCTGGCCGTAAATGCAGGGAATCTATGATAAATCCTAAGCACGCACACTAAAAGTCAGTTATAACTAAATTCACTGGGTTGCACTGTGGCGCGTTAACAAGTTTATTTTGTATTTGATCACAGAATGTCGTCGTCTGCCTCGCGAAGTTTGGAATCACTTTGATCAAAATGATCTTAGAAAATGGAATTACTTTTGATCAAATTAATCAGTGAATCTGAGTTATCATAATATCACCACCACAATGAGAATCACATGAAATCCAAACACCAGTCGACTGAGGAAAGACAGCTGTTCATCACTGCATTCATGATGGCAGGTGAGCGCAGCTGTAGCCCAAGTGAGCCAAGAAGAGAGCTGATCCGACAGCCAAATGATCTTGCGACATAAGCTTCCTTTAAGAACAGAAAACACACAGCGCTGTAAGAAGCTCAGCACACCGTTATCTTTGTGTCTCTGGAACTCTATGTGTTGGAACGCATTCTTACTGTCATCAGACTGAGGAGCCAACTTTCACCTGAGCACGTGGATATCATTGTTTTCTCAACCTTAACATGTGAAACAATATAAACACAATAAACAAAGGCAGACTTGAGTGTATGTACTTTCTGTACTGTAATTGGCAGTCTGCTTTATTTTTTCCGTTTGCTCTGCTTGAGTTTGAATGCTTTTGTTCTTTATATTATATATATACGTGTGTGTGTGTGTGTGTTTTGTTTGTTTACACACGTTTTCAACTAAAAGAAAACCTTGAGATAAAACGTAACGTTGTTGTAGAACATTTTGTATAATGCAATCATAAGCTTATTCAGAAATGGTGACAAAATCTTGACTATTAAAAAATAATGTCTTTCTCGTTAAAAGTAATTAAAATAAATAATCGAAAGTAATATTAATTTTTATGAGTCCAAATATTCAAATACAATATTTCTGAAAAATGCCCACCCCTAATATATATATATACAGGTGCATCTCAATAAATTAGAATGTCATGGAAAAGTTAATTTATTTCAGTAATTCAACTCAAATTGTGAAACTCGTGTATTAAATAAATGCAATGCACACAACTTTTCCACGACATTCTAATTTATTGAGATGCACCTGTATGGTAACCCATACTCAGAATTTGTGCCTATCCAAGTGCACACACACAGCAGTGAGTAGTGAACACACACGGCAGCCATTTTTTGCTGCGGCACCTGGGGAGCAATTGGGGGTTTGGTGCCTTGCTCAGGAGCACCTCAGTTGTGAGTACTGAAGGTGGAAGAGAGTGCTGGTCATTCACTCCACCCACCTACAACTCCTGCTGGTACCGAGACTCAAACCCGCAACCTTTGGGTTAACTAAAGCTTTTAAAGGTTTATATGGAAGCTTTTATATGAGATTGAGATTATTAGGAACCAAGGAACATGAAAATAACAAAACAGAGAAGTTTGCTGAAAATAATAGTGGTTGACAGTACATGTTTAAAACAAAGTTCAAATAATACAATATCCATGTAGAGAGACCCAGATGTGCAGTAGGTCAGTAATTTTTATATCGACAAGACCGATTATTATATTAATATCTAGTTGTGTGGAAAAAAACCCCACAAGTTTTACTGCATTAAATTTAGGAGCAACAAAAACAATATATTAATGTCACATTAATGACAAATAAAATATAGTGTCTTACCTTTATCCTTGCTGACGTTTAAATTCACTTTAGTGGTGATGTGAGTTCCACACCAGTATATCCCAGAATCCTCTTCTCTCAGATCAGTGATGTTCACAGTAAAGACTCCAGTAGATGATTCATCACTGAAAGAGAATCGATCATCTCTGATCGTCTCCAATGAAACTCCATCCTTCACACACATGGAGGCTTCATGTGCTTTGCAGAAGCTTTTCTGATCTTCATCATGATGTTTGCACTGGATTGACACGTCGTCTCCTTCATACTTAGTCAAGTTCAGCTCTGGAAATGTTTACAGACACAAGAACATCAATTCACAGCCGTAGTTTCACATATTCAGATGCAGAAACCTTCCTCACCCTCGTTCATGATGACGATCAGATGAGTGTAAAGATAATTGAGGTCTGTTTCTAATGTCACTGCACACCAGTATTTCCCAGCATCCTCTGCTGTCAGTCCAGTGATGGTCCCAGTGAAAACACGTGCAGTGACGTTATCATTCAGAGTCAATCTGCCAGTCTTGGTCTCTTTCTCTTCTCTCACAGTCTCATTAAGAGTATTTCTGTCTCTAGTGGAGCACTTCCCCTTACAGAGAGACTTTGGCTTTGATTTATAGATTGAATCATAAGGGCAGATGATCTCAGCAGATTCTCCTTCATGTCTCACTACTGGAGGCACTTTAAATAAAGAACAAGTAAATTACAACATTAATGTGCTTATAATATATTTATCTATTTGGTTTATAATGTAAACAATCATACTTTAACTGCTCATGTTCCTGCTCCTAAATAATATCACATCTAATCAACTCTGCTGCAAATTTCAGAAACGTTTAAACAAGATTTGATTGAGTTTGTCCTACTCACTCATAATATGTAGATGAACAGTGTTAATAATGGAGTAACTGTATGAGTCTCTGTTGATCCAAACTCCACATAAATAAACTCCTGCATCATCTGGTGTCACAGCATCTCCTTCATGCCTCACTAATGGAGGCACTGTGAACAAACAAACACAGACATTTAACACAAATGATTCTGAATATACTGTGTTTACTGCAATTAAAGGGGAACTTCACTCCTGGCAAAATGGGCTGTCTATGTAGGAGAAAGGTGAAAAAAATCAGTGCTACCTGAATAGGGAAAACAAAGAAACAATGCTGATGTCCTCCCTCATGCCAAATAGGTATGAAAAACTTCAAAACCCATAATGTACTGGGCATGTTGCCATCCAAGGCCACTCCCACCAGTCTGCTATGGATACGCTTGACCGGAGTCAAATACTGCCTTTGTTTAGTAGGAAATACTTCTTAACAAACTTTCTGTCATATAATGGCATCATTCCTGGATGCAAGAATTTAAAAAGTAAACGTTTAGCAAGAGTGAGTGAGAGTGAGTGTTTCCAGCTAAAGATCCAGCATGTTATAGACAGTAAAGAATCATAAATATAGTGAGAACAGAGCGATGGTAAATCTGAAAAAAAAAAAAACTCTGTTTGTAGTCAACATTTCAAACTGAAAGACTACAAAACAAACAAAAAAAAAACAGATTCTGTCAATTCCACCGAATCAAAACGGTGTCCCATACAGGTAAGATAGCTGTTGCCATAGTGTTCCATTTTTACCATAATGCTGTCACAATTTCCAGTGATAAAACGTCTCAGGTTACGCATGTAACCATGGTTCCCCGAGAGGGAACGAGACACTGCGCCCCCTAGGGGGCACATTGGGAAATGCAGCCTGCATGACCGGTGTCTGAAGCACATGTGAAACAACGCCAATCTATTGGCCCACCTGGCCCATGACGTCATAGGCGAGATGCCCGGAAGTATAAAAGGGCACCTGCTGAATACGTCATCCACTTTAGCTGTCTGAAGGAGACGTAGACAAACAGGCCGAAGGTATGGCAAGGGGGCACAGTGTCTCGTTCCCTCTCGGGGAACCATGGTTACATGCACAACCTGCGACGTTCCCCTTCTAGGGAACTCAACACTGTGCACCTGGTGGGAGAGCACCAAGGAAGTGACAGGGCCATGCCACTGATGCCACGGGCCGCTCACGCAACTTGGCAGAAATGGGGGAACCCGAATGGATCAAGGGGAACATCGCATCCAAGTTAAGAGCACAGCTATCCTCAGATAGTTATGCTTTGTGAGCAGAACTAGCCTGGATACACAAGACCACTGAGGAGGCCAACTAGAAAGCCTCTATAGGAGCATCTATAAGAGATACTACTTAAATCCCAGGTAAAGAGGGTAGCTGCTGAGCTCCTCAGATAGCTATGTCCCTAAGGTCTTATGAAGGCTTGTGGACCAGAATAACATAGCCAAGATAATCTTCCTACAGAGCTGCCCATACCACAGAGAGTGGGCTATCTACTTACTACCCTAGCAGGGGAGATAGTACTGTCTAGGCAAGGGCTCAAAGAGACCACTACTTAAAGACCCTAAAAAGGGGAGGAGTCACTGAGCTAGCACACAGATATTCTCTGATAGCTATGTAGCTAGGAAGGGCTACCACAAAGGGGGACCGTCTGAAACTACGCAGACCACAAAGAGTGGGCTGTCTACTTATGACCCAAACAGGGGAGACAGTGCTGTCTAGGTAAGGGCTCAAAAGACAGCTACTTAAAACCCCAAGCAGGGGAGCGATCACTGAGCTAGCACATAGCTATCCTAGCCACAGGTAGCTATATTCAAGTAAGCCCATCCTGCCAAAACAAATGACCCAAACAGGGGAGACAGTGCTCTCTAGGTAAGGGCTCAAAAGACAGCTACTTAAAACCCCAAGCAGGGGAGCGATCACTGAGCTACCACATAGCTATCCTCAGATAGCTAGGCTCTAGGAAAAGGGACCACTCCATTAGAGGGCTTACCGCAGCCGCAATGGAACACATCTAGCCTCAGATAGCTGTATTCAGGTAAGCCCAACCAATAGCTGGAATATAACCACCCTCAGATGGCTATACTAAGGAGGTCCCCAATCCGCATCAGAGCCTAGATAGTCTTCCTACAGAGCTGCCCAGACCACATAGAGTGGGCTATCTACTTAATACCCTAGCAGGGGAGATAGCACTGTCTATCTCCCCTGTCTATCTAAGGGAGCAATCACTGAGCTGGCATATCGATATCCTCAGATAGCTATGTACCTAGGAAGGGCTACCAGAAGGGGGATAAGGAGGTCCCCAATCCTCATCAGAGCCTAGATAGTCTTCCTACAGAGCTGCCCAGACCACATAGAGTGAGCTATCTACTTACTACCCTAGTAGTGGAGATAGCACTGTCTAGGCAAGGGCTCAAAGAGATCATTACTTAAAGACCCTAAAAAGGGGAGAAGTCACTGAGCTAGCACACAGATACCCTCAGATAGCTATGTATGTGGGAAGGGCTACCAGAAGGGGGACCGACTGAAACTACCCAGACCACATAGAGTGGGTTGTCTACTTACGACCCAAAGAGGGGAGACAGCACTGTCTAGGTATGGGCTCAAAAGACCGCTACTTAAAACCCTAAGCAGAGGAGCGATCACTGAGCTAGCACATAGCTATCCTCAGATAGCTAGGCTCTAGGAAAAGGGACCACTCCATTAGAGGGCTTACCGCAGCCGCAATGGAACACATCTAGCCTCAGATAGCTGTATTCAGGTAAGCCCAACCAATAGCTGGAATATAACCACCCTCAGATGGCTATACTAAGGAGGTCCCCAATCCGCATCAGAGCCTAGATAGTCTTCCTACAGAGCTGCCCAGACCACATAGAGTGGGCTATCTACTTACTACCCTAGTAGTGGAGATAGCACTGTCTAGGCAAGGGCTCAAAGAGATCATTACTTAAAGACCCTAAAAAGGGGAGCAGTCACTGAGCTAGCACACAGATATCCTCAGATAGCTATGTACCTAGGAAGGGCTACCACAACGGGGGACCGACTGAAACCACCAGACCACAAAGAGTGGACTGTCTACTTACGACCCAAAGAGGGGAGGCAACACTGTCTAGGAAAGGGCTTAAAAGACCGCTACTTAAAAACCCTAAGCAGGGGAGCGATCACTGAGCTAGCACATAGCTATCCTAGCCACAGGTAGCTATATTCAAGTAAGCCCATCCTGCCAAAACAATGGCTGGAATATAACCAACCTCAGAAGGCTATATTAAGGAGGTCCCCAGTCCGTGTCAGTCCCACAGTAGGCTAGCAAAGGACCATGCTATTGACTAGAAGATCTCACAAGAGAGAGATCCAGACCATCAGTAAATGATTCGCTAAAGAGCGAACACAAACATCATAGTCTGAGATCAAGCCTGATGTAAGCAGTAGCCATAGCACTAGAGGGCTGGACACAGCTATCCTGGAATAGCAGTTCTCTCAGATAAGGCTGAAGATTGCCCAGGCCACGGAAGTGGGTCATCTATTTAAAACCCCAAAGGGGAGACAGCACAGTCCAGGCAAGGGGCTCACGGAGACCACAATCTAAAAACCCTAAAAAGGAAAGCGGTCTCCGCGCTGGAACACAGCTATCCTCGAATAGCAGATTCCTAAATAAAGGCTTCAGCACTTACTCGAGAACTTGTGCCCAGGGGAACCCGACCTAGTTATTAGAATCTAGGCTAGAATATAGCTGAACCTCAGACCGCCAAATTCCAGAGCAAAAAGATATTCCCCATAATATAGGTCCGCCCACGATCTCGCAGGATCAGGGCTGAAACGAATCCGTGCTCACACTTCATCATCATAACAACCCAACAATATCTGTGGCATCTGACAACCCGTATAGAGAGTATGTGCGGATGCCGCAGATCAAAACGATGAACGCGAGGTGAGATAAACTGTGCCGCGGCAACGGCAGAACCGGGCCGCGAGACATAAACGCTCTGTTCCGTATCCCTTGGGAATAGGAACAAATGCGAGTGGAGCCTAGACATCGTGACTCATCACAATGAGCGCGTAACTCTGAACGTGCATGCTTTTTGCTGAGACAAACACAAAAGCAGAAAATGCCCTCGAGTGTTAGAATCCAAACACAGAGGCACACATTCCCTAAGGCGCTGCTCGACTTGAGCACTATTCGCGGGATCCGATAACCCAAAAAGGGCATCTCAACCCCGTGAATCCCGCAATCCGAGTCTTCGCCGTGCCTCAGCAACAGCGGGACCCGAACCACGAGACGCAACCACTTGTCACTCATCTCTCGAGAAGAGGGACAAATGCGAATGGAGCTTCTTATTGGATAACACACACAATGAGTGCGTTTAGAGCCCTCGAGCACTGAATGTGCAAGCTCCTCACCAAAAACAGATGACAGATAGATTGTGCGCATCCTCAAGTGCCAGAAACCTCTGGAACGGAGGCACACACTCTCCACACCGCTCACCTGCCCTGGTCTATCACATGCACTTCAAACAGACGGCTCCTGAATACAGCAAAGAGTGGATGACGTATTCAGCAGGTGCCCTTTTATACTTCCGGGAATCCCGGGACATCATGGGACAGGTGGGCCAATAGATTGGCGTTGTTTCACACGTGCTTCAGACACCGGTCATGCAGGCTGCATTCCCGAATGTGCCCCCTAAGGGGCGCAGTGTTGAGTTCCCTAGAAGGGGAACTACTTTTACAATAAACATTTTGTTAATAATCCTCTGTCGATCCAAATGTCTGTGGGCATGGATACAAAAATGCCAAAATCTAATCTGTATGCCGAAGTATAATCTGTTCACAAAAGCCCCGGAGCTTTGACTTTTGCTTATAAATAAAACAAAACATTTATTGGCCCACGAAACACAGAGAACAAGTGAATATTGTTCATTTAGATATGCAACCGACATTATAACAATAAAAAGTGGTTCGAAAATCAGTGAAGTTACACTTAAAATCATCTGAATGGACTCACTGATGAGGTTGACCTGAATTTTAGTGTTCAGGGAGATGAAAGTCAGATATGTGTCTCTGGTTTCTGCTCCACACCAGTAAACTCCAGCATCTCTCACACTCACATTACTGATGCTCACTCTAACAACTCTCTCTTCATTTCTCTCAGATGAAGGATTCATTTCTGTCACTTTAGATGAACTGATGGTTTGGCAGATGTGATCATCAAGCTCTTTGCATAAATTAACTTTATGTTTCTTTGGGACCTGACAGGTGATGTTGACTTCTCCACCAAGATACACAGATTCAGTCACAAACGTTGCATCTGTAAACCGAGAGAAATTGCATAAAAATCGAAAGAAAAACTCACACACACACACACACACACACACACACACACACACACACACACACACACACACACACACAGACAGATTATTCCTCGCTGAAGATTTATCTGATTCTTTACAGATGTATTTTGCTTTGGTTTTGTATTGAGGATGTTCACACTTGATCATCAGTCTGAGGAGCCGATTACTTTATAAACATTCAACTTATCTGTCAAACAGAAATATCTGACTGAATCACATTTATCAAATTTGACATCTCACAAATACTACAAGCAAATACTATTTTCTAGAAGACATTGATAGTTTCTATTACTCACTCATAATATGTAGATGAACAGTGTTAATAATGGAGTAACTGTATGATTGTCTGTAGTCCCAAACTCCACATAAATAAACTCCTCCATCATCTGGTGTCACAGCAGTGATTCTCACACTGAAGATGTGTTTATGTTCGTCATCAGAAATACTGAATCTTTCTTTCTTCTTCCATCTGCTGTAAATCATCTCAATGGAGTATTTTCCTTCTTTGAATATGATCTTGGGATCATTAATATGATTCTGTGAATATTCACAGCTGAAATTGTGTAACTGTACGAGTCTCTGTTGATCCAAACTCCACATAAATAAACTCCTCCATCATCTGGTGTCACAGCAGTGATTCTCACACTGAAGATGTGTTTATGTTCGTCATCAGAAATACTGAATCTTTCTTTCTTCTTCCATCTGCTGTAAATCGTCTCAATTGAGTCTTCTCCTTCTTTGAATATGATCTTGGGATCAGTAATATGATTCTGTGAATATTCACAGCTGAAATTGGCAGTTTCTCCAATATTCACCATCACTCTCTTTGACACTTTACAACATGAACCTGTCATTCACAAAATAGTGAAATATGTTTAGCATATGCTTTCATCAGTAGTTATACTAAATAGAGACAAAATGTTCTACAATAGGCGCGTTTCCATTACCCTTCAAATTGCGCAAATTGAAATTGCGAATTGAAAATACGCCTAATGGAAACGCTTGTGTGTTCAGTTCTCTGATGTAGATCATTAGGTTTCCCTCATTGTTTCGGTAAAGTGTGAATCGTCCTTCTTTAATCCATTTATGTTTTGTATCATTTATTATTGTTCTCCACTCAGGTAATTTGGCCATATATTTAGCAGAGTCACGGAACCAAAGTTTCCCAGAATCGACAAGAAGACTTCCTCCAGAATATCCCGTGATGCTAAAGCATCTCACTGCAGCTGTCAATCAGATTGATACTGTGATCAGAAAGCTGATGAACAGAAAACAGCATCATTACTGCAGTGATGAAAGAGAAAAGCTCTGACCTGAGATCAGGTAGAAAGTGAGGAAGATGAGGAGGATCTTCATTGTGAGTTGAGTTCAGTCTTCTTTATGCTGAATGATCTCTGTGTGAATCTCTCTGTCTCTACATCTGTCTGCTTTAGTTACTTCCTCTTTATTCAGCTCTTTATCAGTAATGAGCAGCTTTACTGGCTCCTCCCACCATCACCACTGACTGAACATCACATTAATCACACTGAAAGAGCGCCACCTAGTGCAGTTACACTGTCTGATACTGAGAGCTCAAACAGGTTTTATGTTCTTGATATAAGGACAAATGACCTTCAAGTGAATTGATCTGCATCATTTAAATCTTCTACTAGAGGGCGACAATATAATGTACATGAGGTGAACATGAGATACAATGAACAAAAGGCATTACATATATACATTCTCATATTAACATTAGCTGCCAGATGGAGAGAGAAAATGAAGAAAGGAGGAACAAAAAGAAAGAAAATTACACACATTTTCAGTGCAGCTGTACTGGGCAACGCTGGTAAAATGATGCTACCCTCTCGTGATGTTATGCTCTGCTCACATGCTCTGATAATAATAGCTTTGCAGGAGTATTTGCATAATTAAACAAACAAACAAACAAACAAAATCTGTTAAATCTGATTCTGTTGCATAGAACTGAATAAAAATAATATATTTATATTTAATATTAATATATTTTCTGTCCAATTTTTTGTTTTACTTTCAATAAAAGTGTGGTTACTTTATTGCATTGTATTTTTTATTTATTTTGTATAATTAAATTATTGAGTCAAATTAAAAAGTCTTACAAAATTATTTTATATTATTTAATAATATATATTATTATATATATATATAACATTTTCACTTTCATGTGTGGTGAAGTATTAAGGGGAAAAAAATCAACATGAGCTAGCAGCATGGCAGAGGAGGAGCTGGTGCCAAAAAAGTACTGACATTATAAAATATAAAAATAATATATAAAAAGACATTAAATCTCTCAAGATCTCAGCAGAGGACGATGAAACAACTCACAAACAGCAGCAGCAGCTTCACTCATTACTAACCAGGGGTGCGTTTCCCAAAAACAACTAAGGTTGCAAGTTCCGTCGTTATCAATAGAGTTCAATAGAACTTACCAGCTAACAATGCTTTTGGGAAACGCACCCCAGATTTACTTTATTTCTGTCAGACGTCCACAAAAGTTTTTATTGAGAATTTATGGAGGCTACATGTTGATGTTTAACCTCAAGTCTCAGCATTTCATTCTTTGTGACTTACAGTCACTTCACCAGCAATTCACCATTTAATTTGAGAAAACTATCGAAATATCACACACACACACGCACGCACGCACGCACGCACGCACACACACATACTGTAATAGACATTGAGCTGTAAAATGATACCTGATTGCCAAAAGAAGGTTTTTGCAAGTGTTATGAATTGATCTCATTAGTGTGTAAGACTATGTTGTTGTGTGTGTGTTTCTGAGGGCTTGTGTGTCATGTCTGAGGGCGAAGTTTGTTTTTTTCAGCAAGATTGAAAAGTTTTGAGTGGAGAGCTTTATTTTGACCTGAAAATAGCAAGTATGGGGAATTGGGTGAGAAGTTATGGATTTGTGTTTAGAGTTTCGAGAAAAGGAGTCACAATGTCAAGAAATGTGTTTAAGCAATCGAGAAAAACTGTAAGTTTACAGTAAACATCTGTTGTGCAGCACTTTGTTGGCAAAAAATGAAATTAATAGTTACATTTTCATTTGATTATATTTTGAAAGTTAATGTTTTGACACCTTCTTCTTGTTTCCACCACTTTTGATAATAAATTTGTATTAAATCATACATCCAGAAAAAATTAAAACAGGCAACACAGAATTTATTGAATAAATAAATAAATACATAGATAGATAGCATTTCATAGGGTCCTATTATTGTACAAATAAATAAATAATAAATTGTTGTTACATTTGATAAGTTTTATTATTTCAATTAATTAGATCTGCTGTTTGATTACTACAATTTAATTTAACAGTTAAAACAGAGTCCAGAAAAATGAAAAAAAAAAAAAAAAAACAGAATCCAGAAAAATTAAAGGGGTCATATGACGTTGCTAAAAAATAAGATTATTTTGTGTATTTGGTGTAATGAAATATGTTTATGCGGTTTAGGGTAAAAAAAAAAAAAAACACAGTATTTTCCACATACTGTACATTATTGTTTCTCCTTTATGCCCCACCTTTCTGAAATGCGCCGATTTTTACAAAGCTCATCGGTGTCATGGTACGCTGTTGGAAGGAGTACGAGGGAAACGAGGAGTACAATAAAAAGTCTTTAATACAAGGAACACAGGATAAATCCACACAAAGGGCGCTGGAGCAAACACACGTACACAACGAGTAGACCCGACAGAGACAGACTGCACAGACTGGGACTTAAATACAGGGGATGATTGGGGAAACACAGGTGTATGGGATGACTAATCAAATTAAATAACAAAACGAGGACAGGAACATGACCAAATAAGGGAACAGAAACAGGGGCAAAACATGACACAGACAGTCCATGATCCTGACATTACGCCCCTCCCGGAAGATGCGTCCTCGCACCGTAGAACAACAGAGGTTCCCAGAGGGGTGGGAACTAAGGAGGAGGCTCAGGAGGAGGACGGATGTCCGGGAGGGGGCCGGCAGACAGAGTCCAGGGAGGAGACGATGGAGGGAGGAGCCAGGGAGGAGACAGGAGGGGCTTGGAGCAGGAGGAGCCCAGCTGGACCCAGGCCACAGCCATAATGTCGACCCACGGTGACCGTATTGATGGTGGGCTGAGAGTGGGAGGAATGGCCGCCGACTCCAGGGTCCCGACCAACGGCGGCGGAGCAGGTGGCAGAGGAGCCCGAGGCGGAGATGGAGAGCCAACGATCCAAGGGGATGCCGAGGATCCGGGGGGCCAAGGTGGAGCCGAGGGCTCTGGCGACCGAGGCGGATGCGGAGATCCGGAGACTCAGGAGACTTTTTAGCATGTGACTGAGTACCAAGTTTGAGCTGGCGGGAGGAAGGAGCCCAATGGAGCCAGTGGGTCTGAGCAATGAGGAGCAGCCGGAGGAGCGGAGTCCTGAGGCGATGGTGGGTCAACGCCCGACCAAGGTGAAGCCGGAGGGACGAGGGAGCCCGGTGGAGAGAGTCCGGTCCTCAGAGGCTGGAGGCGGAGGTGAGGGATTCTCCAGCCATGGCGACCGTATTGATGGTGGGCTGAGAGTGAGCAGAGGGGCTGCCAGACGACAGCGGTGGAGGAGGCTGGAGCGGGTGGGAGGGTAGGCATTTGTGAGCCTCCGGGCATTCAGGGCCAAACTCTGGATCGGGAGACCCCGCTAGGCTGAACACTGGAACAGGATGGCGCTCTGGAGGAGCGGACACTTGAGGGCGCTTTCGAGGTGCGGGCACTGGAGGGTGCTTTCGAGGAGCGGGCACTGGAGGGTGCTCTGGACTGGGCCATATTCAGCTCACCCTCAGCCACAGTGCAGGGGACGGAGCTCCTCTCCACGCTCACACCGTCCGCGGCCTTCTCCCTCGTGACGGGTATTGTGGCTGGAAATAGCTCTCTGTCAACGGTGGGCTCGGGCTGATGCTCCACATCGCGGGGAGATGGTGGGCAGGTCTCTGGGTCTGGAGTGGATCTGACGAGATCATCCACGGGGTAGGATGGTGATCCATTTCTCGCCAGAGTCCACTCAACGAAGGCAACGAAATCCTCTCAAGGATCATCCTCGGACGACGGCGCTCTGGCTCGCATCATAGAATGAGCAGAGTGCGTCGCTCGGGTAGCTGGTGGTGCTAGCTAACAGCCGGAACAGTCTTGTATGGTCCTCAAGAGATCTGTCCCTCTGCTCCAGCAGGAGGAGGAGGAGGAATTCGGGGTGAAGGAGGGGATCCATGGAAACAACGGGAACAAAAGAAAACACAGAGGAAAAAAAGGAAAACAAACGGAGGGGAAACACACGGAGGTTACTGTCTTTGGTCGGGTCTTCTGTCATGGTACGCTGTTGGAAGGAGTACGAGGGAAACGAGGAGCAGTGTTGGGGAAAGTTACTTTTAAAAGTAATGCATTACAATATTGCATTACACAAAGGGCGCTGGCGCAAACACACGTACACAACGAGTAGACCCGCCAGAGACAGACTGCACAGACTGGGACTTAAATACAGGGGATGATTGGGGAAACACAGGTGCATGGGATGACTAATCAAACTAATTAACAAAACGAGGACAGGAACATGACTAAATAAGGGAACAGAAACAGGGGCAAAACATGACACGGACAGTCCATGATCCTGACAATCGGTCTGAAAAGCGAGGTGTGCTCTGATTGGCTAGCTATCCAGTGCGATGTGATTGACCGAATACCTTACTTGTAATGCGTTACCCCCAACACTGACGAGGAGTACAACCAAAAGTCTTTAATACAAGGAACACAGGGTAAATCCACACAAAGGGCGCTGGCGCAAACACACGTACACAACGAGTAGACCCGCCAGAGACAGACTGCACAGACTGGGACTTAAATACAGGGGATGATTGGGGAAACACAGGTGCATGGGATGACTAATC
>NW_015547698.1:28028-29820 GCF_001515605.1 Sinocyclocheilus anshuiensis
TTGTGATTGGCCGAATACCTCAAGCGTGTGACGGAAATGTTACGCCCCTTATCATTCTGTGATACCGTGTCCCGGTCCGACCAGACAAAAGCATTAAAACCCATTATAAACAAGGCATTTTTTGCATCCAGTGGGGACATAATTACGGATTATAATGACTTATACTGTCTTTTTACGCGTTGCGTTGCATCGCGCTGCGTAAACATAAAACCATGTCTGCATTTGTGATCGGAGAAACGACAAACAACTAGCACTGCTCTACACTGTTCAAAACTCACGTTTGTATAGTCAGTGGCAAATCCTTTAAATATGAAAATGTATTTACAGGCTGTGAGTCAGCATTATTTGTCAGAACACCGGCATATTAGGCTACTCTCCCAGGAAACAGTCTTTGTCCTCCGTAAAATGCGTTGCACACATCTGAATATTTGGGTTGAAGTGTTCTGGAACAGTGTTGTAAATACAACTTAACCACTGATTTCTAGTTGTGTCCTCTTTTGGAAGGCCAAACAAAGTAGTTTCCACGACATGACGGCGGCAACAATACTACAGCGAGAATCAAAGTTACGCCTTCTTTCTTTGCGTGAACGTGGGCGGTGTTATGCAAATCTTCCCACACAGTGAAGTAGACATGTGGGGCGTGTTTAAACGAGGCGTTTTAGGAGGCCTTGGACTAGTCTTAACTTTTATAAAGAATATCTTTTTGGGTTTGAGACTTTAGTCTTTGCAACTTTAGGGATCTTATCTATTCACGAACAGCTTGTAAAACTCCAAAGAGAAAGGAAAACTTGAAATCGCATCATATGACCCCTTTAAACTAGAACCCAAATATTGTGCCCGTTTCACTCAATACAATTGAGGCAACTATATGCATCAGCTTTTTGAGTATTTTGAACTAATTTTATCTTTGTTTGTTCTATTAGACTTTACATGTTTTAAACTTGCACTCTTAAGTAATGGCAACTCAATTTTTTTTCAGTTTGCAAACTATAGTTTTATACGGAGCCCGGGAAGTCACCTGTAGGAGAAAAAAAAACAATCCGTGGCGACGGTTTTGCAATCCGTCCCCTCAGTTTATAAACCGTACTCACGAATTCTTAAACTGTTCCCTCGGTTTAACAAATCGTGCCCACGGATTAATAAACCGTACCCACGAATTTCCAATCCGTGCGCTCAGATTTTGTAAACCGTACCTTCGGTTTTTGAATCCGTACCCATAAATTCATAATCCGTGCGCACGCTTTAGCAATCCGTTCCTTCGGGTTTGTAAACTACTCACGGATTCATGCAGCAAGCTCCTAGGTAGCCTACGTGTATCTAGGAGCCTACGTGCTCCTAGGTAGCCTACGTGCCTACAGCAAATTCTCTTAAGTGATTCTCTCTATCAATTGTAACGGTACGAGGTGGAATACAACGATTTAATAAGAAAGATGTGCATCAAAATCTTTGTGATAATCTTAGCACTTGATTATTATTGTATAATAAACCTGGCATTGTGACTGACTTTGGAGTCATTTGTTCCTCTTTTGTAAGTCGTTTTGGATAAAAGCTTCTTCTAAATGCATATGTAACCTAAATGTAAAATAATAATAACAATAATAAGTTCATTCTTAACATATTTCATTCATTCATTCACAGACTTATTTAGGTGATTTTATTATACTAAGCTTTTTCCCCCAGAGTTAGATGCATGCTTCACTGTTAAAGTTATTATTAAATAACTAGGCCTATTATAACATTGCATTCAGTTAGAGAGCAAAGGAATGACAACATAACCGGTACATTATTGTTT
>NW_015547698.1:29842-47781 GCF_001515605.1 Sinocyclocheilus anshuiensis
ATAATAATAATAATAATAATAATAATAATAGCTATTATTATTATTATTATTTTAATTTATAGGCTAAATAAAAGAGTGCATTTAAGACAGTAAAATGTTTGTCATAAAATAATTCATGAATGCTTTTTTTTTAATGATTTTTAAATAACCTTTTACAGTTTTGGAGCTGTGTTTGTGTACTATTCATTCTTAACATATTTCATTCATTCATTCACAGACTTATTTAGGAGATTTTATTACTAAGCTTTTTCCCCCAGAGTTAGATGCATGCTTCACTGTTAAAGTTATTATTAAATAACTAGGCCTATTATTACGGTGACGCATTGCTGCCACACACATATAATTTTTTTCCACTCAATTAGCCTATGTCCTAATAACGAGATTTATGTCGTTTTAACGACATCTTTTCTCATTAAAACAACATCTTTTCTCGTAATGAGATGTTTTCTCGTTAAAACGACATCTTTTCTCGTAATAAGGAGATGTTTTCTCGTTAAAACGACATATTTTCTCATAATAATGTCGTTTTCTCGTTAAAACGACATCTTTTCTCGTTTTAACGACATCTTTTCACGTTAAAACGACATCTTTTCTCGTAATAACGAGATGTTTTCTCGTTAAAACAACATCTTTTCTCGTTAAAACTACTCGTTATTACGAGAAAAGATGTCGTTTTAATGAGAAAAGATGTTCTTAAAACGAGAAAAGATGTCGTTTTAACGAGAAAACATCTTATTACGAGAAAAGATGTAGTTTTAACGAGAAAACATCTCATTATTACGAGAAAAGATGTCGTTTTAACGAGAAAAGATGTCGTTAAAACGAGAAAAGACGATCTTTTCTCGTTTTAACGACATCTTTTCTTGTTAAAACGACATCTTTTCTCGTTATTAACATCTCGTTATTACCACATAATTGAGTGGAAAAAAAATATGTGTGTGGCAGCAATGCGTCACCGTATATTATAACATTGCATTCAGTTAGAGAGCAAAGGAATGACAACATAACCGGTACATTATTAGGTTTGTATTGCTTTTTACCTTCTTCTCTCGAAACTCTATCGTTTTATTTTTTATTTTTTATAAAATTCAGGAAATTTTCTATTCTTCTTTTTAGCGTTTATTTTAGGCTATAAACCACAGGCGGAGGTGTTTTATCCTATTGGTGATTAATATAAAATAAACGCTAAAAAGAAGACTATTTTGTGAGTGCGGATCATGGTCTCATAGGCTACTATGAAAAATAATGTTTAATAAACACAATACTATGCATCCCGCACCGTGGTTGAATCTGCCGGTGGGGGCGGGGCCACAAATCTATGAGTTTACAAACCCGAGGGAACGGATTGCGAAAGCGTGCGCACGGATTATGAATTTGTGGGTACGGATTCAAAAACCGAAGGTACGGTTTACAAAATCTGAGCGCACGGATTGGAAATTTGTGGGTACGGTTTATTAATCCGTGGGCACGATTTGTTAAACCGAGGGAACAGTTTAAGAATTTGTGAGTACGGTTTATAAACTGAGGGGACGGATTGCAAAACCGTCACCACGGATTGTTTTTTTTTCTCCTACAGGTGACTTCCCGGGCTCCATAGTTTTAAGTTTATCAAACATAAACCTTGTTGTTTTTAAAGTAATATTTACCAATTTCTTCTTATAAGCCACACATTTATTTATTTTTTTTTCAAAATGCACTCAATCTGTATTTAAATAGTTCTAAATTTTTCTACAATAGTGTAATGACATAGTAACAGGCGTCTCAAAACAAAACATTTATTCACTTTGTTACAACAGTGCAACAATGCAAAATACAGAGTATCATTAACACTACTGGTTTAGGGACCAGTTCTCACTATTAACTAGTTGCTTTTTAGCATGCATATTACTAGCATATCGACTGTTTATTTGTACTTATAAAGCACATATTAATGCATTATTCTGCATTACCATATTCTAGATCCCATCTGAGAGTACAAGCTGCAGTCACAGTTAGAATTATGAGAGGGTCCTTGAAACATTTTCTCCGCTGTAAGGGGTCCCTGGCCCCAAAAAGTTTGAGAACCTCTGGTCTAGGCATAAAATAGCTCTGTGTGACAATCAGGTCTAAATGTAAGTGATTACCCACAGAAATTCTCTCCCTCTATGATCTCTGTTCAAATTCTGATTCACACGCAAAGTTTGTTTGCATTCAAACGGACGTGTGGCACTCACTGAAAATATGGAGGTAAGGGAGGAGTCGAAACTGCACTTCAAACTCATTGGCTCTCGCGTGTATCGTACTTAAATTTACAATCTAAAGAACTGAGATATATTATTACACTACTTTTATTTTTCATACAATATATTACACAAATGCACATCTTTTCTTGGATTGTAAAGTCTGTGTCCATCGTTACCAAAGAAACCGTTTCCTGTGTCACATATGTAGGCGGCTGAAGTGCTTTGGTTTGACTCAAAGAATATAAATAGAGCAGAAGAAAACCACAAGCTGGAGAGCATCTCACGTTGACGATCTTTAGCCCACTTAAACACTGCAAACACAAACCACTGAGACTTTTACATGCAAGTCTATTCAGCCTAGTAAAACTACTCGGTTTAAGACTAGCCTATTTTCCTGAAATTACATTACCGTTATTTAAAATACTAATTTAAACATTCAAAAACAATTAATGCCATGAGGGAGCTAGTTGAGTCTTGTGCTCTTGTCCTTACTGAAGCATCGCTGAGAGACTCTTCATGCTTCTGGAAACTGAACGAAACCTAAAATATTCCAGAATCTGTGGTGGAATCTGAGAATAAACAAGATGTGCAGAATTCAAAGAAACACAAGATCTTAAGCGCAGGAATGAATAAACGGCAGTGACTTATGTGTTGAAAGACAAATACAACATTAATACTGATGCAAATAGAGAGAAAGGCTGTCCCCTTTGTGTATTTGGGTTTGGTTTGATTGTCTTTTGAGAAAAAATGACAATTTCTTTGTCGTTCTCATCAGCAGATCTGCACACATGTTCCACTTCAGTCTGTTTCTGTTCAGTCTCATGTGGCCTCACTGTGGGTTTCCTGAAAAAGTCTGTTTAATCTTCACATTCAAACTGAACTGAGACCCTGAACCTGTCTGTTGTTTTCTGTGGTTTTGAGCTTGACGGAAAAATGACATGTTCATCACACTAAAAGACCTCCAGCATTCATGAGAAACTTTTTGTGAGATATTCACAATAAATAAATAAAAATATTCAACATTCGAACAGTGAATGTTTAAACTGAAATAAGACTACTGATGATTGTACAATAATAAATAAGAAACTCATTTTAAATTATTCAAATTACGAACAGTCAGACGAAATGACCTGATTCCCTGAATATTTAAATCAGTCCTGACAGTGATGCAAGTGAAAATAACATTTGTATTATTTGCAGAAATTATATCTCACTCTCTTTTATGATGATAATCAGATTATTATGGTTTTATGGTGCATTTTAAAACAAACTTCGGGATGATCGTGTTAATTTAACCTAGAAACATTGATTTCTAGAATCAATCATCAATCTATGATTTTATTTGATGTCGTGCAATTTCACATTTCAGATATAAAATATAAAACACCACCCTGAAATTCATCTTAATCTAACACACGTTTGTAGAATAATCAGGAAACAATGGCAGTGGGAAATTTATAGTATATCTTTTGTTGATTAATGTTTCTATTCCTTGTTTTCAACACAACACTTAGCAACACTAAGTGCAAATAACGATAGATTCTATTTACACTGTGTTAAAATAGCAGTATTTTCTTTGCAATAAGTGTAAATAGTAGTTAGAAGTTATTTATACTTAGTGCAAATAGTGGCAGATATCTGCACCTCACTACTGTAGTACATTATAAAACAGTGTGCAATAACATATTGAGTGTAAATGATCATATTTATTACAATTATTAAATAGAAGGCCTTCCTACATCTACCCCTAACACTACCCAATAAACTCTTTGTTATTAAATACCAATGAGGCACTTAATTTACACTTTTAGAATATTTATTTAATGTTTATTGCTGTAGCAAAATAAATAAATAATTGCATCATTGCTGGGTGGAGTAACTGTAAATAGCCTCTGCCAACAAGGTGGGCAATTTTCACTTAGTGTGAATAGATACTCCACTCATCACAACTAATGTAACGCATGCTTTGTGACCTGTATAAGTTAGTTGAGTGTCATGCGGTGACTGACTGCAGCGTAATCAGAGTTAATCTCAATCTTACTGAATCTGACTGTAGCGTCACTGAGAGACTCTTCATGCTTCTGGAAACTGACAGCAGCGTACAGGAGCTCATCAGAGGGGATTGTGGGTAACTGTCAGCAGCAGAATCACACACACACTAATAATGAAGATCACGGAGAAATCTGAGAATAAAACACACATAATGTTAAAGATGGGATACACATGAATGAAATATTAACACACAAATACTACATTTTATGATGTTAATTTTCGGCCCTTTTCTATCCAACATTATTGGTTATAAAAACATTTTACAAAACAAGTACGAGTAATAACAAAGAGAAGCTCCAAAAAAAAAGTAGAAAACAGTATTCAACGATATTTTTACTCCAAAAACTGATTGTATTATTGGTATTTTGTTTCTATTTGAATATTTGAAGTCTTGAGAGTGAAGCAAATATATTGATTAAATTAAGTTATTGTACCCTTGCTAACATTTAAATGCACTTTAGTGGTGACGTGAGCTCCACACCAGTATATCCCAGAATCCTCTTCTCTCAGATCAGTGATGTTCACAGTAAAGACTCCAGTAGATGCTTCCTCACTGAAAGAGAATCGATCATCTCTGATCGTCTCCAATGAAACTCCATCCTTCACACACATGGAGGCTTCATGTGCTTTGCAGAAGCTTTTCTGATCTTCATCATGATGTTTGCACTGGATTGACACGTCGTCTCCTTCATACTTAGTCAAGTTCAGCTCTGGAAATGTTTACAGACACAAGAACATCAATTCACAGCCATGGTTTCACATATTCAGATGCAGAAACCTTCCTCACCCTCGTTCATGATGACGATCAGATGAGTGTAAAGATAATTGAAGTCTGTTTCTAATGTCACTGCACACCAGTATTTCCCAGCATCCTCTGCTGTCAGTCCAGTGATGGTCCCAGTGAAGACACGTGCAGTGACGTTATCATTCAGAGTCAATCTACGAGTCTTGCTCTCTTTCTCTTCTCTCACAGTCTCACTGAGAGTATTTCTGTCTCTAGTGGAGCACTTCCCCTTACAGAGAGACTTTGGCTTTGATTTATAGATTGAATCATAAGGGCAGATGATCTCAGCAGATTCTCCTTCATGTCTCACTACTGGAGGCACTTTAAATAAAGAACAAGTAAATTACAACATTAATGTGCTTATAATATATTTATCTATTTGGTTTATAATGTAAACAATCATACTTTAACTGCTCATGTTCCTGCTCCTAAATAATATCACATCTAATCAACTCTGCTGCAAATTTCAGAAACGTTTAAACAAGATTTGATTGAGTTTGTCCTACTCACTCATAATGTGTAGATGAACAGTGTTAATAATGGAGTAACTGTATGAGTCTCTGTTGATCCAAACTCCACATAAATAAACTCCTGCATCATCTGGTGTCACAGCAGTGATTCTCACACTGAAGATGTGTTTATGTTCATCATCAGAAATACTGAATCTTTCTTTCTTCTTCCATCTGCCGTAAATCATCTCAATGGAGTATTTTCCTTCTTTGAATATGATCTTGGGATCATTAATATGATTCTGTGAATATTCACAGCTGAAATTGGCAGCTTCTCCAATATTCACCATCACTCTCTTTGAGACTTTACAACACGAATCTGCCATTTACATAACAAAGAAATATATGTTACTTTTAAACGGGCTTTAAAAATGATCAGGAATTTTACTACACAGACTTTGATCTTAAAATGACTGACCTTCTTCCACATGTAAAGTCATATCTATACCCCACTTGTAAAGAACACCAATCCAGTATTCTCCAGCATCGTGTTCCTTCAAATCTCTGATGTAGATCGTGAGGTTTCCCTCATTATTTTGAAACAATGTGAATTTTCCAACACTGATCCATTTGTCATGCTTCGTATTATTCATTATATTTGTCCACTCAGGTAATTTATTCATGCATTTAACATTTGCACGGAACCAAAGTTTCCCAGAATCGACAAGAAGACTTCCTCCAGAATATCCCGTGACGCTAAAGCATCTCACTGCAGCTGTCAATCAGATTGATACTGTGATCAGAAAGCTGATGAACAGAAAACAGCATCATTACTGCAGTGATGAAAGAGAAAAGCTCTGACCTGAGATCAGGTAGAAAGTGAGGAAGATGAGGAGGATCTTCATTGTGAGTTGAGTTCAGTCTTCTTTATGCTGAATGATCTCTGTGTGAATCTCTCTGTCTCTACATCTGTCTGCTTTAGTTACTTCCTCTTTATTCAGCTCTTTATCAGTAATGAGCAGCTTTACTGGCTCCTCCCACCATCACCACTGACTGAACATCACATTAATCACACTGAAAGAGCGCCACCTAGTGCAGTTACACTGTCTGATACTGAGTCATTTAGCAGTGTTGCTTGAGTTTGTAAATATATTCAGAAGCCCAGCAGGGTGACCTTTAGTTACACCATTGCTGTCAAACTCGAACTATACAAATCGTCCATATGCTTTGTGCTTTGTAACTGCAAATCTTCAGAAGACATAAAACAGGTCTAAGCTGAATTGATTACTCACATAACATCTTCTCCTCTGTGCTCTGTGCAAATTTCGATACACCCGTGAACTTTATTCACATTTAAACGGACGTGTATATAGAGAAACGGGAGGAGGTGAAAATAAACCTCATCGCATGGATTGTTGACGTGCAATACTTCAATATTTAGTTTTTAAATTAAGAATTGACTATGTGTGATGAGATACACAGGGTCACAAATATGACTCGTTATTAGTCCCACTATTAGTGAGGAAATTTTATAAGGTGTTTTAATCACACAGAGTTCAATGCCAAAGGAAAACAATGCTCCAAGGATGGCTACAGGATGCAAAGGGGCTCGATCGATTGGACTTTTAAAAACTTAAAAAGCAGACACTTTATAATGCACCCTAAATTATGACTGCAGTTTGTGGAACTTAATAGCAAAACCAGTTTTGAGCATTTCCTGTGTGGGATTACACATTTAAGAATCTGTTTTTAATCTTGATCTTACATTCTGACATAACATCGATGAAATTCTAAGGTGATCTGCATTGTATTGGATCTTTAATGTGAACACATGGCACCTGTTTACTGATTAGATTCACTATAGTTTCCAGTGAGGGGGTTCTGCTGGTCTCTGATGTTCCTACTAAGAGTCAAACTACATGTGAATGTTTACATGTCTCTAGTTCTCCTGACCAGGTGCTGCTTAAAACATTTGGAGATAATATTATCCATATCTGACCTGAATTAAGTATTTAATTTGAACCGAATAAAACATTTTTAAGGAAGAACTGAGATATCACAGAAACATTTTCTTTTTTTCATATATTACACCAATTCACAGCATTGTTTTATGGAGTGGAAAATGTGTGTCTATGGAAACCAGTTTTCTGTTCCTATCACATCTGCAGGTGGCCGAAGGTCTTCTTGGTTTGACCCCAATAATTTAAGTGCAAGAGCGAAATCATTTCATATTTGTTCATCTTCAGCACACTAGACAAAACCCTGCAAACACAAAGCATTGGGACCTTTACAAGCCAGTCTCTTTAACGTAGCAAGGCAGATTCTTAATCATCAAAAGCCCCATTCAACACTTACAGTAGATGCAGGATGAAATATCTTCTGCTCACAATGTTCTGCTTGCGTCTCAGTCTCGTGTGTCTCACTGTGGGTTTCCTGAAGAAGTCTGTTTAATCTTCACAATCAAATTAAACTGAGACCCTGAACCTTCATATGTTTTCTGTGGCTTTGAATTGGAAAGAAAAATGTGCTGCAGTATATTTAAACAAACATAAAAAAATAATAATAATGGCAAATAAACACAGCTGTGAATGAATGAAAAGTGAAGCATAGTTATGAAGGTGCTCTAATGTTGCTGTTATGATTACAGCCACAACAACTAATCATTAAGATCATTAATATTATTTAATAATGCAAAATTGCCCTGTAAAGTGCGTGCTGTTGAGACACGTTTTACCCAGTGCATATCTAATCTCTTCTGCAACCAAGAAAATCTTTTTAACAGTGAGACTGACTTTACTGACTGACATTAATCACACTGAAAGAGCGCCACCTAGTGGAGTTACAGTGTCTGATACTCAGAACTCATACAGGTTTCATGCTTTCTATACAAGGACAAATGACACTCATGTAAATTGATCTGCATTATTTAAATCTTCCACTAGAACATGAACATGTAAGTTCACTGAGATTCACTAGATACAAGGCACTCTTGGAAACGGCAAAATGCATCTCATTCTTGGAGGTTTTTTTTTTTTTTTTTTTTTTCCAGTTATAAGAAGCAACACCTTTTCAGGAGCAAACAGACTTGTATTTGTTTGGATACTTTGGGGGTGAAGGGAACATCATCGATAAAAAAAACAATAAAAAACAAAACAAAACAATGGGATTTCAGCACCACGGACAGCATCTGTCAAATGTCAGCACCAATGAGGACAGTTTAACGAGAGTGAAATGCTGAGACTTGGGTATATCTTCTTTCTTTCTTTTATCTCTGACTTCGATGATAAAAACATCTTTATGAACAATAATTATCAAATACTAGGCTAAAGCTTTACTCCTCCAGATTCACTGTTTATTTTCGAACATACAAGAGGCATGTAAATGAATGACATTTACAACTCAATAATAACAGAATAAGAAAATAAGAAAATCTGTTCTATTTTCACTAAGTTTATTTTAATTCAACTAATAATGCAATGTTAAGTCACATAAATGTAACAATTTATATTTACCACTAGATAGGGCCAAATGTTTCTGTAAGACGGCTGGTTGTGCCTTTACTGTAGATGCAGCAAAACTATAATAAGATTACTTGCATATAAGTCAGTAAGTGAAAAATGTAATGGTGAACCAGAAATCACAAACACTAAATACACAGAAAGAGACTCACTGACCACGGTTTACAAGAACAAACTTAAAAACATGAAAATATAAAACTTTGTTTTTACAGTCTGTATCAAGTTGTTCTCACTGAATCTTTTCATAGAAAAGATCAATATCTGTACTGTCTGTCCTTATAGTATTCCAGAAACAATTTCACAAAATAACAGTGTTTAACAGTGAATGGACTCACTGATCACGATGAGCTGAATTTTAGTGGTCAGCGAGATGAAAGTCAAGTATGTGTCCATTTCCTGTTCCTATATATCACACCTGCAGGTTATTGAAGGGCATCTTGGTTTGACCAAAATAACTTAAATGCAAGAGCGAAAGAAAATCACAAGGCAGCATGCTGATGATCTTTATCACACTGACCACAGTGTTTTACAACCCTGCAAACACAAGCAAGTCTCATTAATAACCTAGTAAAAATATCGTATTACAGTAAACCCGGAGATGCTTGTTTACATGACATTAACATAAAATTGCTAAATTTAACAATACAAATGTAAAGTATTTTACAGACATTCTGTGATTTGTGGACATGCTGTTTTTTTTTTATTATAAAAGTAAAACTATCAAATCACACATGGATAATTTGTTGCTCATAAACATTTTTCAATTTTTTCCTCAGTAAATGTTGAATGTAAATAACTGAATGAGCAGGTCTTAGTCTTTATTGTCTTCTGTTCACAATAAATGCTCATCTTCTGTCTCTCTGTGTTCATGTGTCTCGCTGTGGGTTTCCTGAATAAAGCTGTTTAACCTTCACAATCAAACTAAACTGAGACCCTGTCAAACTGTTTTCTGTGGCTTTGAGCTGGACAGAAAAACAGCCTGTTCATCACACACGCACACGCGCACACACACACACACACGCACACACACACACACACACACACACACACACATAACTGCTCATATATGCCTACAGCAATATTACTGACGCACCAACATGCACACCTGTGCATCACATGCTTGATTACACTTACAATCTTCCTCTCTCTCTCTCTCTCTCTCTCTCTCTCTCTCTCTCACACACACACAACTCATAAAAAAATAATTTTATGACTAAATCATATTAAGATGTCATTTCCAAGTCTTCAAATATGACAATAATGGCAAATCATAAAAAAAAAAAAAAGCTAATTAATACAGTCAATAAATTAAATTACCTGATTGTTGGTAGTTTATATGTCAATATTTAAATCTGTCCTGAACATGATATTAAATAAAATTCATGAAATTATATAATTCAAATTTCAGACTTTTTCCTTTGCTTAAACTATGAATCTTTCTCACAATCTTTCATGATAACAATCAGATCATTATGTTCTTATACTGTATTTCTGGGATCTGGTATTTCAAACTAGAGTCACTCCCTATGCACTGCTGTTAATGCTATCAATGTGTCTTCCTTTATAATCTCTGTGTAACTATTTTGTATGTACAAACCTAAAGCAGGACAAATAGCGTAGCATATAGCATATTCAAAGCGATGAAAACAAGCCATTTTAACAGTTCTGAACAGAGTACAATGATGATTCTCAAACTTCATGTGTCTCATCATAAAGGTCTGTTTAAGAGCTGCTACTTAAGAGCCTTAGCTGTACGTGTTAAAAGCTGCTGTGTCTATATGTGGAGTGGAAACTTTACAGTATCTTCTAGAAGTGTTACTCAGGGGTTTATTTCCTGTTTTCATCACACCCTCACATAAACTGACATGACAAACTATTTTAAACATGCGAAAGAAGCAACATGAGCAGCAGCGGAAACTTTAAAGTGTCTCATGATTCACAAACTGAACTGAACGACCCTCATCAAACCAAACAACTGCTCAACACTGAATTATGGATTACAAGCAGATTTTATCAATAAACTGTGAATGTAAAAAAAAAAAAAAATCTGTTTTGTAAAATACTGGTGTTAAGTGAATTAGTTGAGTGTCATGCGGTGACTGACTGCAGCGTAATCAGAGTTAATCTCAATCTTACTGAATCTGACTGTAGCATCACTGAGAGACTCTTCATGCTTCTGGAAACTGACAGCAGCGTACAGGAGCTCATCAGAGGGGATTGTGGGCCATTCGTCATGATTCTTCATTTGAGCTGATCCAGGATCTGAGAGAGAATCACGTCTGCTGTCTGCACATGACGACTGAATGCAGATAAAATAGAGAGAAAATGCACATTAAAAGAATGGCAGTTAGTGGGGGAAGGTTTTGAGGAGACTGAGGTGTAAATTAAAATTGATCATTAGCTGTGACAAAACAATACCACACTTGTAATTATCACAAAAACTGTGATGAACACACTACGAAACATGGATAAAGACATAATAACTGACAATACTTTATAATAATAATAACTTATTTTATAGCGTCTTTAAAGCAGCTTCTCAAGACACTTGCAGCCAGTAGACCAGCTTGTGAGGAGCGTAAGTGACGCTTGGGTGTATCTAGAGTTGACCGGAAGCCAGAGCAAGGACTAGAATTGGAGTAATGTGTTCATTACACTGTCACTCACCATTGTATTTTTCTCTCTCTTTCTCTTTCTCTTGTCTGATGTCGAGATTCTTCCTGATGAACCCCAACACAAAATGAATCAATCAGAAAGTGAAAGACAAACTCTATCAACATTAAATGTCAGCAGCATCTGAAACAGAAACTCATTGAGTGAGTGAGATTTACTGAAGCAGCTCAGAGACACTCAAACTATTTAATTAAACGATTCAAGAGATAAATAATGAAACCAAGTGTCACCTCGTCTCTTGTGTCTTAATTTGCACACAGTCAGAGTGAATCCACCGATCAGCAGCAGAATCACACACACACTAATAATGATGATCACGGAGAAATCTGAGAATAAAACACAAACACACAGTCCAGAGATGAATGATATAATATCTACACAATTATTAAAATGTATGATGCTCATACTCTTTTCTATTCCAACATAAATGTATGTTATAAACATTTTATATACATTAAATATGTATAGAACTCAGTTTGTAATGTTTGATGACCCATGATCTCTGTCATTAAGGGACTAGTTACTAGGCACTTTTAACAAAAAAAAAACATGAACATTTAACACGCACAATTTGTGTTATTGAATGTACTCTATCTATTCAAATGAAATCATCTGAATGGACTCACTGATGATGTTGAGCTGAATTTTAGTGTTCAGGGAGATGAAAGTCAGATATGTGTCTCTGGTTTCTGCTCCACACCAGTAAACTCCAGCATCTCTCACACTCACATTACTGATGCTCACTCTAACAACTCTCTCTTCATTTCTCTCAGATGAAGGATTCATTTCTGTCACTTTAGATGAGCTGATGGTTTGGCAGATGTGATTATCATCCTCTTTGCAGAAATTAACTTCATGTTTCTCTGGGATCTGGCAGGTGATATTGATTTCTCCAACAAGATACACAGATTCAGTCTCACTCTTTGGATATTCAGCATCTATAAATGACAAAAATTACATAAAAATCAGAACAAATAATTTACATACAAAATAAAATATCTGAGTTTGCTCACCGTGTCTGATGTGCAGCTGAAGTTCAGTGAAGCTCTCAGTATAGTCAGATACTTTCACTCCACACCTGTATGTTCCTGCATCTGCAGCTTTCAGCTCTCTAAAAAACACCATCAAGACTCCTGCTCTGGTGTCGTCATATAAAGAAACATCTCCATTCTCCATCCATTCATCCTGAACTCCTGCATTCTTCTTCTCTGAACATCCGTCTGATTCTTTACAGATGTATTTTGGGTTGGTTTTGTATTGAGGATGTTCACACTTGATCATCAAACCACCTCCTGAGGAGCCGCTCACTCTAGACACGCCCACTTTAGCTGTCAATCACAAATATTACTTCTAATCAATTTTACAGGAAACACAGAATGTAGACACTTTTATACTGGATTTGAGTTTGTTCTACTTTACACTGACATTTAATCATTTAGCAGATGTTTTTATTCAAAGCAACTTACAAATAAGAACAAGCAATTAACCAACAGGTCAGCAACATGTTTTATATTTATGTTCTTAGTGCTGTGATAAATCCAGTCAGTATAGTATCTACTTACTAATAATATGTAGATGAACAGTGTTAATAATGGAGTAACTGTACGATTGTCTGTTGATCCAAACTCCACATAAATAAACTCCTCCATCATCTGGTGTCACAGCAGTGATTCTCACACTGAAGATGTGTTTATGTTCGTCATCAGAAATACTGAATCTTTCTTTCTTCTTCCATCTGCTGTAAATCATCTCAATGGAGGCTTTGTCTTCTTTGAATATCATTTTCACATCATTAATATGATTCTGTGAATATTCACAGCTGAAATAGGCAGTTTCTCCAATATTCAATGTCACTTTCTCTGACACTTCACAACATGAATCTGTCATTCCCAAAATAAATATATAGATTTACAAAATTTTGAAATGATCAACAATTTTACTACATAAAGAATTTTAAAATGGCTGACCTTCTTCCACATTCAAAGTCATATCAATCAACCACTGGCCTTCAACCTCAATCCTGTAAGTTCCAGCATCTTGTGTGTTTAGTTCTCTGATGTAGATCATGAGCTTTCCATAATTATTGGAAAATAAAGTGAATCTTCCTCCATTAATCCACCGTTCATGCTTCCTAGGGGTTATTATTGTTTCACTATGGTGCTTTCTCATGTATTTAGCGTAGTTTTTGTGCCAAGGCTTCCATGATCTAACAAGAAGACTTCCTCCAGAATATCCCGTGACGCTAAAGCATCTCACTGCAGCTGTCAATCAGATTGATACTGTGATCAGAAAGCTGATGAACAGAAAACAGCATCATTACTGCAGTGATGAAAGAGAAAAGCTCTGACCTGAGATCAGGTAGAAAGTGAGGAAGATGAGGAGGATCTTCATTGTGAGTTGAGTTCAGTCTTCTTTATGCTGAATGATCTCTGTGTGAATCTCTCTGTCTCTACATCTGTCTGCTTTAGTTACTTCCTCTTTATTCAGCTCTTTATCAGTAATGAGCAGCTTTACTGGCTCCTCCCACCATCACCACTGACTGAACATTCTTTTAATTGTGATGATTTTGGCTCACATTTAACAAATAAATGATGAAATAAATGAACTTTTCCATGACATTCTAATTTATTGAGATACACCTGTATATAAGGACAAATGACACTGAAGTGAATTGATCAGCAACATATAAATCTTCAACTAGAGGGCGAGAGTAAACTGAATATGTAAGTTCATTGACCTCATCTAGAGCCCTACCAGGAACACCTTAAAATTAAAAGTGCATCTGATTTTTTATTTTTTTTTAGATACTTTTATCAGTTGTAAGAAACATTAAACACTTTTTAGGAGCAAACAGACTAGATCTTACTGACATTTAATTTGATTTATTTATTTTTTGATACTTAATGCTTAAAAAATATATCATATATTGAAATGGATTCAGCACCACAGACAGCAGCTGTCAATCAGACTTCAGACCGACGACAGATCAACAAAACAAACACAAAAAGTAAATTGATGGAACTTGAGTTTGTCTGTTTTCTTAATGTGCGTGAACAACGGCTCCATGTAATCATCATATTAATTATTAGCCTCAGACCATTAGCCTAAAGTTCCATACCTCCATTCTTTCTTTTTAAACATACAGGAGGTGTGTAAAATTTTACAATTCATCAAACCAGAACGACAAAAAAGTTTTCTATCAATTACTATTAAACCACATAATGCTAATTTTAATGAAACCAAGAAATGTAAAGTTTAGTGATTACATTACAGTTTACCTCACATTAGCCACTAGATGGAGCCAGATGTTTCAATAAGACCTGGTTGCGTGTTTACTGTAGATGCTAGAGAACTATAATAATACATGCAATGCTGAACAAAACATCACAAACACTAACACTAGGGAGATTCAATAGAGAGTTTCACATTTTACAAGAACTAAACTTAAACACATTAACATATAGAACTGTTTACAGTCTCGACCAAATTAGTGCTCTCACAGCATCTTTTCACAGACTATAAAACGTTCAGTGTCTTTGTTCTCTCTACTGAAATTACACTATTCCTAAAGGTATTTCACAAAATAATAGTGTTCATCCTGTTTTATATATTCTGACAGGCTGCAGCTTCCTTAAAGGCAGGGCTCGAATTGAGGGGGATGCCATCTCCCTTGTTGAAAAAATGACAAAAAGCATCCCCTCTTAGTGTAAAACCACCATCCCCTATAGATTAATTAGTATATTATGTAAAACTTATCATGCAAATTAAATATTAAAATTCTCCACTTATGATCATTTACAAACTAAAAAACAGTTACTGAAACAAACTCTGAGCAAGCTTTCTTCATTTTTGTTAAATTGGCCATTCATGTTAAATTGGTAAAACTTTTAACAATTTAAAATGGTGTGGTTGCCAGTTGTTAATGTTAAATTGGTAAAAGTAACCACACCATTGTATTGTGGGGGAGTTTTGCACAAGCACTTAAAGGGATAGTTCACCTTCAGTTGCTGGTCCCCATTGACTTGCAGAGAGTTTTTTTTTTCATACTATGGAAGTCAATGGGGGCCAGCAACTGAAGGTGAACTATCCTTTTAATATTCACACTTCCTTCTAAAAAGTGTACAAATATAGTCTGATATACAGTTTGAAATAAGTATTTTTGATATCGCAGCACATTAGAGTATATACTGCATAGTAAGTAATGCTCATAATTTAAATTATTCATATTGTTGTTTGAGTTTGTTATTGTTGAGATTCGAGCCTCAGTGTGGTCGTTAGTTAAACCACTGCTCCAAAAAGCACCATATAACTTGCCCATATGTTTCGTGGTGTGTCATTGCAAGTCTTCTGAAGACATAACAGGTCTTTGTGGAACATATCCAAATTTAAACGATTACTGTCTGAAAATCCTCTTTTAGCTGGTCTGTCTGTTCATTCATTTCCGCAAACATCTGTTACAATAGGTATTGCAAAACCTTTTCCTGTTTTTATCACACCTGCACGTGACTGAAGGGCGTCTTGGTTTGACCTAAAGAATTTAAATGCAAGAAAACCACAAGCTGGAGAGCAGCACATGTTGGCTCTTCTTTAGTACATTCACCACAGTATTAAACAACCCTGCAAACATAAAACATTGAGACATTTACAAACAAGTCTCTTTAACCTAATAAAAATACACTTTCGATTTAAAATAAATTCATAACCAAATCAAACATGTGTTTGTTCTTTAAAGTATTTTTGTAGACATTCAAACACAACTCATCATGTCTCGTCAGTCTTTTGCTCTTGTATTTGAACGTCTGATGATGAGCTCAACCCTAACATCACAACACAACATTAGAAACGGAATAATCAATAATAATCTTACATATTCTCCTAGACTGAAAGTTATATTCATGTTTTTCTCTAGATGAATTCAGAAAAGCAAACTAGCATATTACTATAAAAGTTACACTTTATTTTGATTTTAGCCACACAGACAGATAATAATGAAAATGATGCTTGTTTAATGTGGTTTTGACCTAAATTTACTAACTTAAACAACAGAATCACATTTAAAGCGGTTCATTTTTTATAGACATTCTGTGTTATTGATATGTGGGCTCATTGTTTTGATTTTATTTGATTTTTTTATGCAAAATAATTACATTTGTCAAATCACACATGGATCACTTGTTGATCATTCAAGTTTGAAGATGAATTACTGAATGTCTACAGTATAATATCGTCTTCTGCTCTTATTGTCTTCTGCTCACAATGTCTGTTCAGTCTCATATGCATTTCATCTTCCCAATACAAACTGTGTGAATATTTAAATTAGTCCTCTTGAGGGTGATGTGAAATCTAATTCATAATATTATATAAATTAGATGTCAGACTCAGTCTTTCTCCTTTGCAGAAATTATAAACCTTTCTCACTGTCTTTCATGATGATAATCAGGTCATCATGTTCCTATTCTGTATTTCTGGATGTTTCTCTGGTATCTGTTTGTTTCATCAGTTTGAAAGCTTGATTCAATCACCCTCTATGGTAATGCTATTTCAGTCATTGTCTAGCCATGACAATGTTTGATCTCCATGCAGCACAGTTGTCATGTAGCCGCCTGTTAAGCTCCTATGAAACACTGAAAACACAATGAAAAACCATTACAACTTTAAACCCCCACCAAAAAAAAAATAAAAAAAATAATATTAAGCACTAATCAAATCTTTCCCTTTACTCACAAAGACATAAAATAACACTCATTTTCAACATGTACTCCACCGATTCACATCCATGCAAAGCATGCTAGGGGTAGAGCTCAAGGCTTGGAATCAGGAATAGATTCCTTTAAGGGGATACGACCAAGAGCCTAGCATCATACTAAGTCTTGGCCTGTCACACAGGGGCTACCGCTTGCTCTGCATGAGCTTGCTGAAGGAACTGTCTCAACAGACCCCTAGTAGCAACACCCTGTTAAAGTAGGTATCCAGAGGATACATGGGTGGAGTGGTGCCCAAGGTGGAACCGGGGCTTTAACCAACTCAAGAAAGGGCACGAAGCTGCAGCGCGTAACCCTCACCATACAGGATTTTAGAAAGAATGCAAAGTACTAGCGTGCAAACTTACCACAGTGTGGATTTTAGAAAGTGTACAAATACTTCACGTGCACACTTACCATAACATGGATTTTAAAGATACCGTCCTAAGGGGCTCTCGTGGCAATCTGAAAGAGCAGCCCATAGATGGAAATGGTACATC
>NW_015547698.1:47975-48383 GCF_001515605.1 Sinocyclocheilus anshuiensis
GCATGTTCCAATGCTGGAACAGCTAGCAGTAAGTTACCTAGCTGAGGGAGCAACACACCCAGCTCTCAGTCGAGAGGGGGCTCGATCTACAGCATGTTCAGTAGAAATAAAAGGGTAAGCGTACTGCAAGCTTAGCCAAAAACTCAGCACACCAGGGAGGCAGAGGAAGGGCCTAGTTCGCATGATGCTGCTGGTTCCAGGTGCTCTGGGAAAACAGAAAACTCAACTCTCATGTGAGAGGAGAACTCAGAACTCAGAAAGAATAGTGCGCTCATAGGCAACCCTTTGGTAAAGGGGAGCACTGCTAATACTACCACGAGAACAGCCCATGGAGCGAACCCGGGCGCTAGATAGGAAGCAGCATGCTCATAGTAACCCTCAATGGTGAGGGGAGCGATACTTCCAAGT
>NW_015547698.1:49385-64451 GCF_001515605.1 Sinocyclocheilus anshuiensis
AATCGAGAGGGGGCTCGACCTACAGCATGTTCCAATGCTGGAACAGCTAGCAGTTACTTAGCTGAGGGTGCAACACACCCAGTTCTCAATCGAGAAGGGGGCTCGACCTGCAGCATGTTCCAATGCTGGAACGATTAGCAGTAAGTTACCTTAGCTGAGGGAGCACAACACCCAGCTCTGAACGAGAGGGGGCTCGACCTACAGCATGATCGTTAGAAATCAGAAGGGTAAGCGTACTGCAAGCTAGCCAAAAACTCAGCGCATCAGAGAGGCGGAGGAAGGGCCTAGTTCGCCTGATGCTGCTGGTTCCAGGTGCTCTGGGAAAACAGAAAACTCAACTCTCACGTGAGAGGAGAACTCCGAATTCAGGTTAAACACTACCACGAGAACAGCCCACGGAGCGAGGAATCCAACTCCTCAAGAGGGGAGAGAATTCAAACGCTCGAAAGAAAGCACCATGCTCACAATAACCCTCAATGGTGAGGAGAGCGATGCTTCAAAAGTGTGTCAACAGAGACACACTGATTGAGTGGAGCCCAAGGCGAGGCCAAGCCAAGGTACCGGGGTCTAAGCCAACTCAGAGAAAGGGAACGAGGCTAATAATGCGTAACCCTTACCATACAGGATTTCAGAAAGTGCACAAAGCTTAGCGTGTGCACTTACCATAGCATGGATTTAAGAACTTCCCAAGCATCTGTTGCACAGATACCCGGAATTACTGAGCCAAACGGGAGTGGCAAGCTCAAAGATAACCCTCTGAGACGAGGGGAGCACTGCCTGAGACAGCATTTCACAAGAAGGTTCTCGCAAATGCCACCTATACTTCCCACTCGATGCCTCAGCAAGAGGGGATATCCTGGAGCCCGGACATCCAGGAATTTTTTGCAGTGTCGTGCCGGGATTTCACAAGAAGGTTCTCACAAATGCCACCTATACTTCCTGCTTGATGCCTCAGCAAGAGGGGATATCCTGGTGACCAGGAAACCCCTCAGGGCGACCTAGATACGGCGTACCAGACAGGGCAGCCTGAAAGCATAAGCCCAGCCCGGACGTCCAGAAAATGTTTGCAGTGCCGTGCCGGGGGCCTGATGATCAAGAAGGCTCCCACAGAAGCCTGTGATCTGGCCGCATGATCCAGGAAGCATGAAGCCGGAACCAGGGCTATCATACCAACTGGATACAACATCGATGGGTGAGGTAATCACTGCAAGTAGAGGGGGTGCTCACCGAGGACCTATCCTAGAAAAGGACAGAAACACACAGTCCCGGAAAACACTGCAATGAAAGCTCGCAGATGGAATACACACAACCATCAGCGTATTAAATTTATATTTTTATAAAAATGGATCGTACTCACCAGTGGTGTAGTCTAGTTTTTTGTAGTGAGTATACTGTGATTTTTTCCACCCAGCCTCATACTCGCCTGTCCCAGAGTGACACCCCACACTCACTATAGTGATATATATCCTATAGGCCTTATGCATACAGTTTGCATCTACATGTAACTGAGAGCATTCTGAAAGACTGCTTGTGTGATATCAACATGCCAATTTATTATAAGCAACACGACACTTTAACAGCCAGTGACATTTACAGCTGGGGATACTGGACTGATTTTCTCAAGATTTTAACAGCCAATGACATTTACAGTTGGGGAGACTGGACTGATTTTCTACTGTTTAACTCAGCCAGTTAAGAGCTACATTTATCCTTAGAATGTTGTATGAATATGATCCAGGTTTTCTCAGCTGGCAATTTTCAATGCACATTTAAGAATGCCCGTTTTTAAATTCCCTAGCCTGACTTTCAGTCCACAAGGCTGGCCAGGAGTTCTCATCTCTCCCATCATCTGAAAAAGGAGATATAAACATTGTATTCGGTTTACTGCTGTACACAGACACACACATTATCTAAGTTATCTCTCCCCTTCACCCGCATTCATTGATCCACCACACTAACTTTAGTGCAGTTATTAGTCACTTGAGAAAGCCTGCATACTGTTATACTATTTAAATTTATTATTATTATTCTTCTAAAACCCAGAATTTTCAACTCTATCTCCTCCTAGGGCTTTAATGCTACAAGCACCAAACTCTGCAGAGACCTTTAACCTTTAAAGTTTGTTGCTATATCTTTTCTAACTTATCGGACTTACAGTTTTGGTATAAATAATTATCAAAAATTTCCCATAGACTTGCTTTGGCTGAGCAACAATGCCCCCTCTAAAGGACAATTGCAGTCCACTAGAGGGAGCCACAGGATAAGAAATCTTTCAACTGGCCTCATGCACTTTCGTTTTCAAACAGTTCAATTTAAAAATAAAAGCATACATTTCCTTTATGCTGCCAAGGAAAGCTAACATATTTGATCGTGACCAGGTCAGGTAATGACTGTCTGATGGCTAGAGGCCAGTGTGAAAGACGCTCGGGACAGATGACTGCTAGGGCTTTAATGCTACAAGCACCAAACTCGGCAGAGACCGCTCACCTCTAGTTTGTTGCTATATCTTTTCTAACTGATCGGACTTACAGTTCTGGTATAAATAATTATCAAAAATATCCCATAGTCTTGCATTGGCTGAGCAACAATGCCCCCTCTAAAGGACAATTGCAGTCCACTAGAGGGAGCCACAGGATAAGAAATCTTTCAACAGGCCTCAGATTGGCTACCTGGGAGGCGATCGCGAATGAACGTGTGAAAGTTCTGTCATAAAACGATGTTGTTACGTATCCTCGCGCTTTTTAAGTGGGTATACGGAAATCCTTGACCTTTCCTGGTGGGTATACGGCGTATACCTGCGTATCACGTAGACTACACCACTGGTACTCACCCACCATGGTTCCTGCGCAGGGGCCCCGTTCAAGAAGCGACCCGAAGAAGCCTCTAGTCCGGACCATCAGTAAGGTGGTTTCTATGAAGCCATAGAACCAACCTAAACATCATAGGTCCAGCATAGGAGACTGTAACTCGCCTCCCTGAACTTCTCAACCACCGTCTCGACGGAGGTACCGAAAAGTTCGGAAGGCGAAACCGGAGCATCGAGAAGAAAGCCCCTCTCTTTCTTTCCGATATCTGCCAGGTTCACCCACAGATGTCTCTACGTCACTACCATAGCTGCCATGGACCTGCCCATAGCAGAGGCGGCCTGCTTAGTAGCATGGAGAGTGAGATCTGTGGTGCGGCGCAACCCAGCTACCGCATCGGGAGAAAGGCCCTCGCCTTTATCCAGGTCTTTCAGCAGGTCAGCCTAATATGCCTGGAGCACCGCCATCGTGTGCAACGAAGCAACAGCCTGCCCTGCTGCTGCGTATGCCCTGCCATTTAAGCAAGATGTATCCTGAAGGGGCTTAGATGGCAAGGAGGGAGCCTTGAGAGAGGATGTCTCACCTACAGAGCGATAGCTAGTCAGCGTCTCTTCTATAGGGGGCATCCTCTCATAGCCGCTTTCGCGCATCCCCTCGATGTTGGCATAACTCGTATGCTGGAACCTATGGATGCGCGAAGAAAACAGCCTCCTCCATTCCTTCTCGACCTCCGTATGGAGATCAGGAAGAAAAGGAAGGCTCACTTGAGCTGGGGGGCTATGGTCAGACAGATAATTCCTTCTCGATCTCTGTATGGAGATCAGGAAGAAAAGGAAGGCCCACCTGAGCTGGAGGGCTATGGTCAGACAGATTATGCTCATCGAGATGACCTCGCGACGTCACTTTCTTGGCAAGTCAAGCCTCGTCGTGGCACGATCCATAACCTACAATAGCTCATCATACGCAGGGCAGGAGGCTTGGGAGGGCTCAGCCTCTTCGCCCTCCTCCGACATCTCCTGCTCTTCCTGGGCCAAACCCAGCAGAGCACTGGCCCCTGGATCAGATGATGTTAGGGAAATAACATCATCCTCCAGCGGCTCATTCTCGTCCACAGCCGACGAGCGCGAGAGGGAAAGCCCCTCTTTAAACTCATTGGCCAGATCTGCCTGCGATCCCCACGAGCTCATTCTCCTCCGTGCCTCAGCAGCGACAGGTCCTGAACCGCAGGGAGCAGACGGCTGCCCCTCTTTCCTCGAAAAGAGAGACAGATGAGAGCGGAGCTTTTTCATCGAAAAACGCTCACAGTTAACGCAGATTGCCCCCTCGAGGACATCGCGTGCGTGCTCTTCGCCCAAACAATGGACGCAAAGATCATGTGTGTCATCAGGTGTCAAATAACGACGACACGGATGCACACATCTTCTAAACGTCTTCCTAGTGCTCGCCATAATGAAGGAAGTAAGATTGCTCTTACCACAGAATGCACGCTTCAAACAAAACAGTCAGTGAAGACGAAGAAGAGAATGACGTGTTCTCCCGGCGCCTATTTATACTATAGTCGCACCGGTAGTGACGTCATGGGCTGTCGCCGGCCAACATGTTGTTGGTGTTTTTTGAATGTATGCTTCAGACGTGGGTCACGACCAGGCGTTCCCCCATAGTGACCCCTAGAGGACGCAGTTCGAAGTTCCCTTGAAAGGGAGCTAGAAATCCACTGTCCAGATTTAGTTGTCAGCCCAAATTATTCACATAGTCGCAACACAAAATGAATAAATAAATAAAATAAATAAATATAAAGTAATGAAATTAAGTGGTGACAAAATATTCAAGTGTTGTTTCATTAGATTGTTTTATTTAAGTAAACTAAACAATAAGCAAAATCCCGTTTTGGGTGTACATGTCAAAAGCTGCATGTGTCTCTGAGTGGAAACTTGACAGTATATTCGAGAAGTGTTTGTATTTCCTGTTTTTATCACACCCTCACATAAACAGAGCTGACACTATTTTAAACATGTGAAAGAAGCAACATGAGCAGCAAACTTTAAAGTGTCTCATGATTCACACACTGAACTGAACTATTCTAACTAATAAAAAAACATGTTTTAACATTAAATTAATGATGAGCACATTTTTATCAACAAATAAATGTAAAAAAATGTAAAAGAAAAAAAAACAGTGTTTTTAAAATACTATTGCTAATATGTGGTGATCTTTGATCTAAGTTAGTTGAGTCTCGTGTGGTAAATGACTGTGGTGTAATCAGAGTGAATCTCCTGATTACTGAATCTGACTGTAGCATCACTGAGAGACTCTTCATGCTTCTGGAAACTGACAGCAGCATACAGGAGCCCATCAGATGGGATTGTGGGTAATTCATCATGACTTTGGACTGATCCAGGATCTGAGAGACAATCACATGAATAAGATCAACATCAAGCGTCAAACTGGAGACTCAGAGAAACTCATTGAGTCGGTGAGATTTACTGCTGCTGACAGCGAGACACTCAGAGACAGTCAAATATCTTTATTCAAATACGGCAATTCTGTGAAGGACACAAAGAGGATAAGACAAAATTAACTGTGTGTGTGTGTGTGTATCACCTCGTCTCTTGTGTCTTAATTTGCACACAGTCAGAGTGAACCCACCGATCGGCAGCAGAATCACACACACACTAATAATGATGATCACGGAGAAATCTGAGAATAAAACACACCAACAGAGTAATAATTAAAGAGAAACACAGAGATACACGTAAATTAAACATTACCTACACAAACTTTCAAACTAATGTTGTGCAGTTAAAATTTAAGCTGTTAACATGACTCTTTCATATGAGTGATGTCTAATCTGTAACATAAAACAAAAAAAATTCATATACATTTTATATTTATAAATTGCTGTTGGTAACATTTGATGATCTTTTACTGACTAAAATCACTAAGAGAGTTTTCATGCAGAGTTTTTTAAATGTTATTATATATTTCATCATTCACTCAACATTGAATACATTTCAAGCTGCAAACAGACACATGTAGACGTTTAGGTTTTAAAAATAAAGTTCAATAAAATGATTGTGATTGTTGTCTGTAGATTAATGATCTGATTGTTTAAGGGTTGATATCTGAACATTTAAGAATAAATAAAATCATCTAACCCTTGCTGACATTTAAATGCACTTTAGTGATGACGTGAGCTCCACACCAGTATATCCCAGAATCCTCTTCTCTCAGATCAGTGATGTTCACAGTAAAGACTCCAGTAGATGCTTCATCACTGAAAGAGAATCGATCATCTCTGATCGTCTCCAATGAAACTCCATCCTTCACACACATGGAGGCTTCATGTGCTTTGCAGAAGCTTTTCTGATCTTCATCATGATGTTTGCACTGGATTGACACGTCGTCTCCTTCATACTTAGTCAAGTTCAGCTCTGGAAATGTTTACAGACACAAGAACATCAATTCACAGCCGTAGTTTCACATATTCAGATGCAGAAACCTTCCTCACCCTCGTTCATGATGACGATCAGATGAGTGTAAAGATAATTGAGGTCTGTTTCTAATGTCACTGCACACCAGTATTTCCCAGCATCCTCTGCTGTCAGTCCAGTGATGCTCCCAGTGAAGACACGTGCAGTGACGTTATCTTTCAGAGTCAATCTGTCAGTCTTGCTCTCTTTCTCTTCTCTCACAGTCTCACTGAGGGTATTTCTGTCTCTAGTGGAGCACTTCCCCTTACAGAGAGACTTTGGCTTTGATTTATAGATTGAATCATAAGGGCAGATGATCTCAGCAGATTCTCCTTCATGTCTCACTACTGGAGGCACTAAAAACAATCAAACACGGACATTTAACACAAATTATTCTGAATATAATGTTTACTACAGTGAACTCATCTGAATGGACTCACTGATGAGGTTGAGCTGAATTTTAGTGTTCAGGGAGATGAAAGTCAGATATGTGTCTCTGGTTTCTGCTCCACACCAGTAAACTCCAGCATCTCTCACACTCACATTACTGATGCTCACTCTAACAACTCTCTCTTCATTTCTCTCAGATGAAGGATTCATTTCTGTCACTTTAGATGAGCTGATGGTTTGGCAGATGTGATTATGAGTGTGATCATCAAGCTCTTTGCAGAAATGAACTTTATGTTTCTCTGGGATCTGACATGTGATGTTGACTTCTCCACCAAGATACACAGATTCAGTCTCACTCTTTGGATATTTAGCATCTATAAACCAAGAGAAATTGCATTACAATCATAACAAATATTATATATATATATACAGTGGGTACGGAAAGTATTCAGACCCCCTCAAATTTTTCACTCTGTTAAATTGCAGTATACAAGACAAAGTATCTGAGTTTGCTCACCATGTTTGAGGTGCAGCTGAAGTTCAGTGAAGCTCTCAGTATAGTCAGATACTTTCACTCCACACCTGTATGTTCCTGCATCTGCAGCTTTCAGCTCTCTAAAAAACACCATCAAGACTCCTGCTCTGGTGTCGTCATATAAAGAAACATCTCCATTCTCCATCCATTCATCCTGAACTCCTGCATTCTTCTTCTCTGAACATCCGTCTGATTCTTTACAGATGTATTTTGGGTTGGTTTTGTATTGAGGATGTTCACACTTGATCATCAAACCACCTCCTGAGGAGCCGCTCACTCTAGACACGCCCACTTTAGCTGTCACAAAAGAGCATCAACATCTAGTAAATTGTACCATACAAAGACTTTTGAAACTTTCATACTAGATTTGTTCTACTTACTAATAATATGCATATGAACAGTACTAATAATTGTGTAACTGTACGAGTCTCTGTTGATCCAAACTCCACATAAATAAACTCCTCCATCATCTGGTGTCACAGCAGTGATTCTCACACTGAAGATGTTTTCTTCCCGGTCATCTGAAAAGCTCAATTCTTTTTTATTTCCCCATGTCTCAGTGGTGTAAATCATCACAATGGAGTCTTTTTCTTTTTTGGGATCATTTTTATGTTTCTCTGAGTAGTTGCAGCTGATCATGACATTATCTCCACGATTCCCAATTACTTTCTTTGACATCCCACAACACAAATCTATCATTCATGTGGAAAACAAAGGATTTGCATGTAATGAGGGTTTAAAATTGATCAGTAATTTAATTACACTCATTTAGATTTCAATGGAACTTACTCTCTAACACAATTAAATTAATATATTCAGGCCTCATGCCAGAAACCCCAATCCTGTATCTTCCAGCATCCTGTTGGTTCAGTTCTGTGATGAAGATCAAGAGGTTTCCCTTGCTATTGCAAAACAGTGATAATCTTCCCTCATTAAATAATTGATCATGTTTCTTATCATTTTTTATTCTTCTCCATTCAGGTAACTTATACATATATTTAGCAGAGTCACTGGACCAAAGTTTCCCAGAATCAACAAGAAGACTTCCTCCAGAATATCCCGTGACGCTAAAGCATCTCACTGCAGCTGTCAATCAGATTGATACTGTGATCAGAAAGCTGATGAACAGAAAACAGCATCATTACTGCAGTGATGAAAGAGAAAAGCTCTGACCTGAGATCAGGTAGAAAGTGAGGAAGATGAGGAAGATCTTCATTGTGAGTTGAGTTCAGTCTTCTTTATGCTGAATGATCTCTGTGTGAATCTCTCTGTCTCTACATCTGTCTGCTTTAGTTACTTCCTCTTTATTCAGCTCTTTATCAGTAATGAGCAGCTTTACTGGCTCCTCCCACCATCACCACTGACTGAACATCACATTAATCACACTGAAAGAGCGCCACCTAGTGCAGTTACACTGTCTGATACTGAGAGCTCAAACAGGTTTTATGCTCTCTATAATAAGGACAAATGACACTCATGTAAATGTTCCAGCATTATTTAAGCCTTCCACTAGCGGGCCAAAGTAAAATACACATGTAAGTGGTCTAAGAAAACATGCTACGTTTTACTAAAGTAATCTTAAAATAACATGTTAAAACAATGTAACATAATAAAAATGCTAAAAGGCAAGATATAGTACAAAATATACCACATACAGCTGACATAATTCATACATCAGGACGTTTACAAATGTTGAGACACTCTCATATGAAGAGAACATCATGAGTGACTTCATGCCTTATTCAGTTACTGGATCTTCCTGACCCTGAGAAATCAAAGCTTGCATCTGACACCTTTGTTTTGACATTTATACTTTGAGTATTTGACATTTTTATCAATTGTAAAAAAAAAATAAAATAAACATTAACAGCTTTTTTTTATGAGAAGGCAAATGCTTTCCGATTATACTCCTCAGATTATTAGAGGCTACATCAGCTGAAATCTGTGTCTGATTGGTGCTTCACTTCAACAGGCAGCTGTGGATCCAGCATACAATAGATTATAGATTATAATAGACATACTAAACTGCAAACACAGACAAATTAATGAGTGGTGTAATTAGGATTGTGTGGACCCCAGTGCAAAAACACAATGCTTTCAAGGACAGGAAAATATCATAATGTATTTTATGTGTAATGTACCGTCTCGACCAGGTGCTCAGATCATTAGGGTTCTATTACAACTCAATAAGCACAATGAGAGTCACTGCTGGTGTCGCCGTTCGACAGTTATCTCAGAAAAACGAAACATTTATAAACAGATTGATCTCACATTTTGTTAAAATTAGCTTTGTTTTATTTTTGAGGAGACACCAACTTCCTATTCTGAGAAGCCAGCCCTGAAAACAGCTGATGAGACCAAATTTTTTTTTTTTAATTTGAAAAATCAAATTAAACATTTTCATTATTCACCTTAGACTTTTAACGGTGTTGTTTTGGTATATAACGATATTGTGAAGGATTCAGGTGTCCCAGCGTTTCACCTGCATTGCCGTTAGATTCACCCATTGCTGTCAAACTCTTAAAGTACACATGAAATCAAAACTGATTTGATTTATTTTGTTAACGCACACTGCTATTTTTGTGGTGAACAATTCATCCGTGCAAGTCAATCCAAAAAAAAAAAAAAAATAAATAAATAAATTGTTTGCCTTTGTTATATACTGTTCTTTAATTCAAATCTGAAAATGCTCCTCCCCTCTGAAATGACGGACCTTCTCTGATGACGTCAATTTGACGGCTTGGGCTTGAGCATAACATCCTTAAACACACCCCTCCAGCTGTCAGTGTTGTTCTGAATGAAACACCTACTTAACCACATCCAATCAGTTCGCAGCAGAAAAAAACAAGCCATGCCCTCTGTTTTTCTCATTCAATATTCCGCTTCTCTCTGAAGTAGGGATGGGCGATACCACTTATTTTGTTTTTAGTAGGTAGTTACAAACTACCTTTGTGTATAGGAACAGGTCCGACTGTAAATGAATACTCACTGAAAACCTTTCCTTTCTTCTCCGACTGTGCAAATTCTGATTGATCCACGGCGAACTTTGTTTACATTCAAACCATAGACTGTAAAAAAAAAAGATGGATGACGCACCTTCACTCTCTTCCATTGAACAAAAGTGAAGCCGCCAGCTTGTGTCCCAATAGGGCTCTGACATCTTGTGCTGATTTGAGTCTGCGCAGTAGTGAGTGAAGTGGAGCCGCGTCCCGCCCACACCCCTGACCCTTTTTAATTAGCCAGACTGCTCCATTTTTTTGTCTGCTGATTGCCGTACAAGAGGCTTGTGTTAAAATAAGGTAAATACAACTCCAGTCTCCTCCTGAAGAACCCCGAAAAATCCGTTGGTGCCACAGTTCGCTCAGAGGAGCTGTCAATCTCAGCTGTCCATCATGACACTCCCGTTTTTATAACATTGTAACACCAGCTATAATAAAACAACCAGAGTCACACAAAATCTGAGGGGGATCATCTACCAACTATATTTTAAAGTTTTTTCTTCTTTTTAACCCCAGTAAAATATAAAACAAAACAAAAAAAACACAGAAAAATACACCATTGAACCTGATCAACCTTGCAGCCCACGGAGACGTGGATGGTCTTACAATCCCTCTTGCTAACATAAATGCTACTTCATCATCAATGAATTGCTGTTTACTCACTGGCACAGTATAGGCCTTCTTTCTTACAGGCATTGGATCAGTAGTAACAATCTGATGTTTAATAACCCCTGTGTGCCCTAGTTCGTCCGTGCACACCGTTGGCCAGTTTATCAGCAGACCTTCAAGTGGTTTCTTTTCAGCTCTGGATGCATCAGCGTTCATTGCTAACTCCTTAATTCATGTTATTGTGGAGCTAGATGTTTGAGCAAGAGGTAAGGCAAGATAAAGGTTAACCAGGTCCAAGGTAGGAAGACAATGAAAAGATCTTGAAACAGTTTCTTCCTCGGGCAAAGAATATGTGTTAGCACCAAAATCTAGCCTTATTCCTGAAGTAACAAGAAATTCAAGCCCCAAAACCATGGGAAATGTCAAGTCTTGGTCTTTCATGACAAACAATGTTAAAGGATAATCATACCCATGCAAAGAGCAGCTCCATGTGACTTTACCCAATGCTGACTGAGCTTGGCCGTTGGCGAGAATAAAAGTTTGCCAGGTTTCGGTTGCTGACTTTAGCTTTCTCCACAAAGAAAAAGTGCTTCCTGTGTCAAGTATAGCCTTACACTGTTGACTGTTGATACAGATAAGGTTAAAGGTCCAGCTTGTTTTTCACCTCTTTCTGCATGAACAGCAATGGGATGGCCTTGTTTCCGCCCATGTTTTGGTCTGTTCATGCCATTACCCCTTGGAGCTTGTTCAGCTTGTCACTGACTCCAAAAAGCTCTTTCTTCTGCCATATCACGTTCCACATTGGCGAGAATAAAAGTCTGTCCTTGGCTAGTTTGCCAGGTTTCGGTTGCTGACTTTAGCTTTCTCCACAAAGAAAAAGTGCTTCCTGTGTCAAGTATAGCCTTACACTGTTGACTGTTGATACAGATAAGGTTAAAGGTCCAGCTTGTTTTTCACCTCTTTCTGCATGAACAGCAATGGGATGGCCTTGTTTCCGCCCATGTTTTGGTCTGTTCATGCCATTACCCCTTGGAGCTTGTTCAGCTTGTCACTGACTCCAAAAAGCTCTTTCTTCTGCCATATCACGTTCCACCAGAGTACCTACTTTAACTAGCTCATCCACCGATGTCACAGTTCCCCTTAAGATACTGGCAACCCTTGGATTACAATTCCGCAAAGTGGCTTGTAATATCTCCTTTTCTGTCATAGTGGTTTCAGTCTCAAACACAAAGCTCTGTACTGAAAGGCAAAGGTTCTAATGCTTTCATCTACCCTTTATTTTCATTCACAAATTCTCCTTTCCGCCTCAACTTCATGATCTTCCGAGAGGAATGACTGCAAAAAATGTTTTAAACTGATTCCATGATTTTACCTGAGCTTTAACAGCTACCCACCAGTCTTTAGCAGTATGGGTTAAAACTGATGGAAGTGATGCTAATATTTCACTGTCACTCATTGGCCAAACAGCTAAATATTCCTCACATTTCTCCAAATAGTCAATAGGATCTTCCCCTTCCATGCTTCCAAACCTTGGAAATTCAAGTTTGACCACAGCTTTATTGGGAAAAGAATGAAAGCAGCTACCAGATGTCGGGACAGCCGATGCTGTTGAAGCCAGGTGTGTCACCGGAGTGAATATAGCTACAGGAGTTGACTGAATCAAAGATTTCAACTTGGCATCTCCTCTTTTCAAACAATTCATTATGGCTTCACCCAGCTCCTTTATGCTGGACTCACGTTTCTGTTTCACCAGGTTACTCTCTTTTTTAACAATTCTAGCCAACTTCTCATCAATTTCAGTTCCTTGTCGCTTCTGCATTTGTTTTAGACTTTCTTGTTGTTTATCTAGATCTTGTATTTGACGTTGTAAATCACTTAATTGACTACCTATGGGTTGAATGGCTCTCTGGACAATCAATTCTGTGTCTTTAACATATTTTGCAGAATCAGCTTCTAACAGATCTAACCTAACCTCTAGACGATGGACCTTTGAGGCTATAGCCAAACGAATAAGACTCTCTTCATCTTCATCTACCTGAGGAGGAGGTGGTGGTGGCAAAAGTTCTAATTCTCCATCACAAATTTCTGTATCATTATCGTATTCTAGATACAGACTACCCAGTGACTGAATAAGTTCTTGTAATGGCTCACGTCGAGTGACAAAGGGGCCGGCTGTAAAATCTGGATCTATGCTCGGTACGGACCCATCTACTACTTCATCATTAAATGTGGCCATTTTATATTTTCTGGAGAGGGGGACAACAATCTGTACTCATCAAGATTACATCTGCAAAAAAAAAAATTATAACACTCACAAAACATCATTCAAAAGTATCCCCATAACACATAAGTACCATGTGAATAAAGACAAGAACACTTTTGAAAAATTACCACACACATTGTGCCAGGGTAAAAATGGATTAAATCAAGGAGGTCCCTGTTCGGGCGCCAATTTATGTAACACCAGCTGTAATAAAACAGCCAGAGTCACACAAATTCTGAGGAGGATCATCCACCAACTATATTTTAGAGTTTTTTTTTCCTTTTTAACCCCAGTACAATATAAAACAAAACAAAAAAACACAGAAAAATACACCATTGAACCTGATCACATACAGACATGAAACCACACTACCTTATAACACTCTTCTTAAAGGAGTAGAGAATCATAGATGAACATTGTTGTTGAAGCTCACAATGGTTAATGTCCATATTAAGCATCCATTTCCCATTCCAGAACAAGCATCAAGGTATATCCCAAGAAAAATCAGTCCAAACGAATAATCAGGATGAAATAGTCCTTACTCTTTTCAACCTCATTGTTGATGGTTGGCACTAGTGATGAGACGTTCGACACCGAGGCTTCGAAGCTTGTATCAAAAAAACGAAACATCTCACAGTGAAGCACTGTACCGGAGCTTGATTCGTTTTGCCAAAACCACGTGATCTGTGACGTCCGAAGCTTCGTTTTCGCACACAACCACGTGTCTGCTTCGTATTCTGATTCAAATAACGCGAACCACTTGCGCAGTTTCAGGTGTTCCTCACGTCTTTGAAAAGAATAAATCATAATATGAATAAATATTTGCATGTGTAGTTTTCTGCATGATAATTTTGTATTAATTCCTGGTTCACAGACACTTTAACTAACCAATATTCTATGATAATCTTCCGTTATTTTGATCATACAGCCTTGCCTATTTTTTCCACAAATTTATTCACAGACTTATTTATTCATATGGTGTAATACAATGACTGACATGAAGACTTATTTATATAGACTTCATATTTTCTTTGCTTTATACAGGTTTTCATAGCACAAACTAGTTTATCTGAAACAGTCCAAAAATGGCTGGGTCGTCTGGGACGCAAAGGCAGCTTTTTCCACCTTTTGACCACAAGATGTCGTTAGTGTGCACCGTCTTGAAAAGCTTCGAGTAATGAACCTTTTTACGATACAGTTGAGGGGAGAGCCTCGGTGCTTCGCAAAGCTTCATTTTCCCATCACTAGCTGGCACAGCCCATACACCCACAAAAGAAAACCCTCTGTATACAAACAAAATGAAATAATCAGACCAAACATAAAACATTACATATACATATACATATACACACTTCATTCAACAAAAACATCACTTACATTGAGCTGAAAGAACAATGATGTTCCTCAAAATAGGGCTCATACAATGGCTTGAACAAAGGTGAGCTCCTAGCCCTGCCAAAGCACATGGCTACCCTCTTACTCACTTCCTTATAAAGGGTGAGCTAGAATAGTTACCTTCCCCAACTCTCCCTAGTGACAGGGAGGGAAACTACAAAATAAACAGTGGTGACTGTTACAACATCACATAACTAACTAAAACCAAACTTATTTAAAAATTAATACTTGAACTTACATCAGCCCAGAGAGCACAGGTACGTCTGCAAGATTTCTGTTAAAGATCGCGTCATCTGGAAAGCATCTGCTGTGTACAAACACCTGATAGACGTCTATAAGATGTCAGTTTACATTTGTTACCTTGGACCACAAAACCAGTCATAAGGGTCCATTTTTTTTAATTGAGATATATACAACATCTGAAAGCTGAATAAATACGCTTTCCATAGATGTATGATTTGTTAGGATGGGACAATATTTGGCCGAGATACAACTATTTGAAAATCTGGAATCTGAGGGTATCAATAACAAAATATCTTCATGGAACATGATCTTTACTTAATATCCTAATGATTTTTGGCATAAAAGAAAAATCGATAAT
>NW_015547698.1:64484-67280 GCF_001515605.1 Sinocyclocheilus anshuiensis
TCGAAATCATAAACATCTTAAAGACATCTTCTAAACGTCTATTTGACATCTGATAGGAAACTTCCTATAGATGTATTGCAGATGAGCAAACACTCTAAAAAAATATGTCTTGCAGATGTAATACAGACGTCAAATAGAGTCTCTGTGATGTATGTGTGCTATCAAGGAGTGTGATAAAAAACTACTTAAAATGACAAAAACCATCTTTGGAAAAAAGTTATTTGAAGTGTAATTTCATTATTTAGTTTGTCTCACGTCCCATTAGATTACATGGAGAGCACGGGGTTTGTGACCTATACTGACTCCAGCCACCTGGGGGCGATCGAAACACTTTGGCTTCACTTTTCAGGACTTGTGAGGCACACTTGGTTCAAACGGAAACGTGGTGCAATATAAGGAGAAAGGGGAGGAGTCGAAACTGCCCTTAAACCTCATTAGCCCTCGCGTATGTTGTCATCGTGGAAAATTTGAATGCATAGAGTCCATAACAAAAACTTCCACCATAGAAGAGATGTATAGGGTGGGACACAGATACAGTATGGAAAATATGTTTTGGAAGATTTTTTCTAAATTCTCTAATCATCACAGAGCATTTCAGATGGCTAGAATAAAACAGTTTTGTATAAAAATTGCCATTAAAATATTTTATTTTCAATATACAACAAAATTTTATAGCACGTTTTTGCGGAGTGGAAACTTATCTGTTCATTTGTACTAAAAAAACAGTTTCCTGTTTTTATCACACCTGAATGTTGTGGCTGAAGGGCTTCTTGGTTATGACTCAAAGAACAGCAAAGAAACCACAAGCTGGAGAGCACGTAGGCTGATATTTAACACACGGTCACAGTATAAAACATTAACTCAGGCACAAAACTTGAGGAAATTTTCCAAGCAAATCTCTTTAACCTACTAAAAATACTAGAGATGATTTTTTTCTGAAATTATTAACACATTTGATTGAAAACATGTTAATCAAACAAACTGTCTATTATATAAAACATTTTTTAAACATTCAAACAACTGTTTGTAAGGTGTGATGATCTTGTATTGTGACTGACAGTGAAGTAAACAGAGTAAACTTCCTTCCTACAGGAGATGACTGTATCATCTTGGATGACAGTCTTCACACTTCTGGAAAATTCATGTGTTCCGGTAGGTGTAGAGATGTTTGTCAGAGGATGAAAAAAGTGGATCCGCTCCAGAATTGGAGTCAGAATGTGGAGAATTAAACATACAGATGAAACAGAAGAATTTAGCAGAAGACATGGATTCACCAGTCTCATCTCTCTGATGATGAACTCATCCCTACATTCACAACACAACTGAAACAAAACATCCCTTTGAAGACAATTTGGGTTGCCCTCATTTGGACAAAAACATTTTGTCCTTTATTCTAGGGATTGGATTAGTCAGTAGTGTTTATCATCTGCTTTATATAACACTATGATCTCATTAAGGTTTAATTTACACATAATCAGAGATAATCCACCAATCAGCATCAGAGCTGAAGAAACACAAATCATGTTGAACAGGGTGAAATCTGAAAATAAAACACACATACAGAGTTATCCTGTAACGAGAGAAATAAGCATGTACAGACATAAACATACACATCATGAGCATGAAAATGATGACAAAAATGACGCTTATGAATTAATGTAAAGCTGCTCTGATGTTTTCACTTGTTTTTGTAAGTCATGAACATTGTCAAAAGACACGTCTTCATTTTATCTAGAGATTTCTTACCTATTTTAACAGTGAGACTGGCTTTAGTGATGACATGAGCTCCACACCAGTATATCCCAGAATCCTCTTCTCTCAGATCAGTGATGTTCACAGTAAAGACTCCAGTAGATGCTTCATCACTGAAAGAGAATCGATCATCTCTGATCGTCTCCAATGAAACTCCATCCTTCACACACATGGAGGCTTCATGTGCTTTGCAGAAGCTTTTCTGATCTTCATCATGATGTTTGCACTGGATTGACACGTCGTCTCCTTCATACTTAGTCAAGTTCAGCTCTGGAAATGTTTACAGACACAAGAACATCAATTCACAGCCGTAGTTTCACATATTCAGATGCAGAAACCTTCCTCACCCTCGTTCATGATGACGATCAGATGAGTGTAAAGATAATTGAGGTCTGTTTCTAATGTCACTGCACACCAGTATTTCCCAGCATCCTCTGCTGTCAGGCCAGTGATGGTCCCAGTGAAGACACGTGCAGTGTCGTTATCATTCAGAGTCAATCTACGAGTCTTGCTCTCTTTCTCTTCTCTCACAGTCTCACTGAGGGTATTTCTGTCTCTAGTGGAGCACTTCCCCTTACAGAGAGACTTTGGCTTTGATTTATAGATTGAATCATAAGGGCAGATGATCTCAGCAGATTCTCCTTCATGTCTCACTACTGGAGGCACTTGAGAAAAAAAAAAAAATTGTACATTAATTATTGTGCTTATAAAACATTTCTATATTTGGTATCTAGCATAACGAATAATACTTTAACTGCTCAGTGTCATGCACTGTTGTGATTTATTAAGCAAAGAGCAAAGAGAAAGCAAAGGTTTTAAAAGGAACTTTAATTCAATAATCCAACTCAGAAAACTCCAGGAAACATAGGAGTAAACACAACCAACAATAGACAACACTGAACAAAGATCTCAAGAAACACCGGGCTTAAATAACAAAAAAGTGAAAGTGAGGCATGTGGGACAACATACTTGGCTATAGGAATTTGTGCTCTGCATTTCACCCATCCAAGTGCACACGCACGCACGCACGCACGCGCGCGCACA
>NW_015547698.1:67662-72087 GCF_001515605.1 Sinocyclocheilus anshuiensis
CACACACACACACACACACACACACACACACACACACACACACACACACACACACACAGCAGTGAGAAGTGAAAACACACCCAGACACAGCAGTGAGAAGTGAAAACACACACAAACACGCAGCCTTTGCTGTGGTGCTCAAGGCCCCTCAGTGGTGGGTAATGAGGGTGAAACAGAATGCTCTTCATTCACTCCCTCCACCTACATTTCCTGCCAGCACTAAGAATCAAACCTGCGATCTTCGGGTTACAAGTCCGACTCTCTAACCATTAGGCCACAACTGCCCCGAGAAAGAGAATTAATGAGATAATTAACCAAAAAGGTGAACAGAATCAGTAACTGAGGGGAACAAAACAAAACAAAACAAGGAAACTCAAATCCTGACAGGGAGGCAGAACAGAACTGAAACAAAACACTAAACAAAACCATGAAGATGACACTCAGACTCCTCACAAATATAACATCTAATCAATTCTGCCACAAAAGCAAATTTCAGAAACAAGATTTCAATGAGAGTTTGTTCTACTCACTCATAATATGTAGATGAACATTGTTAATAATGGAGTAACTGTACGAGTCTCTGTTGATCCAAACTCCACATAAATAAACTCCTCCATCATCTGGTGTCACAGCAGTGATTCTCACACTGAAGATGTGTTTATGTTCATCATCAGAAATACTGAATCTTTCTTTCTTCTTCCATCTGCTGTAAATCATCTCAATGGAGTCTTTTTCTTCTTTGAATATGATCTTGGGATCATTAATATGATTCTGTGAATATTCACAGCTGAAATAGGCAGTTTCTCCAATATTCACCATCACTCTCTTTGACACTTTACAACACAAATCTGTGATTTACATAATAAATAAATATATTTTACTTTAGTAAAGGCGTTAAAATGATCAGTAGATTCAAATTAAAATGACTGACCTTCTTCCACATGTAAAGTCATATCTATACCCCACTTGTAAAGAACACCAATCCAGTATCCTCCAGCATCGTGTTCCTTCAAATCTCTGATGTAGATCGTGAGGTTTCCCTCATTATTTTGAAACAATGTGAATTGTCCAACACTGATCCATTTGTCATGCTTCGTATTATTCATTATATTTGTCCACTCAGGTAATTTATTCATGCATTTAACATTTGCACGGAACCAAAGCTTCCCAGAATCGACAAGAAGACTTCCTCCAGAATATCCCGTGACGCTAAAGCATCTCACTGCAGCTGTCAATCAGATTGATACTGTGATCAGAAAGCTGATGAACAGAAAACAGCATCATTACTGCAGTGATGAAAGAGAAAAGCTCTGACCTGAGATCAGGTAGAAAGTGAGGAAGATGAGGAGGATCTTCATTGTGAGTTGAGTTCAGTCTTCTTTATGCTGAATGATCTCTGTGTGAATCTCTCTGTCTCTACATCTGTCTGCTTTAGTTACTTCCTCTTTATTCAGCTCTTTATCAGTAATGAGCAGCTTTACTGGCTCCTCCCACCATCACCACTGACTGAACATCACATTAATCACACTGAAAGAGCGCCACCTAGTGCAGTTACACTGTCTGATACTGAGAGCTCAAACAGGTTTTATGTTCTTGATATAAGGACAAATGACCTTCAAGTGAATGGAAAAAAAATGGGATTAAGATCCGGGCAGTTGCCTGGCCATGGATCCAACATTTCAATGTAATGATCCCTGACCCACTTCATTTTCACTCTTGCCTTGTGTCATGGTGCTCCATCATACTGGAAAGTGCACCAATCATCACCAAATTGCTCCTGGGTCGTTGGGAGAAATTGCTCTTGCAGTACGTTTTGATACCATTAATAGCAGTGATCGCGAAACACAATTATTTAGTTATTTAACTTTGCAAAACACAAAATTTGTTACTACAAATACTTCTGGTCGAGGCTGTAAGGCGTCTAAGACCTCAGCAAACTTACAAGACATCTTGAACATTTAAAATAATTTAAAATTAAAGGTTAAAAAAAACTAAGTATAAAGATGTCACGGTTATGCTGCTGTGTGGGAACGAGGAGTGCGGAGACGATGGAGAATTTACAAGGAACAATCTTTATTAACTCCAACAAAGACTCACAGGCAGGAACACACATGCAGCACGGGGAACTGACATATAAAACTAGACGCAGGACAAAAGAAAACGCCGGGCTAGGAACTAAACGAGGAAATTAACAAGAAACACCTGGAATAAATAACACAATTAACACAAGGGATAAAATAGGTCACAGGGAGAACATGGGGAGAAAAACATACAAAGACAATCCAGGATCGTGACAAAAGAAAATGTGCAAAAAAAAATTATATATATACAACTGACAATATTCATACATCAGGAACATGTTGAGTTACGATTATGAATAGCTGGGATACATGACAAATAAAAAAAGTATATAATTATTTTCAGTGGTGGACAGTAACGGAGTAGTTTTACTTCGTTACTGTACTTAAGTAAATTTTTCAAGTATCTGTACTTTACTGGAGTAGTTTTATTTTGAGTAACTTTGTTAGCTGATGCTAACTGTCTAGCTAACGAGCTTGCTGGTGCTAAAAAAAAGGTAATTTTTTAAAAATAAAGTCCAAATATTATAATCAAACCACCTAGTTGATTACATCTGAGAGAAAAAGAAAGGATGTGATGTTCAGAACATGGTAACTACAGTAATTATCAAAGTGGGAAGTGATGCCCTTGGGGGGCATTTGGCCAGGGGTGGTTTTATACCACAGACAAGGTTTAAGAAGAAAAAAAATCATTATGAAAATATAATGATATTTTCCTTATTATATTCATTATTTCCTTATTGGTTATTTTGGTAAAATCCCAGGTATTTTGAGCAATAGGATTATAAAAAAATTTATGCTAATATAAAATTAAATGATAAAAGTAGCCTATATAACTGTAAAATAAATATTCATCTATCAGTACTTTTTACTTAAGTACATAAAAAATCAAGTACTTTTGTACTTTCACTCGAGTAAAATTGAAAACTGAGTACTTTTACTGGAGTAATATTTTATTATACGTATCTATACTTTTACTCAAGTACTTGATTTGTGTACTTCGTCCACCACTGATTATTTTTAATAATAAAAACAAATGTAACCAATTTGACAGCATCTTTTCTATGGCGTGGAAAGTCTGTGTCCATCGTTACTAAGGTAAACATTTCATTTTTAAATCACACCTGCAGGCGGCTGAAGGGTTTTGGTTTGGCCGAAGGAATATAAATAGTGTAAAATAAAACCACAAGCTGCAAAGCATCTCAGGTTGATGATCTTTATCCCACTTAGTGTAATAAACAACTCTGCAAACACAAAGCACTGAGACTTTTACAAGCAATTCACTTTATCCTAGTAAAGAAACTGGGTTAAAAAGGTTTTCTTTTTTCTTCTTTTTTTTTTTCTTTTTTCGCTGAATTCAGAAAACAAACTCGTGTACAGCTCTCATTATTACAAAGATATGCTATGATATTTTGAATTTGACCAGAAATATAATAATGAAAAATCTTAAATAAAACACAGTGAAATATAAAGTAAATCTTGAAGATGTTGCTCGTTTAAAGTGTACTGACATACTAACAATACAAATGTATGACATTTAAAGGGTGATTACAGACATTCTCTGTCAGTGATTTGTGAGCTCAATGTTTTGATTTTGTTTGTTCTGTTCTTGAAAGAAAATCACACATGGATAATTTTTTGATAAGAAAAGAACATGTTCAGTAATTGTTGAATGCAAATAACTGAATTTGTCTTTATTGTCTTCTGTTCACAATAAATGCTCATCTTCTGTCTCTCTGTGTTCATGTGTCTCGCTGTGGGTTTCCTGAATAAAGCTGTTTAACCTTCACACTCAAACTAAACTGAGACCCTGAACCTTCACCAGTTTTCTGTGGCTTTGAGATGGACAGAAAAACAGCCTGTTTATCACACAAACACAAAAACACCTCCAGCATTTGTGAGAAACTTTGAGACAGAAAACATGTCATTTTCAAGTCTCTGAATATTACAATAACAACAAATCATTTGAAAAAAATGCTAATTATTACTGTTCATTTGCATGTACTGTGAATATTAAGATCAGGCCTGAGGGTGATACAAAATAAAGTTCATAAAATTATTATTCAGACTCAGACTCAGATGTTCTTCTTTTGCAGAAAGTACAAACTTTTCTCATTGTCTTTAATGATGATAATTAGATAATCATGCTGTTATACTGTATTTCTGTATATTTATCTGATAATGTTGATTTCATCAGTATGGAAACTAGATTCAGTATTACCATTTTCTAAACTATAGTGAATCAACTGTGATAATGTGTGAAATTTTGAAGGTGTCTGAAGAAATTTTATATTTACATTTACATTTAGTCATTTAGCAGACACTTTTATCCAAAGTGACTTACAAA
>NW_015547698.1:72152-95705 GCF_001515605.1 Sinocyclocheilus anshuiensis
GACTTACAAATGAGGACAATGGAAGCAATCAAAATCAACAAAAGAGCTATAACAAGTGCGATAACAAGTCTCAGTTAGCTTAATGCAGTAAACGTAGCAAGGTTTTTTTAATCATATAATAAATAAAAAGAAAACAAAAAATTAAAAAATAAAATAAAAAGATAGAATAGGAAAAGAATAGAGCAAGCTAGTGTTAGAGGCATTTTTTTGCTTTTGTTAATTGTATAATAAATAAAAAAAGAAAACAAATAGATAGAATACAAAAAGATTAGAGAAGCTAGTTTTAGTTTCTTTTTTATTTTTTTAAAGAAAAGAAGCTGTTAGTAAATAAATAGAGTGCAAGTCTAAAAGGGGTACATATACAGTATATTTTTTTAAGAATATAATTAGAATAGAGAGTGCTAGAGTTAGAGGAGTTGGGCAGGTCATTCCACCAGGAGGGAACAGTTCATGAAAAAGTCTGTGAAAATGATTTTGTTCCTCTTTGAGATGGAACAATAAAGCGACGTTCACTTGCAGAACACAAGCTTCTAGAGGCACATAAGTCTGAAGTAATGAATTTAGGTAAAGGGGTGCAGAGCCAGTGGTGGTTTTGTAGGCAAACATTAATGCCTTGAATTTTATGCGAGCAGCTACTGGTAGCCAGTGCAAATTGATGAACAGAGGTGTGACATGCGTTATTTTCGGCTCATTAAAAATGTATCTTGCCGCCGCGTTCTGGATTAATTGTAAAGGTTTGATAGAACTGGCTGGAAGACCTGCCAAGAGAGCATTGCTATAGTCCAGCCTGCAGAACAAGAGCTTGAACAAGGAGCTGTGAAGCATGTTTCGAAAAAAAGGGCCTGATCTTCTTGATGTTGAATAAAGCAAATCTGCAGGACCGGGCAGTTTTAGCAATGTGGTCTAAGTCAACTGATCATCAATCATAACCCCAAGGTTTCTGGCTGTTTTTGAAGGAGTTATGATTGATGTTCCTAACTGGATGGTGAAAATGTGATGAAACGATGGGTTTGATGGGTTGACTTGAAGGTGATGGTCCTTCATCCAGCAAGAAATGCCTGTTAGACAAGCTGAGATGCAAGCAGCTATCGTCGGATCATCAGGATGGAATGAGAGGTAGAGTTGAGTGTCATCAGCATAGCAGTGATATGAGAGATAAGACTCAAACCACTGAAGTTTGGTTCCTGAGATGCCCTGATGCCCTTCTCTCTGGTGGTTAACTGTGTCAAAAGCAGCAGACAGATCCAGCAAGATAAGTATTGAAGATTTGGAATCCGCTCTTGCCAGTCTTAGGGCTTCAACAACTGAGAGCAAGGCAGTCTCGGTTGAATGTCCACCTCTGAAACCAGACTGGTTGCTGTCGGGGAGGTTGTTCTGTGTGAGAAAGGCTGAGACTTGGTTGAACACAATTCATTCAAGTGTTTTTGCAATGAAAGGTAGAAGGGAAACCGGTCTGTAGTTCTCTAAAAGAGTTGGGTTATACGAGGCTGTCTAAATGCTGAGGGAAAAACACCAGTGTGAAGGGATGTGTTAATGATGTGAGTGAGTGCAGGTACAACTGCAGGAGAAATGGCTTGAAGGAGATGAGATGGAATAGGATCAAGCGGACAAGTAGTAGGATGAGTAGAAAGAATTAGTTTGGAGACTTCTGCCTCAGAGAGTGAAGAGAAGGATGTGAACGAGTGTATGTTTGCTGGTAAGATGTGCTTGACAGATTGTGGTGTGGAAAATTGTGCACTGATGGTTTTAATTTTATTAATGAAGAATGTGGCAAAGTCGTCAGCTGTTAGTTGATGAAGGAGGGGGAGGAGGAGGACAAAAGAGGGAGGAAAATGTTTTAAAGAGCATGCAAGAGTTAGACGAATTCTTAATTGTGTTATGATAGTATGTCCTTTTAGCAGTGAAGACATTAGCAGAGAAGGAAGAGAGGAGTGACTGATACACATTAAGGTCAGTAGTATTTTGTGATTTGCGCCACACCCTTTCAGCAGCCCTGAACTTAGAACGATGTTTGCGGAGAACTTCAGACAGCCAAGGGGCAGAAGAGGTGGTACGGCCTATACCTATATATACTATATATCAGTCTGTTTTAAAAAATATTGGTGTAATTTGTGATGATCTGTTATAAGTGAGTTAGTTGAGTCTCATGCGGTGAATTTGATTGTGGCATAATCAGAGTGAATCTCCTCCTTACTGAATCTGACTGTAGCATCACTGAGAGACTCTTCATGCTTCTGGAAACTGACAGCAGTGTACAGGAGCTCATCAGAGGGGATTGTGGGTAATGATCCAGGATCTGAGAGAGAATCACGTCTGCTGTCTGCACATGATGACTGAATGCAGATAAAAATAACTTAGTGAGAAAACATCTTATTAGCACAATATATGTACAAACACACACACACACACACAGTGTAACTCACTATTGTATTTTTCTTCCTCTTCCTCTTTCTCTTGTCTGATGTCGAGGTTCTTCCTGATTAACCCAAAACAAATCAATCAGAAAGTGAAAGAAAAACTAGACCAACATTAAATGTCAGCAGCATCTGAGACAGAAACTCATTGAGTGATTGAGATTTACTGAAGCAGCTCAGAGACACTCAAACAATTTAATTAAACGATTCAAGAGTTAAATATTGAAACCAAGTGTCACCTCGTCTGTTGTGTCTTAATTTGCACACAGTCAGAGTGAATCCACCGATCAGCAGCAGAATCACACACACACTAATAATGATGATCACGGAGAAATCTGAGAATAAAACACACACCGAGTGTTAATTAATCTTCATGCATTAGGAACACATTTGATTGATCAAATTAAACTAAATTATGGAAAAAAAGAGAACATTTTAGTCTCTCTTGTGCAGACTTGCACACAGCTCTACTTCTTCTCTCTGTTGAGTCTCATGTGGGTTTCCTGAATAAAGACCGTTAGTTCTTCACAACCAAATTAAACTGAGACTCTGAACCTCCAGCTCATCTCTGTGGTTTTGATGTGAAATGAAAACACCTTCTTCATCATGCACACTAAACACTTCCTGCACTTATAAGCAATGTCACAAAATGAGATTCAAAGGTTTCTTAAGGAATAAAGAAATCATATGGAAACTTTTATATGGGATTACCAAGAATCACAAAACAAACAAACAAACAAACAAACAAAAAGACAAAACTGACAAGTTAGCAAAAAATAACACGTTTGGAATAAACCTCCATAAAAATTCAGAGACCCAGATGTGCAGTAGGTCAAGCATTTCATCTAGTGAAGATAAATTACTATATTGATATTTAATTAGTTATGTGAGAAAATAAAACACAAGTTTTAGTGCATTAAATTTAAGAGAAACAAAAGTAATATATTAGACACCAAGAATGACTTTAGAACGACCTCTCAATGTCACACTGGAAGATCTGTAAGTGTTCATATTTGAAATTGCAAATAAAACAAAGTTATCTTACTTCTATCCTTATCCTTGCTGACATTTAAATGCACTTTAGTGATGACATGAGCTCCACACCAGTATATCCCAGAATCCTCTTCTCTCAGATCAGTGATGTTCACAGTAAAGACTCTAGTAGATGCTTCATCACTGAAAGAGAATCGATCATCTCTGATCGTCTCCAATGAAACTCCATCCTTCACACACATGGAGGCTTCATGTGCTTTGCAGAAGCTTTTCTGATCTTCATCATGATGTTTGCACTGGATTGACACGTCGTCTCCTTCATACTTAGTCAAGTTCAGCTCTGGAAATGTTTACAGACACAAGAACATCAATTCACAGCCGTAGTTTCACATATTCAGATGCAGAAACCTTCCTCACCCTCGTTCATGATGACGATCAGATGAGTGTAAAGATAATTGAGGTCTGTTTCTAATGTCACTGCACACCAGTATTTCCCAGCATCCTCTGCTGTCAGTCCAGTGATGCTCCCAGTGAAGACACGTGCAGTGTCGTTATCATTCAGAGTCAATCTACGAGTCTTGCTCTCTTTCTCTTCTCTCACAGTCTCACTGAGGGTATTTCTGTCTCTAGTGGAGCACTTCCCCTTACAGAGAGACTTTGGCTTTGATTTATAGATTGAATCATAAGGGCAGATGATCTCAGCAGACTCTCGTTCATGTCTCACTACTGGAGGCACTAAATACAATCAAACACAGACATTTAACACAAATTATTCTGAATATAATGTGTTTACTACAGTGAACTCATCTGAATGGACTCACTGATGAGGTTGAGATGAATTTTAGTGTTCAGGGAGATGAAAGTCAGATATGTGTCTCTGGTTTCTGCTCCACACCAGTAAACTCCAGCATCTCTCACACTCACATTACTGATGCTCACTCTAACAACTCTCTCTTCATTTCTCTCAGATGAAGGATTAATTTCTGTCACTTTAGATGAGCTGATGGTTTGGCAGATGTGATTATGAGTGTGATCATCAAGCTCTTTGCAGAAATGAACTTTATGTTTCTCTGGGATCTGACATGTGATGTTGACTTCTCCACCAAGATACACAGATTCAGTCTCACTCTTTGGATATTTAGCATCTATAAACCAAGAGAAATTGCATTACAATCATAACAAATATTATATATATATATACAGTGGGTACGGAAAGTATTCAGACCCCCTCAAATTTTTCACTCTGTTAAATTGCAGTCCACACCTGTATGTTCCTGCATCTGCAGCTTTCAGCTCTCTAAAAAACACCATCAAGACTCCTGCTCTGGTGTCGTCATATAAAGAAACATCTCCATTCTCCATCCATTCATCCTGAACTCCTGCATTCTTCTTCTCTGAACATCCGTCTGATTCTTTACAGATGTATTTTGGGTTGGTTTTGTATTGAGGATGTTCACACTTGATCATCAAACGACCTCCTGAGGAGCCGCTCACTCTAGACACACCCACTTTATGCTTAATATGTAGATGAACAGTATTAATAATGGAGTAACTGTATGGGTAGCTATTGATCCAAACTCCACATAAATAAACTCCTCCATCATCTGGTGTCACAGGAGAAATAACCACAGTCATGAGTCGTTGATCTCTTTTATCAGACAAACTGAACCTTACATTCTTTCTCCGTGTGCTGTTTAACATCTCATCAATGGAGTTTTTTCTTTCTTTGAAGATGATCTTGTAATAATAAATATGATTCTGTGAATATTCACAGTTGAAGGTGGCAGTTAGTCCCTTATTCACCTCCAGTGTCTTTGCCACGTTACAGCAAGAATCTGTCATTTACATAAGAGAACATATTTATAGAATGTGCATGTGAGATTTTTTTGTTCAGTAGTTTTGAGGAGTGTACTGGGCTGGATTTACCGTTAAATAGGATGACCAAACGACCTCTTACAAAAGCGATTTCTAAATAAGTTCTATGAGAACTGCCTTCTAAAAGAGCAGCATCAGGTACATTAACAAATGGTTGATCCCTTTACAGTGCCCTAGTGAAGATATAAATTCACAGATGAAATTCAAAACTTCCTGTGCTTTTTTTCCGGTTGGGTCTGATGTGCAAAGTACATCCATGCCAATGGCAAAAAAAGGTGCAAATTAAATGCTGGTGACGTTATTTCAGCAAAGCACAAAACATCAGTCGATGGAGAGTGTTTGTCTGCTAAGTTAACTGGTCGGTAAGCGTTAATTTGCTAACATAGTTAATGCATTAACTAATAATGAATCATTTAGTCAATGCATTAAATTAACTAATAATTAATATTAATAAATGCTGTATAAAGTACTCTATGATCTCGACTTGTCACTTTTTTAATGTTCAGCCTAGATTAACGTTAGAATTGAAATCTACTGTAAATATACTATAGGTGTTGCTAAATAGTATATACTTCAAATAGTATATTTTGTATGTATTTCATAGGTCAAAATTACTCACCAACTAACACATCCACATTTATTTCAATAACCTCTGAACCTGAAATCCCAATCCTGTATCTTCCAGAGTCCTGTGCATTTAGTTCCCTAATGAAAAGCATGATGTGTTTGTCTTTGTTGAGATACAGAACGAATCTTCCTTTATTAATCATCTGATCTTCTTCATTATTGTTTATTATTGTATTCCACACTCTGTGGGTTTGTTTTTGCAGATAGTGAGTGTTACTGGTTGAAGACCTCCCAGAATCAACAAGAAGACTTCCTCCAGAATATCCCGTGACGCTAAAGCATCTCACTGCAGCTGTCAGTCAGATTGATACTGTGATCAGAAAGCTGATGAACAGAAAACAGCATCATTACTGCAGTGATGAAAGAGAAAAGCTCTCACCTGAGATCAGGTAGAAAGTGAGGAAGATGAGGAGGATCTTCATTGTGAGTTGAGTTCAGTCTTCTTTATGCTGAATGATCTCTGTGTGAATCTCTCTGTCTCTACATCTGTCTGCTTTAGTTACTTCCTCTTTATTCAGCTCTTTATCAGTAATGAGCAGCTTTACTGGCTCCTCCCACCATCACCACTGACTGAACATCACATTAATCACACTGAAAGAGCGCCACCTAGTGCAGTTACACTGTCTGATACTGAGAGCTCAAACAGGTTTCATGTTCTCGATATAAGCACAAATGACACAGAATCAATTTGATTGCATTATTGAAAGCTTCCAGAGGGCGCCAGTATAATTTACATCAGTGGTTCTCAAACCTGTCATGGAGGACCCCCCGCCCTGCACATTTTATATGTCTCCCTCATCTATCACACCTGATTCAACTCATCAGCTCATTAGTGGTGACTGCAAGACCTGAAGTGGGTGTGTCAGATATAGGGAGACATACAAAATGTGCAGTGCTGGGGGTACTTCATGGAGAGGTTTGAGAACCACTGATTTACATGTAAAAAGTCTGGAGGGCCTCCGTAAACTTACAACGCAGCTTCAAGATTAAAATAATTTAAAGTCCCCCTGTAGTCAAATATTTTATCCCTTAAAACTTATCTTTGATAATCAAAATGACATATTTAAATGTTTTTTCTTGTGAAAATAATTTTCTCATGCCTTAAAACAGCTTGAATATAACTCAACACCCTTGCCTCATTTACTATACGCTGATCTATGAATATGCAAATTAGCCCCGCCTCCACTCAGTCACACCGGCCAGTGCCTCCTGATCCACTGAACTGTAGTAAACGCAAAACAATGGTATACACGGATAATGACTGATAAAACTGTATTTTTACTAGCAGACAACTACAGTGAATACTGTAATATTCGTTAACGTTACTTACTTGACGATGTTGTGTCCTCAAAATGCCTTGAAGACTCGAATACAGCCGTTTGTGATTCTTAATTCGCGCCCGCGAGCATACATACGCGTGTGAAGTGCAGATGCCGATGCAGGAGAGGTGGGTCTGACTCCGGGCTACTTTTACACTGCTGCCATGGGTTATAATGCAAGTTAGCGGTTTTAAATTCACATTAAACCACAGCCTCCTGGGTTTTTTGGTCCAATTTATTTTTGGTTTTGTGCTGGTATTGGTATATTTTGCATGCTTGTGATAGGAATCGATCCCTTGACGTGATTGGTTATTGGTTTGTGACGTAGCAAACCTAGGGCTGTTTCAAACCACATTTCTGGGAGTGCCATTGGGAAACTACACTTTTAAGGAGAAAATACTCAGCAATGGTGTTGATTAATGGACTGGCACATGGTTTGTCTAAAAGCATATTAAAAACACCACATAGACAAATAAACAACATAAAAAACTTGATTTTCACGGTATTGGTATATTTTGCATGCTTGTGATAGGAATCGATCCCTTGACGTGATTGGTTATTGGTTTGTGACGTAGCAAACCTAGGACTGTTTCAAACCACATTTCTGGGAGTGCCATTGGGAAACTACAGTTTTAAGGAGAAAATACTCATGAGCGACTTCATGTCTTTATTAAATAGCATTATCTTTCAGTGTCTCTGGGAAATCAAAAATGCATCTGATACTTTTGTTTTGACATTTATACTTTGAGATTTTGACATCTTTCTCAGCTGTAAGAAACCACTCGGTTTTAGGTGGAAACATTTGATCTGACTTGCAGGATAAATACTTTAAGTCTATAAAAAATAATATGTATCTATATTTTCAGCGTCACTGATGACTAGATAAAAAAAAATCGATTTTTCGATGAATTGTTTTTTTAAATGACGTCGATTCGATATCGATTCTCAAAAGCCGCGAATCTATCTTTTCCGGGATTTATTTCAGCACACATTTAAAACAAGATCTGATTAACGTGAATCTTATCATTAGTCTTCTCCACTAGATGTCACCCTTATTTACCTTGCGCGATGTTACAACAGAAAGCCTGTCATTCATTCAGCGCTTATCATGGCCATACGCGTGATTTGCAATGCTCAGGTGAAATGCTATAGTAATACTATAAATCTGCGGAAGCATCTGATATCACACATGAGGTGCCATGATTTCCGCAATGAATCAATGGCGGATGGCGCGACGCGCTGTTTTGTTTACTACACACATACTAAAGTGCGGATGACGCTCGCGGTGTTTTCAGCTTCTGCCGTCTCACTATATGATGATATGAACACGAATGTCATCTCCAGCTGCTCTGAGAGTCACTTCATTAGCATTTTACCGTTTAATTTGAGAAATCTACCGTCATATCACATACACAGCAGCTGCAAGTTCTTCACGGCAACCCGTCAAAATAAAAGTTTAGTTTAATGTTAAGAAACTGTCAGAATATATTACTATTTAGCAGTCTTAAGAATCAATGCTACTACTGCTAATAAATATTAATAAATCTTTATTTTTAAAGGAATAATCACATCTGTTTTCTTTTTAATTTTAACAGTAAACCTCTGTTGTGCAGCACTTTGTTTGCCAAAAAATAAAAGGGTTTAATTTTTATTTGATTAGGATAAATTAAATTAATGTTTTATGCCTTCATCTGATTACCAGAAAAATTAAGAACATTTTATAGGGCCCTATTATTTTTTTTTTAACAGGACCCATACAAAAAAAAGTATAGGTTTAAAATACAGGCATGTGGTTCTTAATTTCTTTTTATTAATTCACCATTTGTAAACTGATGTTTACGGTTCATTTTTTAGAAATATCAATAGCATTTGTAATAAAACTATATTCACTAAATGTAATAAAAAAATCGAGAAAGAGAATCGAAATCGAATCGAATCGGGACATCTGAATCGATACCCAGCCCTACTGATGACGGTTTAACAACACGATCTGGACAAAGAGCGAAATGCTGAGACTTGAGTTCATCTGCTTACTTTCCTTCATCTTTAACTTTTGTTTTAAAAACATCTTCATGAACGATGAGCCCATGTAATTATCAAATATGAAGCCAAAGTGTCATTCCTCCAGATTGACTTTCATTTGAAACTCATGTAAATCAGTGTGATTTATAATTCCTCAAAACAGAACATAAACATGCACCATCAACTACCATAACATACTGAAAGATCATTTCAGCAAAACCAAGACATTTAACAGATATGAACCCATATTTACCATTAGATGGAGCCAGAGGTTTTAATGAGACGTTTGTGTTCATGTTTACAATCTCAGTCAAGTTGGTGCTCCCAAACAGTTATTTTTTTCACATAATGTGTTAGTTCAATACATTTGTTTTCTCTTTTTAAATTATATCCCTAAAGGCATTATATGAATAAATCCCATCTTCTTTCAGAAAATGTACATGCAGTTTGACAAGCCTACTGTTTGGGTCATTTTGATATTTCAGCAAGTTTTAGTGTAAAATGCTTAATATACTAATTTATATACTGTATAAGGAGGAATTTCAGAGTTTATCTTATAGTCATTTAACAGTGTTTCACAGTTTTAATTTGTAAATGTATTGTGAGACATTCAGGAGCCTCAGTGCGACCGTTAAGCTGTCAAGATCATATAAAGTACCATAAAAGTGTGTAATTGTAAGTCATCTGAAGACATAAAACAACTTTGTGTTTAAATATTTGATTACTCACATAAAATCGTTCTCTCTCTGTCCTGTCAGTTCAAATTTCGATTCACCCGCGAACTCTGTGTTCATTCAAACGGACGCGCAGCGCCATATAAGGAGAAAGGGGAGGAGTCGAAACTGTGCTTAAATCTCATTGGCTCTCGCGTGTATCGTCGTCGTGCCGTATTTCAATATTCAGAATCTAAAATAAGAACTAAAGGCTGTATCTCTGTGGATGAGATCAGAGCCAGAAACAGATGCAAATACACTATGAATCGTTTACAACTTTTTTTTTTTTTTATTGAGGACGTTTATGTTATTTAATCACAGAAAATATAGCTGCAAAATATATTCAGCAAATGGGTCTGAACTGTTGGACTTCTATAGTATTAGAAAAACAATCAGACATTTTATTATGTACACTTATTTATGACTGCAGTTGGTTGGACTTATTAACAAAAATAGTTTTGAAATGGTACTTTCCTCTGGAAGACCTGACTAAAACCTTCTGAAGTGAGAGTTGGGGTATATTATAACTATTTTTATCTTTCATATATTAAACAAATTGACAGCATCTTTTTACGGAGTGGAAAGTTTGTGTCCATATTGACTCAAGAAACCATTTCCTGTTTTTATCATACCTGCGGGTGTCTGAAGGGCTTCTCGGTTTGACCCACAGAAGATAAATAGAGCAAAAGAAAACCACAAGCTGGAGAGCCTCTCATGTTGATGAACTTTATCACACTGACCACAGTATTAAACAGCCCTGCAAGCCCAATGCACTGAGACGTTTACAAGCAAGTCACTTTATGCTAGAAATGAAAAAGAGAGGGTTAAGACATTTTTCTGAAATTACACTAGTGATTTTAAAACTGCTAACAAAGTCAAACTTATGTTTGGTCTTTAAAAAAAATCTTGAAAACTTTCAACTGTACAGACTCATGCAGTATTTTCACAGTTTCTCCCCCATAATATCACAACAGAACACCAGAAACTGACATTTCACATTAGGTAATGCTGAATTCAGAAAAGCAAACTAGCATATTACTCTTACTGCCATAAAAAGATGCATTATTATGCTTTGACTTTGCCTAGAGAGATAATAATGATCATAATGATCATTAAAATGAAACAGATTTACAGTAAAACCTGGAGTTGTCACTTGTTTAAGGCGGTATTTGCTTAATTTACCAACTTAAACAACACAATGTCTGTCAGTCTCTGTTATTGATTTGTGGGCTCATTGTTTTGATTTTGTTTGACCTGTTTATGAAGGTAAAACTGTCGAACCAAACATGGCTAATTTGTTGATCATAAAAAGTTTTTCAGGTTTTGTTGAAGGCGAGTAACTGAATGAGCAGCTCGTAGTCTTTATTGTCTTCTGCTCACAATGGATGTTCATCTTCTGTCTCTCTGTGTTCATGTGTCTCGCTGTGGGTTTCCTGAATAAAGCTGTTTAACCTTTAAACAATTAAACTAAACTGAGACCCTGAACCTCCACCGGTTTTCAGTGGCTTTGAAATGGACGGAAAAATGGCCTGTTTATCACACAAACACAAAAACACCTCCAGCATTTGTGAGAATCTTTGAGGAAATTTTGTTTTTTTTATCATAGTTTAAAAATGTAATTTTCAGGTCTTTGAATATCATAATAACAATAAATAGTTTTAAAAAATAGAATTACTTTTCAGACGGAAGCTGGTTTGTAAACTTGGAGTATTGTTGTCTTTGAAAAATAAAATAAACACGACTGGAGAAAGTATTTAGAAATCACTGGAATTGAAATGTGAGTATAAATGAATTATTTGCACAGCCTTACTGGGCTCAACAAAATAACTTTCAACCATTGAAAAATGTTTGAAAACAGCCATTATTTTGTGATTCTGTTTAATGATGCATTAGAAAAAATATACACTTTATCTCAGAAAATAATATTTTTTACCTTAGATTACATCTAGATGTGGAAGAAAAAAGTAAATAATTTGGTGCTCAATGTTAGTTTTGGACTCTGTACATTGTGAATGATCCATATCTTTAAATTAATTTATGACACACATTCTCTGCTGTGGCTCATCAGACAGTGAGATGATTGACAGCAGCATATTCACAGTAATCCTGATTATTCCTCAAACTGTCTCTGTCAGGACAGTCCGTTTTCTTGTGGAAATTCACCACGGCGTAATTCAGATCCGCAGCAGATATCCGAGAGTCACCAGTGGGTTCAGAAGAATCAGAGGGGTTTGTGGGTAATTGTTTGTGGGCGTCTTTAATCTCCTTGTAATCGCAGCCAGCGTGGGAAACCTACAAAATAATGTGAATATTTAATTATTTTAACAGCACTGGAGATTTTCAGTGCTTAAAACATAAGGTAACATAATTCATTCCCATTATTGATAAAGCAAGTAATATTTTCCAATCACAGTAATTCTACTAACCGCTGCACTGTTTGCTGGTGTCGAGTGAGATCTTTTGGATGAGGAATCAGCGTCTGTCAAAGACAAGCAAATTAATTGTTTGTTTGTTTGTTTTTACATTCTCATATTATTCTGTTTTGCTAATTTTTAGTTGTAGCCAATGAAGTCATCATCATATATATATATATATATATATATATATATAAAGTCAAACATCACTATGATTGATAATGTGTCAGTTTGAGCAATGTGGTAAAATAGACGATGTCTTTCAAAGAAACTAAAAGAGTGTAAGTATGTAAAGGAGCAGGAGTGTTACTGTGTGACTGCCGCCTCCTCCAGAGAGTCACGATCACTAACAGAATCACACTGATGATCAGAAGCAGAAGCACAGACACACTGATGATCAGAGAAGAGCCTGAAAACACCAGAGATTCACCATCATAATAACAGATGCACTGTAAAAACAAAATTCCGTAAAATTTACGGTAAAAAAATGGCAGCTGTGGTTGCCGGAATTCTACCGTATAAAATACGGTAGAAACATTTTAGGTTTTACGGTTTTAACTTAAATGTACGATTAAATAACGTAATTTCTGAATGAAATAAAAACTGAAATAATGTTAATATACCAACCTATTGAAGTACTGAAATCTGTTTCGTACCTTTGTAATACACTGAAAACCACCAAATGCAGGTGAGAAAGTCACATGATGAACCAAAGCCTATCACAAGCAGCTTTTAAATAATAATATATATAGAAGTTGCACAGTGTCATTCACACACACACTAAACACCATCATGGTAACACACATGAAACTCAAATGCAGTAAATATTCATTTAACAACATCAGGTGTAACACACAACCCTAATATACAAAGCTGACAAGAAAAAACTAAGAAGAAACAGTTATTTCAACAAAAAAACATCAAACTTGAAATGTAACGCAGGGAATTCTGGGAATGTCAATTTACGGTTATTCACTGTAAATTATACAGTCTTTTGCACTTCCAAAAACGGTATACTACTGTAAAATTACATGTTCAATACAGTTTTTTACCGTATATAGTAGGGGAATTTACCGTTAACCATTTAACAGGTTTTTACTGTAGCATTTTTACAGTCTTTTACCATTCAATTCACGGTCATTTTTTACAGTGTGGGCATGAGTGAGTTTGTATTTCAGAGCGTGTGTGTACCTGTTACAGGAGATGGAGGTGTGATCAGTGGAGGTTTAACTGATGAGAAAGAAGATGATGTTGTTTGGTGTACATCGCTCTCTGAAACACAGAACAGCAGTGCTAGTAACTGAGGTAAATGTTTCTCACTCACAGATACTTCACTTCCGTTTTCTCGCTGACGCTGATGCCTTTCACACATTACTGAATCGCCAGACATGTTTGCTGACATACAAAACCACAAACTGTCAACTTTTGAGCATCTTGAAGCTCTCAAGTGTGAATAAAACACAACAGATGCAGCATCAAATGGCATTATGAGTATAATAAGAGTGTTAATTTACATAATAAGCTCAAGTCATCTAGAAGAAACTGTTCTCCTGACATTATTGAAGCAACTATGAGAACACACTTTCTGTTATCAGCAAAACAGTGATTAATAAATTTCACATTTGTCCAGTAAGCAACATTGAGATGAGGACGAATGTGCAAGCTTTTTTTTTTATTAACGTGATGATGACGGCAGGGAAAAAACACTGTCAACCGACATAGACAAACTATAAGGAACAAACGGAAGGCTATTTATACACACATAAAAAAACTCAAATGGAAACAGCTGTGGGAATAATGAAAAACCATGGAAACCATGGGAAAACTGAAATGAAACAAGGAACAAATGGAATGTTACAAACTAAGAGTCTTATACATTTCCAGAACAGAAATATGAACATTTGATAAAGTCAGGTTCAAGGTTCTTGTTTGATTTTATTGACATATAAAAGGTTTTTACGGACGGGATTTTAGATTTCTCTTTTTATCACTGCATGTATCAGAAAATACTGTCAACAGACAGAAAACAAATACATTTTCAGTTTTTAGGGTTACAATGTTATATACAACTGATATATGAACAAACCCCTCTGTAAAACACTTCAGAATATATATAGGAATAAAACCTCTAAGTTATGAAAGCAAAATATACCAAAATCTCAAATTGAGCAGTGCATGCAAAAACAGCGGTTTCGCCCGTAGTGTCTTAAGATCAAATTTTTGGTTTGGGAAACAGGAAATGAACCCAGGAACAAACAGAATATTACAAACTCCATGGAAAATTTCAACATATGATTTCAAAAACTCAAGAGCTTAAGTGAAAACATTATGATGATAAAGAAGTCATGTTTGCTGTGATCCCATGTTTGATTGTATCTGGTCTTAAAAGAAAAGGTTCTATATAGAAACCTAAAGTGTTCTATCAGGCGCTTCATAACTGTATATGGAACCTTTTAGAGGTTTCCACCAGTTTATGGATTTAGTTTTAATTAATTTTGTTTTAATTCATATCTTATTTGATTTAATTTGATTAATTAACAGCTTGTAATCACACTTTATTAGTATAAAAAAAAAAAAACCTGTTAAGAATGAAAGTATTATGCAATCATTTAAGACATTTCTCCTTCTACAGAACCTCTTTGGCCATTTCTAATAGCGTCTGCAGGTGTTTAGTATTATTACTGTCATTATGTGTGGTGATTTTCTGTAGATCATCGTGAGTTTGAGAGTCTCAGTTGCTCACCTTTTCTAACGTTCATCTTCACTTCAGTGTAGGAATCTTTTGCTGTAGTTCTATCAACTCCACACTGGTATGTCCCAGAATCCTGTTCACTCAGATCTCTGAAGGTCACAGAGAAAACTGCTGCTGTTGTGTCGTCAAACAGAGAGAATCTTCCAGAATGAATCCATTTATCTTTCTCTTCAGTCCTGATGAGATCAGTGCACCACTTACCCTTATCTTTGTCTGGCATCTTTCCTCTACAAAAATACTTTGTGTTTTGGGTATAATTCTTCACATATTTGCATGTAATGTTGACTTCACCGTCTGAATATCCTGTCACACTAATGGAGCTCACGACATCTACAACAAACCAGCAGTTGGAACTAAATAAATATTAAATTAGGCTGCTGTTTCTTTAAAATCATTTCAACAACATGAACTGAAGTTAAAGACTCTGTGCTGTTTTGAGTGATTTACTGTGAGTTCAGATTCTTACCAGGAATCATCAGCAGAGTGAAAGTCCAGATGATCTTCATTCTTCTCTCTTACTCAATGATCTTCTCTGTTGTTAGTAGATTCTGAGTGTTTCTTTCCTGCTTACATGATTATCATGAAATGCTGAATGTGACAAAGAGTCACCCACTTCCTCTATTTCTGCCATAGAGGCCATAGACACACAGAGAGAGAGAGAGAGAGAGAGAGAGAGAGAGAGAGAGAGAGAGAGAGGTTGATATTGGAAGTGGCACACAGGCTTCATTTGACAGTGACATCTGATGGACAGTCGTGCAAACAGCAGCAGTTCCTATGATAGTTGTATGAGTGCAGGTTTATTATTGATCAGCATGTTTTATATCACACTGAGATCTCAGTTACACTACAGATTAATAATAGGTTAAACATTATAACTAACGGATATCACCATACTAACCCAGTCGATTTTAGGACAACTGTTTACAACATTTCTGAAATGTTATGTTTAATTATGCAAATGAGACAGTATCTAATTAAATATGCACTCATTTGCATATATTTCCAGAACGGAAATATGAAAATTTGATAAAGTCAGGTTCAAGATTCTTGTTTGACTTTGTAGACATATTAAAGGTTTTTAAAGAGGGGATTTTGGATTTCTCTTTTCATCACTGCATGAATCAGAAAATACTGTCAACAGACAGGAAAAAAATAACATTCACCATGTTTTTAGGGTTAAAATGTTATTTGCAACTGTACCCACAGTAAAAACCTTTAGAATATAAACAGGAATAAAACTGCTAAGTTTGGTGTGTGTAAGAGCTGCTGAAGTGGAGAAAGAAACTCATTTTGAGAAAAAGGCCATTAAAGATTGTGACTGAAATCTATATAAAGTGCAATAAAATAAACACTACGAATGAACAAATATGGATTTTGCATGTTTTATTTCCAATAGGTTGAAATAAGACATTTATGGAAGCAAAATAGACCAACATCTCAAAATTGAGCAGTGCATGAAAAAAAACAACAATGGTTTTGTCTGTAGTGTCTTAGGACTTAAGGATTTAACTTTTGCTAATTATCCAAACATACTTCAAACATATCATATTAACATAGCAACATGTATGTGTCATGTGTCTCCACTATATGAGATCAAAACCTGCTAGAAAACCCAAACCGAGAGCAAATGTCCAGACGGTGGAGGAGAGTCATGGCTCAGATGTTCAGCACCACGGACAGCAGCTGAGATTCATCACAAACACACTCCTGTTCTCATCGACATGACATTACACTTCAGAAACATCTTATAATGCTGGATAACTGACCTTCAACATGCTTCGAAACTTTAAAGTTGATTTATAAAACGGATAGATTAGGGCTGGCTGAGTGGCGTGTGAAGCCGTTGTAAAATGCTTTATAAACACACACCTGTGACCAAATTACATTAGTATCACTGCACCACTGCGTCTGTGTGTTGCTTGACAATAATTCTGTTAACTATTGCTGAAGAAATACACAGTGGAAGAATTATTATTTGTTATGAATAAATTATGTTTTTTTTTTTTTGCTCCTGTGTTTACTTTGCCAGCTAGTAACAGGTTTAAAAAAAACAATAAGCCCCACAAAGCTGTAGTGTACAGTGAATTTAGAACCATGTAGTACTTAAATCACTACGGCTTCAGAGGGCTTATTGTTGTAGTAAACTACAGTAAACTACAACACTTCGAAGGCCTTTGTTAAATAGGACAGTCTAGCCTACTGAGGACTGTTCTTGTCACCTAGCAATTGTGACAGCTGCCATTGATGAGAAGCAGTAATGTTTATACTGGACTTTTTAAAAAAGTTATTAAAAACTAAACAAGGTTCAAAGCCTGTCTAAATATGTTCACCATGGTCCATTTATGTACATAATAAAGAGTATAAACTATCTAAGATGTCAATCAACATTTGAACAGCTTTATATATGTTTTGTTTTTACATTTGTATCATTAGATACATTAGATTATTCGAGTAAGTAGAACCCAGTACTTACATTTAAAAGTGCAATCTGGCAATTTCTCTCAGGTCCAGGATTGAAAACCACTATAGAGGAAAACACAATCCGGCAGCATGACTAGGCAGGGAAAGGTAAGACAGGACAGGACAAGCGAACGATGCAGGCACATGAAACAAACATTCTCACAAAAGACAAAGAGCACAGAGAGAAATAACGAGGGAGGGCAAGTGGTGTAAATGAACTAATAATCAACAAGGAGGGCAGAGTCAGGACTTGAGCTGGCTGGCACCAAAAAAACAAGAGCTCCTGGCCAATGAAAACTCACAGGCCAGACGCTCAACAAAAACACAATGAATGACAGGATCACAGCATGCATCTGTCACCAAACTATGTTACTTTATACAATTGAGTGTTAAGAGTTTTACGTGAACTACAAATTTGTAGTTAAACTAACTGAGCACAGCTGCATATTCTGCATTAATTCCACACTTTTTAAAAAATATTTAAGTAAACTCTGACCAAAAGACTGGGTCTAAATTTTACAACTATGGAGCATCACTGAATTATTATTAATAATAAAAATACCAAACATAATGCCAAAGTCAATGTGTTAAAGCCTTCAGCTCATTGAGATTATCTGCTGTGGCTCGTCAGGCAGTGAGATGATTGACAGCAGCGTATTCACTGCAATCCTGATTATTCCTCAGACTGACTCTGTCAGGACAGTCCGCTTTCTTGTGGAAATTCACCATGGCGTAATTCAGATCCTCAGCACATGTGATGAAGATCTGAGAGTCACCGGTGGCTTTCTGAACTGTAGAGTAAACGCAGTTAGCAGAAACAGAGGGGTTTGTGGGTAATTGAGGAGTGGCATAAACAGTGTTAGATGAATCAGAGGGGTTTGTGGGTAATTGTTTGTGAGAGTCTTTAATCTCCTCATAATCGCATCCAGTGTGAGAAACCTGAGGAAAGAAATACAAATTATTAACAGCTCTGAATATCTTCATGATGGAGGCATTAGAATTTATTTTCATTATGAATAAAATAATCAGCTTGTTTTATACAGTAACTGGACTGACTGCTTCAGGTTTTCCTGCTCCAGTCTGAGATGACGAATCACCGCCTGCCAAAAATTTGCCTTAAATAAGTGGCATTATTGAACACTGACGTCAGTTTTCACACGTCATCAAACATCTGTATTGAAGAGAAACAGTAATAAGAGACCAACGATGATCAGAAGCAGAAGAACCAGAACTAGAGAGACGATCAGAGAAGAGCCTGAAAACACAGAATAGGAAATAATGAGTGAATTTGATTACTTTGAGCGGATTATCAAATAATATGCTTATATTTTAGCACACAGGCACCTTTTAACATGCTAGGAGACACTGTTTGAAAACAGAAGCAGATGATGATGAAGGTGTTGATGATGATGAAAGTAATAATGATGATGTCACTTTTGGAACATCTTTAAATGACAACACTAGCACTGTAGTAATACTGAGGCCTAATGAGCACACTAATGCTGCAACACCAAACACTGCTGTAATACTGAATTACCACACACTTTCAAACTGTCTCTAGATGTCCAGTTCCTGAATTCACACACTGCTGTAACCTCATCAGTAGCTGATCTACAGCTACAACACAATCTGTAACAGGATTTCCCCAACAGGACAGCTGGTGGTTCACAACTTGATGAAAAGCTAATAATCAAATAACGAAGAAGAAAATAATTAACAAATAAAAATAAATTAAAATTAAGCGACTAGCAAAAAAAAATAAAAATAAAATAAAAATTTGTTTAGCTGTCATGTGACCATTAATCAACGTCAGAGAACCGTGAACATGCAAATGTGTTGTTAAATTATTGAAATATGAACTTAAAATCTCAAGTAAATATTTAAGGTCAAAGGAGTTCAGCTGATTAACAAAAGGGAATCCTTGATCTAGAGAATTAACACCACCTTGTGATCATGTTTTGAGAAGTTGTATGAACAGAAATGAGAATATGAATGTACCAGCAAGACAAAAATACCTGAACAGATCATGATAAAATTAACCAAGTACATTCATATGGAAGCTGACTGTGATTTTTAATTACATTATGATTAATATGAGTGAGAAAACCATCCGTACCTGTAACGCTGATGAGGACTCGAGTGATGAAGCTCTTGTGTCCTTGATCAGACTGAACTCCACACCAGTATTCAGCTGAATGTTGTTGAGTCACATGACTGATGGTTCTAAAGTTTGTGAGCTTAACACTGAGCCTTAATAAAAAAGTTTTACAAGAACCGCTAGTGGCCAGGCATGTAGTTTGAAATTAACCAACCTAAATGAGCACCGCTGCATATTCTGTTTTAATTTCACTCTTTTGTTCTGAAATATTCAGTAGCCTACTTATTTACATCAAACGCTGACCGAAAACTCAAGGGTTTCTGATCATTTATTTGAGTGTCATTTGCAGAACAAAACACTGCACTGTCATTTAAACATCCTTCATGTCTGACTTACAAGACTGTCTTAAATATACAGCAGAAGAGCATCACAAAAATAACAGAAATACCAAACATGGAAGCTTAAACTCAAAAACAAAGCCTTCAGCTCATTGAGATTCTCTGCTGTGGCTCGTCAGGCAGTGAGATGATTGACAGCAGCGTATTCACTGCAATCCTGATTATTCCTCAGACTGACTCTGTCAGGACAGTCCGCTTTCTTGTGGAAATTCACCACGGCGTAATTCAGATCCTCAGCAGATGTGATGAAGATCTGAGAGTCACCGGTGGCTTTCTGAACTGTAGAGTAAACACAGTTAGCAGAAACAGAGGGGTTTGTGGGTAATTGAGCAGTGGCATAAACAGTGTTAGATGAATCAGAGGGGTTTGTGGATAATTGTTTGTGAGAGTCTTTAATCTCCTCATAATCACATCCAGTGTGAGAAACCTGAGGAGAGACAAATAAATTATTAACAGCTCTGAATATCTTCATGATGGAGGCATTAGAATTTATCCTCATTATGAATAAAAATCAAGATATTATTTTATACAGTAACTGGACTGACTGCTTCAGGCTTTCCTGCTCCAGTCTGAGATGACGAATCACCGCCTGCCAAAACAAGAGTCTAAATTAATGACATATCACATTTCAACACTGGTGTCTAATGGAAATGCTTTCACACATCATCAAATATCTGTATTTTGCTCATGTCTCATTGCAGCCTGTAGATGGCGACAGACTCAAAGTGGGAAAACAGATCAACAAATCTTTGCATTTTAAACTCAGTATAATGGAGTTTCTGCATCTAAAGACATTAAGAAGTAGCTTTACCTCGAGACTGATGCTTCTTACAGAGAAACAGTAATAAGAGACCAACAAAGATCAGAACCAGAAGAACCAGAACCAGAGAGATGATCAGAGAAGAGCCTGAAAACACAGGAGATGAAACAATCAGATCATGTTTGGGACAGGATTGACCAGAGCATGATACTGGGCTTGAAGGTTATAGGTTTCACGTTGAACATTCACACAAGCGGTGTAAATACTGTTCTTGTCTTATACTCAGTTATGCTCATGTGTAGCTGAATGTGCCATTCAGTTTGTCCTAAACAGACTTTCTGAGCACAGAATCACTCTAAACTGGATCTGTTTAAATAAACTGTGACCTGAGGTTAAATTGTGGGAAAAATATATATATATGTATATACCACAACATTTTGTTTTTGAGGATGGAAATGCTAGTTAAGAGTTATAAACCTTATCCTTGAGCCCGTGAAAAGTCTTTGAGCCACTGAATGTCAAGTATCCATTTATGCCACACAAACAGCAGCTGTTGTCTTGATAGACTACAAACAGCAAACTACAGAATGCTAAATCAGTTCAATAGATCTAATATCAAAACAAGAATGAGTGGATGCTTGTTATTATTTATTTTTTTATACATCAATGATTTAAATGTATTAAATTAAACTATTTATTGTATAGTTGAAAATCTAATATTTTTTTATATTTAGTAATATCTTTCTGGTGTCAGAGCTCCTCACAAGTTACACCATGAATTGCATGTTTGTGTTTCAGCACCTGCTGGTGTAAAACTAGATGGAGACGATTTAGAAACTCCTGTGATCAGTGGAGTCCTGACTGATGAGAAGGAAGAAGAAGAAGATGATGATGACGATGATGATGGTGATGATGATGGTGATGATGAAGGTGATGATGAAGATGATGATGATGATGAAGATGTTGGTTGTGGTGAAGTTGTTTTTGGAACATCTGTATATAAAGCAACAAAACAATGAATTTCTAAAGGATGTTTTTTCACACACAGAACTTGACATCACGTGTCTCGTGGTAAATATAAGTGTTACTGATGTCATTCACACACTCACTACCCAGAATTCATGTTTGCTGATACAGAGACACTCAGAAAACAAAACCACGAGCTGTTTGTTTGAGTTCCAGTAACTGAAGTCTGTGAATAATAGCAGGTTACTGGACGAGCATCTTTAACTGCAGCTTCTTTAATTATAGAACAAGACTGGTTCAGTGACTCTCAGCAGTACAAAAACTGCTCTAATACTGCATTCAGATGAGCACACTTCAACTAGTTAAAAACTACAGTAACACTGTGTCCAAATGACCAACTAATGCTGCAGCTTTGAGTCCAGATCTGCAGTACTGGACATTTAAAGAATGAAGAATGAAACACACAAACACTGTCCTCTGCTTTACTCTGTGTTCAGGTTCTCAACAGCAACATTGATCAACAGAATACTGCACTTTAACCTGCACAGACTGCAATCATGAACCTTTATAAGGAAACTTCCTCTTTTTAACTGTGGTTTGTGGTTTTGCTCTGTTAAAAAGACAGAGCATATTTGTAGTTTATAATGATGTTTCCTCCTGAATATCCTCTCACAGCACTGATTTGTTCACCTGTTGAACACAAACTCAGATATGAGTGTAATTATGTTCTTCTTCATCATTACTATAAAGCATCTTCATTCACTGACAGTGAGATACACACACACACACACACACACCTGATCACTGTCTCTTTATCACTGTTCATATATTTGTTCTTTATTTTTGATCATTTGTCATTTTGTATTCAGTTAAGACATCTTATTAATTTTATTAGTGTACATCTTATACTGCAACATAAAAATATATTATATTTGTCCTGGTTACTGATTTTCTGATGTTTATTTTTTATTTTTACAGGATTACATGTTGCCTAAGAACCGCAGTAATTACAGTCAGTGTTGAGTGTGTGATGTTGATGATCATCATGAGTTTGAGAGTCTCAGTTACTCACCTGTTACAACGTTCAGATTCACTTCAGTGTAGGAATCTCCACCCCAAGAGATATCAACTCCACACTGGTACGTCCCACAATCCTGTTCACTCAGATCTCTGAAGGTCACAGTGAAAACTGCTGCTCTTGTGTCGTCAAACAGAGAGAATCTTCCAGAATCAACCCATTTTCCCCCATTTTTCTTATCAGTCTTGATGAGGTCAGAACACCGTTCAGTCTGTATAATTTTCTTCTGTCCTCTACAAAAATACTTTGCATTGTCTGTATATTTTCTATCATATCTGCATGTGATGATGACTCCTCCTCCTGAATATCCTCTCACACTGATGGAGCTCATGACACCTACAAAATAAACCAGCATCTCAATGTATTCACTAATGTATTCATAAGACTGAACAGAGATGAACTTTCAAATATCTGAAGTTAAAGACTCTGTGCTGTTTTGAGTGATTTACTGTGAGTTCAGTGTCTTACCAGGAATCATCAGAAGCGTGAAAGTCCAGATGATCTTCACTCTTCTCTCTTATTCAATGATCTAGTAGTTGTTAGTAGATTCAGTTCTTCTGAAGCTCTCGATGTGTGTTCAGATGAGTTCTGAGTGTTTCTTTCCTGGTTACATGTTTAACATGAACTGCTGAAAGTGACAAAGAGACGCCCACTTCCTCTGATA
>NW_015547698.1:96655-101308 GCF_001515605.1 Sinocyclocheilus anshuiensis
GAACGCTCGAGCCAGACTCAGGAACGGAGCTTCATACTGACCGATCTCCTTCTGCAGAACACACACACAAACACACACACACACACAGAGAGAGAGAGAGAGCTTCAGAGAGACAGTGGTGATGATGATGATGATGAAGATGAAGATGTTGGTTGTGGTGAAGTTGTTTTTGGAACATCTGTATATAAAACAACAAAGCAATGATTTTCTAAATGATGTTTTTTCACACACAGAACTTGACATCACGTGTCTCGTCGTAAATATAAGTGTTACTGATGTCATTCACACACTCACTACCCAGAATTCATGTTTGCTGATACAGAGACACTCAGAAAACAAAACCGCGAGCTGTTTGTTTGAGTTTCTGTAACTGAAGTCTGTGGTTTCTCAGTGAATAATAGCAGGTTACTGGACGAGCATCTTTAACTGCAGCTTCTTTAATTATAGAACAAGACTGGTTCAGTGACTCTCAGCAGTACAAAAACTGCTCTAATACTGCATTCAGATGAGCACACTTCAACTAGTTAAAAACTACAGTAACACTGTGTCCAAATGACCAACTAATGCTGCAGCTTTGAGTCCAGATCTGCAGTACTGGACATTTAAAGAATGAAATGAAGAATAAAACGCTCATACATGAACAGAACATCTAAAATTAACCTGCTGGTAAACCTCTATGAACAGAATCAGTTCTCTTCAAAACAGCATGATAACTTTCTTTACACAGTCAAGCAACATGATATAAGACACACAGTGAAGCAAGTTTTTATTTTTAATTACATTATGATTAATATGAGTGAGAAAACCATCCGTACCTGTAACGCTGATGAGGACTCGAGTGATGAAGCTCTTGTGTCCTTGATCAGACTGAACTCCACACCAGTATTCAGCTGAATGTTGTTGAGTCACATGACTGATGGTTCCCGTCAGGAGCTGCTGCTCTCTGTCATCATACAGCTGCATCTGTCCCTCAGCGCTCCATCTTCTGTTCTCCTCCACAGACGTCTCTTCAGCACAGAGATCAGATCCAGATCTCCTGCAGACAAACTTCACATCAGCACTGTGGGATTGTGGGTATTTGCAGCTGATGTTCACAGATCCTCCTGCAGCAGCTGAGAGACTGATGCTCTTCTCACAACAATCAGCTGTTTGAGAGACAAATCAAGTGCAGCAATGTTAGAATTAAACAAGTCTGCTCCAGTTATACAGAAGTATTCCTCATGGTTCTCATGATTCATCTCATATTTGTAGTTTATAATGACGTTTCCTCCAGAATATCCTCTCACAGCACTGATTTGTTCACCCGTTGAACACAAACTCGGATATGAGTGTAATTATGTTCTTCTTCATCATTACTGTAATGCATCTTCATTCACTGACAGTGAGATCCACAAACACACACACACACACGCACGCACGCACGCACACACACACACACACACACAGTATCTGCCTCTTCATTAATTCATATGTGGTTACTCATTGTAGTGTAAACCTGATATTGCAAGATAATAATACATTATATTTGTCCTGGTTATTGATGATCTGGTTTTAAACGATTACACGTGTGAACCGCAGTAATTACAGTCAGTGTTGAGTGTGTGATGTTGATGATCATCATGAGTTTGAGAGTCTCAGTTACTCACCTGATTTAATGCTCAGATTCACTTCAGTGCAAGGATCTATTATTCCAAAGATATCAACTCCACACTGGTACGTCCCACAATCCTGTTCACTCAGATCTCTGAAGGTCACAGTGAAAACTGCTGCTCTTGTGTCGTCAAACAGAGAGAATCTTCCAGAATCAACCCATTTTCCCCCATTTTTCTTATCAGTCTTGATGACGTCAGAGCATGTTGTTTTCTTCTGTCCTCTACAAAAATACTTTGCATTGTCTGTATATTTTCTATCATATCTGCATGTGATGATGACTCCTCCTCCTGAATATCCTCTCACACTGATGGAGCTCATGACACCTACAAAATAAACCAGCATCTCAATGTATTCACTAATGTATTCATAAGACTGAACAGAGATGAACTTTCAAATATCTGAAGTTAAAGACTCTGTGCTGTTTTGAGTGATTTACTGTGAGTTCAGTGTCTTACCAGGAATCATCAGCAGCGTGAAAGTCCAGATGATCTTCATTCTTCTCTCTTACTCAATGATCTAGTAGTTGTTAGTAGATTCAGTTCTTCTGAAGCTCTCGATGTGTGTTCAGATGAGTTCTGAGTGTTTCTTTCCTGGTTACATGTTTAACATGAACTGCTGAAAGTGACAAAGAGACGCCCACTTCCTCTGATAGAGAGAGATAATAATAAAAGAGAAGTGATGATAATACATGTTCACATGAACATGCAAGACTCCTGGACATGTGGAAATACAACTTTGTGTTCAAAGCATTATTTCAGAGATTTCTACAAAAATATGTATCTACAATCTTTATTCAGACTAGAATCTCAAATACTAGAAATGAAAAGTGAGATCTAGTGGACACGTGCAAACAGCAGCGCTTACCATGATAACAAATTAAGTTGTGCTTTTTGATCATTTCATCTTACCATAGTCCATTCATATCACATTTGCATACAATATCACGACTTCATCTAGGTTTTTTTATTTAATTTTTCTAAGTTATTAAACTTTTAAAATGAGCACTGAAAAAAAAAGAACAATAGTTGTTGCATGTGTTAAAGTTTGAGCTTTTTAACACTGCAGCCTCAATCAATTTTTTTACAAGAACCGCTAGTGGCCAGGCGTGTGGTTTAACATTAACCAAACTAACTGAGCACCGCTGCATATTCTGTTTTAATTTCACTCTTTTGTTCTGAAATATTCAGTACTTATTTACATCAAAGGCTGACCAAAAACTCAAGGGTTTCTGATCATTTATTTGAGTGTCATTTGGAGAACAAAACACTGCACTGTCATTTAAACATCCTTCATGTCTGACTTACAAGACTGTCTTAAATATACAGCAGAAGAGAACCATGTAAATAACACAAATACCAAACATGGAAGCTTAAACCCAAAAGCGGGCTTTCGCCTAACAGTATACGTAGCAAGGTTTGTTTTTTTTTTCGTTTGCTTGTTTTGTTTTTAGAATAAATAAAAAGAAAACAAGTAGATATATTAGAAAAATAATAGGGAATGCTAGTGTTAGAGGCTCGTTTTTTAATTAATATAAAACAAGTCAATAGAACAGAACAATAATAGATAATGCTTGTGTTAGAGGGTCAAATGAAGATGAAAGAGATGTATTTTCATACGTTTCTTGAAAATGATTAAGGACTGCTTGGATTGAGTTGGGCAGGTCATTCCACCAGGAGGGAACAGTTAATTAAATAGTCCATGAAAGTTTTATCACAGGTCAAATGCAAAATGTTTCAATACAGGCATTTCAGTCAAATGTATTTTATGCAATGTTTCAAACCTTTAACCCACTTGGGAAAATCAACCCATGGCAACAGTTTAAAAGTAGCCCAATTCTGTGGGCACAAAAAAAAACCCCTTGGCAAACACTTCAAAACACTTCAAAGAGAAGCTGAAAAATTGTAATCGCATGATATGACCCTTTTAAAGGAGTGGACATGAAAACCGCGGGAGCGAAACACATGTTGTGGGAGCAGGCGGCAATGGTCAGAAATTCAGTGGGAGCGGAATAAAAAAAACTGACGAATCCCGGACATTTTGGGCGATTAAGAAATCCCGTCCGGATGCGTTTTTTTTAGGTCCAAAAAGAGGACATGTCCAGGGAAAAGACACATCATCAAATATCTGTATTTTGCTCATGTCTCATTGCAGCCTGTAGGTGGCGACATACTCAAAGTGGGAAAACAGATCAACAAATATTTGCATTTTAAACTCAGTATAATGGAGTTTCTGCATCTAAAGACATTAAGAAGTAGCTTTACCTCGAGACTGATGCTTCTTACAGAGAAACAGTAATAAGAGACCAACGATGACTAGAACCAGAAGAACCAGAACCAGAGAGACGATCAGAGAAGAGCCTGAAAACACAGGAGATGAAACAATCAGATCTGATCACACGGAGCTGAATATCTGATCAGATCACGGGCGTAGCTTGATGTTTGGACTATAAGGTGATAATGGGAGACCATGATATTGGATTTGCAGGTTTCTGTTTCACATTGTACATTCACGCAACCCATTTATTGCACTCATTCATCAGTCAGTCCCATATACAGCTGAATGTGCCATTCAGTTTGTCATAAACAGACTGTCTAAAGAACAGTATCCTGAGTTTAAACAGTGTGGAAAAACTCAAGAAATATACCACAACTTTTTGTTTTTGAGGATGGAAATGCAGTGTCCCACCTAGTTAAGAGTTAGAAAACTTTTCCTTCAATATTAATATGGTAAAGATTTCACTTTGATAATCATCCAAACATCTGGTGAATCTGGTCTCCACAGGGATATAATGAGATACATATCCAACACATCAGATCAAAACCTGATGAAAAAAAACACAAACCCCGATCAAAACAAAAGAGAAAGAAATTAATGAGAAACGAAAGTGTTCAGGATTGAGAGTCAAGCGGCTCGCTCTAGTGTTCAGATGATGTTCAGCACCATGGACAGCGGCTCAGATTCAACACACACACACACACACACACACACACACACACTCAC
>NW_015547698.1:101335-106856 GCF_001515605.1 Sinocyclocheilus anshuiensis
ACCCGGGTTGGTTGCTAAGGTGTTGCTATGCGTTTGCTAGGGTACCCGGGGTGGTTGCTAAGGTGGTTGCTAAGGTGCTGCTATGTGGTTGCTAAGGTACTCGGGGTGGTTGCTAGGTTGTTGCTAGGGTACACGGGGTGGTTGCTAAGTTGTTGCTATGCGGTTGCTAAGGTACTTGGAGTGGTTGCTAGGGTGTTGCAGGGGCTAGCATGTTTATAGCATGATTAGCAAGTGACTAGCATGTTGCTAATATCATTAGCAAGTTACTAGGATGTCGTTAGCATGATTAGCAAGTTACTAACATGTCGTTAGCATGATTAGCAAGTTACTAGCATGTCGCTAGCATGTTTCTAGCATGATTAGCAAGTGATTAGCATGTCGCTAGCATGATTAACGTGACTATCATGTTGTTAGCATGATTAGCAAGTTACTAGCATGTCGCTAGCATGTTTCTAGCATGATAAGCAAGTGACTAGCATGTCGCTAGCATGATTAACATGTGACTAGCATGTTGTTAGCATGATTAACAAGTGACTAGCATGTTGTTAGCATCATTAGCAAGTGACTAGCATGTCGCTAACATGATTAGCAAGTTACTAGCATGTCGCTAGCATGTTTCTAGCATGATAAGCAAGTGACTAGCATGTCGCTAGCATGATTAACATGTGACTAGCATGTTGTTAGCATGATTAACAAGTGACTAGCATGTTGTTAGCATCATTAGCAAGTGACTAGCATGTCGCTAACATGATTAGCAAGTTACTAGCATGTCGCTAGCATGATAAGCAAGTGACTAGCATGTCACTAGCATGATTAAGATGTGACTAGCATGTTGTTAGCATGATTAAAAAGTGACTAGCATGTCGCTAGCATGTATCCAGCATGATTAACAAGTGACTAGCATGTTGCTAGCACCATTAGCAAGTGACTAGCATGTCGCAAGCATGATTAGCAAGTTACTAGCATGTCGCTTTGAATGAAAAAAAAAAAAACTTCATTAGTGACATGAAAGAAGTAAGTCAACACACTTCTCACATTTTCACTTCACTTCCCTTCTCCCATATTCAAATAAAAGCCTCATTTTCCTCATTCAGTTCTGCAGAAAAAGAAGTTTCTTATAAAATAAAAATGAGTTTAATTTTACACATGAATTAATTTGTCCATAAACTGTAGGTTCGCCTGTATTATGATTTGAATCACAGATGAGACACAAAGCTGTGAAGCTCTCATGTGTTTGTTTTTGTTTTTCTGTGTCTGTTTCCATGTCATTTAATTAGTCAAAGCACTTTGTCCTGTATGTAACGGCAGTGTAGAGCAACTGCCTGACCATACACACAACTGTTTAGCTATACAAAACTGCCTCTTTCAAAACTGCCACTGCCTGCATTTCACATAAGTAATCAAAAATACCCAAATAACGTCTGTAATGAGCACAATATAACATACAGCTGCAAAAGCTGTAAATGTCTGAGAACTTAACAATAAATATAGAAAGAAGAAAGTTTTAAGTAAGTTCAGTGACTGACTGTCTACATCTATTCCACAAAGTCAAGCAGATGAGGACTTTTAAACCTCAATTAAACCGTTATTTATCTGAACTTTCTTCATAAACTTAGGGATTGTTTTTGTCCCGTCACTGATGCATTGTGAGAGAGAGAGAGAGAGAGAGAGAGAGAGAGAGAGAGAGAGAGAGAGAGAGAGAGAGAGAGGGAGACGAGAGAGAGAGAGAGAGAGAGAGAGAGAGAGAGAGAGAGAGAGAGAGAGAGAGAGAGAGAGAGAGAGAGAGAGAGAGAGAGAGAGAGAGAGAGAGAGAGAGAGTCAAGCGGCTCACTCTAGTGTTTTCAGATTATGTTCAGCACCATGGACAGCAGCTCAGATTCAACACAATCACATTTACAGACACGGTCTGATGAAATGACACTTCATATATGCTAAATAACTAACCTTCGAGAGCTGAATACGTGAATTCACATTTATAAAAATCAAAACTTGAGTTTTCCAAACTTGCTTGAATGACATGAAACTGATCAAAACTTGCTCGCTCTAGTGTTCAGATGATTTTCAGCACCACGGACAGCAGCTCATATTCAACACACACACATTCACAGTCTGTCCAGATGAGCTCCTGTTCTCATCAACATGAATTTACACTTCAGAAATGATTTATAATATTGAATAACTGAGCTTCAAGTGCTGTGTATGAAACTGAAACGTAGATCAATTCATAATGCAGTTTATGTGGACAGACACGCTGAGCTGCTGCTGAGTTTGTAAGAACAAGAACATTAGTTATTGATGCAATTTGATGCTAAAATAATAACACTGTATTGTTATAAAACAATTATATTTATGTTGTTCATAGTTATACACAAATACACACACATTTTAAGCATATTGAGAAATGTCCATAAATCACTTCAGCTGGTACAGCAACAAACTGAAATGGTCAATAACTAATATGCATTTACTGTAATCACTGGATCACATGAACTCCTGCACTGTTAAACTGTAGCATAAACAGTGTTAGAAGAATCAGAGAGGTTTGTGGGTAATTGTGGAGACGCAGAGACTGTTTTAGTAGAATCAGAGGGATTTATGGGTAATCCTGGAGTAGCATAAAGAGTGCAAGAATCAGTTGGATTTGTAGGTAACTGATTCTTACACTGTTTATCCCACTCACCAGAGGGATTTGTGGGTGATTGTGGAGTAGCATAAACTGTGGTAATAGAACCAGAGGGGTCTGTGGGTAATTGTGGAGTAGCATAAACTGTGGTAATAGAACCAGAGGGGTCTGTGGGTAATTGTGGAGTAGAATAAACTGTGGTAATAGAACCAGAGGGGTCTGTGGGTAATTGTGGAGTAGCATAAACTGTGGTAATAGAACCAGAGGGGTCTGTGGGTAATTGTGGAGTAGCATAAACTGTGGTAATAGAACCAGAGGGGTCTGTGGGTAATTGGGAAGTTTTGCAGTCAGTGTGAAGTCTGGTGTCTTTAATCTCCTCATAAATGTAAGGCATTTGAGGAACCTAAGAAGATAATGAGATATTATTAACAGATTTTGATGAAGGTCATTCATTCAAACATTAATTATTATCAAACTATTTGATTTCACAAACCGCTTCACTGTTTTCGGTTCCAGGTTCAGATATGTTAGAGGCTGAATCAGGGTCTGTAAAAACAAATATACTATATTAAATATAGTAATAATAATAACTCACATTCAATAATATTGCACATATATCAGTTGTGACCAGCAGGGGGAAACAACATCTTTCCATCCACTCATTCATTAGCCAAGCATGTCATTCACTGGCAAACAACTGTAAACATTATTCTCATTAACAAATCACTCTAACAAACTTATAAATGACTTACAAATGGCATGCAAAGGAAGTCGTGGAACTAGTTGATTTGATTTTAAGACAAACCCACCTTTATCTCGAGCCTGACGCTTATTCTTGCAGAGAGTAACTATACATGAAACGAGTCCAATGATGAGCAGAAGCAGAATCACAGACACACCGATGATCAGAGACGAGCCTGAGAGAAAACACAACGAGAGCCTGATTCTCTCTGATGCCTGCAGGTAAATGAGTGAAAATTAATGTATCGATCACCAGAATACCATTGACAGACGGAGAACTCAGTGTGAAATCAGATGTTGATGGCTGGGAATTTAGTGAAATAGGTGGAGTTGTGATTGATGATGGTGATGATGATGATGATGATGATGATGATGATGATGATGAAGATGCCAAGGGTGGTGGATATGTGCTTTTCCCTTAAAAATATAGAACGTTATTGGCTGTGAAAATCAGTGCACAAACTTTCAAGCTTTAAATGATTTTAAAACACTATAAAGTTTTATTTTTGTAAATGGTCAATCTTAAATCTTATAATAAAACTTGTTCATTTTAAATTCAGACACTCACATGAAAAGGCAAACATCCTGCCTCCCATTACGATCATACTACACCTACAACTATAAATAACAAACAGTATATTATTATTATATTATATTATATAAATATTTGCATATTTCTCTAGTACATATACAACTGTTAAAACAGTCACAATACAAACACGCTTATCCACCTCCTTAAAACACGCTTTAGCCCCCTGTAGTCATCTTTAGGAGAACATTTAGCCATACATGTGTACTGTATGCATGCATATGTAATGTCACCAAATTAATTTAATTTGAGCTCTTATTGTATTTTCAGTTGTTCTGAACTTCCTGTTGACTCACATATTTGTAACATATTTCCCAGTTGTTTGGGACTATTATGTTGTAGTTCTAGTTTCTTAGTTTCCTGTCTTAGTCTTTTAGTCTATTTGTAGTTTCTTTGTTGATTAGTTCATTGATTGTTTACAGGTGTCTGTTTATTATAACATTTAAAAATAGCCCTTGTGTTTCTTTGTGTTTTGTTAAGTCTCGGTTGTCTGCCCAATGATCTGTTTGTGTTTTCTGTTCCGGTTCTTGTTTGCATTGTGTTTTTGCTTTGTTCTGGTTCTCCTATTGTTTTGCATTTTACCTTATTTTCATTAAACTGTTAATCTGCATTTGGATCCAGTCCCCTCTTATCTTTGTGTTCACCTTAATCACAGAAGACATGAATATGGATACCTTCATCAGGCTGAAAACAATCAATTAACTAATTAGCAAAGAAACTACAAACAGACTAGGACAGGAACTAGGAAATTAAGGAACTACAACTACAATATAAAAGTCCAAAACAAGACACAGAACGGAACATGTGTGACAGTCTTAGAGCCGGCATTTGTCATTTAACATGATTTGTGTAATTGCTAAATATAAGTGTTTAACTGCAAAAGGTGTTGGAGATACATTTATTTGGGATGCAAATTAACAAAACAAGTCTTGTTTACTAAGAAATTGATCAAAATGAATCGAGTTAATGATTGAAATGGGATAGGGTCGAAAAATAAACTTAAAGGGATAGTTCACCCAAAAATTAAAATTTGATCCATTTGGCATCCAAGATGTAGGTGACTTTGTTTCTTCAGTAGAACACAAATGAAGACTTTTAACTCAAACCGTTGCAGTCTGTCAGTCTTATAATGGAAGTGAATAGGAATCACAGCTTTGAGAGTCAAAAAAACATACACAAACAAAAACAAATTAAACCCTGCGGCTCGTGACTATACATTGATGTGTAAAGACACAAGACAATCGGTCTGTGCAAGAAACTGAACAGTATTTATATTGTTTTTTACCTCTGATTCACCGCAATGTCTGAACTGTCCTGAGTGCGTTCGCATCTTCTTCTTCTTGCTTTACGGCAGATCGCAGACTTATAAGTTGCTAATTGAGCATATTGTTAATATGGTTCCTGACACAACACATACCGCTACACATGTCTCTTTTCGACGTAACCTACGCTCACTCTCACCTTCCCGGCTATCTGCTATGGTTTCATCTTTGCTTCCTTCCCCTGAACAGTTATCATCTCTTGATGTTAAAAGTGCTACTGATACTTTCTGCTCCACTCTTACGTCT
>NW_015547698.1:107113-112113 GCF_001515605.1 Sinocyclocheilus anshuiensis
TCATCAACTCTAACAGCTGACGACTTTGCCACATTCTTCATTAATAAAATTACAAACCTCAGTGCACAATTTGCCACAGCACAAACTGTCAAACACATCTTTCCTGCAAACATACACTAATTTTCATCCTTCTCTCCACTCTCTGAGGCAGAAGTCAACGCATCTTTTCCAGTCATCCTACTACTTGTCCACTTGATCCTTTCCATCTCATCTTCTTCAAGCCATTTCTCCTGCCATTGTACCTGCACTCACTCACATCATTAACACATCCCTTCACACTGGTGTTTTTCCTTCAACATTTAAACAGGCTCGTATAACCCCACTTCTTAAGAAACCCACTCTTAACCCAACTCTTTTAGAGAACTACAGACCGGTTTCCCTTCTACCTTTCATTGCAAAAACACTTGAACAAGTTGTGTTCAACCAAGTCTCAGCCTCGCATGTCACACCTCTGTTCATCAATTTGCACTGGCTACCAGTAGCTGCTCGCATTAAATTCAAGGCATTAATGTTTGCCTACAAAACCACCACTGGCTCTGCACCCATTTACCTAAATTCATTATTTCAGATTTATGTACCCTCTAGAAGCTTGCGTTCTGCAAGTAAACGGCATATTATTGTGCCATCTCAAAGAGGCACAAAATTACTTTCACTGACTTTTTCATTAACTGTTCCCTCCTGGTGGAATGACCTGCCCAACTCAATCCGAGCAGCTGAGTCTTCTATTTTACTTCTACTTCATCTATATTTATCTTCTTTTTTTATAAAAAAAAAACAAACAAACAAAAAAAACACTGGCTTTCTATTTTTTATATTCTATCTACTTGTTTTTCTTTGTGTGTGTGTGTGTATAATATATATATATATATATATATACACACCTCACACACACACACACAAAGAAAAACAAGAAGATAGAATAGAAAAAATAGAAAGCTAGTGGTTGTTTGTTTTTTGTTGTTTTTTTTAAATAAAAAGGACAGTTCAGACATTGCGGTGAATCAGAGGTAAAAAACAATATAAATACTGTTCAGTTTCTTGCACAGATCCATCGTTTCATGTCCTTACACATCAATTTAATTTGGTTTTGTTTGTGTATGTTTTTTTTTGACTCTCAAAGCTGTGATTTCCATTCACTTCCATTATATGACTGACAGACTGCAACAATTTGAGTTAAAATTCTTCGTTTGTGTTCTACTGAAGAAACAAAGTCACCTGCATCTTGGATGCCCTGGGGGTAAGCAGATAAACATCAAATTTACATTTTTGGGTGAACTATCCCTTTAAGTCTTCGCCAGTTGTTGATTTAACATGACACACTTTGATGAAACGCTCCTTTATTTGCTTGTCAAAGCTGTGATTTCCATTCACTTCCATTATATGACTGACAGACTGCAACAATTTGAGTTAAAATTCTTCGTTTGTGTTCTACTGAAGAAACAAAGTCACCTGCATCTTGGATGCCCTGGGGGTAAGTAGATAAACATCACATTTTCATTTTTGGGTGAACTATCCCTTTAATTTAAAAGGAAAAATATTTTTTGCTAAATTTTGTCATTTATGCACCAAACTGCCATAAATAACAGTATTAGTGATAGTCATGTTCAGAATGCATCTGGGTTACTCACCTGATATAATTTTCAGCTTCACTTCAGTGTAGGAATCTTTACTCATACGGATATCAGCTGCACAATAGTACGTCCCAGAATCCTGTGCACTCAGATCTCTGATGGTCACAGTGAAAACTGCTGATGTTGTTTTGTGAAACAGAGAGAATCTTCCAGCATCAAACCATTTGTTTTTAATATCGATCCTGATTCGGTATGTGCAGTCTGACCACTGTCCTCTACAAAAATACTTTGCATTTGCTGTATATTTTTCTTGATATGTGCATGTGATGTTGATTTCACTCCCTGCATGTCCAGTCACACTCATGGACGTCATGGCACCTACAAAAACAAACCAGCATTTTAATAAAATGCTTTAGTACATTAATTATGAGGCTTAAATGAGAGGAACATTCAAAAATTGCTTTAAAAAATAAGTAAAATTCTTACCAGGAATCATCAGCAGAGTGAAAGTCCAGATGATCTTCATTCTTCTCTCTTATTCAATGGTCTTCTCTGTTGTTAGTAGATTCGGTTCTACAGGGGTCTTAAGCTCTCGGTGTGTGTGTTTGAGGTGGTTCCTGGCAGTGTGTGAATCATTAATGTGATAAGATGCAGACTTCCCCTTCCTTTGTCTTCTGCCACTGCATGTGTCACCGGTACAAGTTAGATTGAAACAGAGAGAAACAGAGACACAGGTCTCAAAAAAAAAAAAAAAAAAAAAAAAAAATATGTATTAACAAAATAAGAACAAACTGTACAGAAGAAAGCAAAGCACAGAAGTGTTGACATATAAAGAGTTTGTGCAGCATGGTTTGCACACTGTGAGCATCCAGTGAGACTGTTATCTGTAATGCATCATGACTTCTTCTTTGTTACACTTGCTGCCTTTGAATGAAAAAAAAAACCCATCATAGTATCAAGAAGTGTGAAGTCTACACACTTCTCACAATTTCACTTTACTTCCCATCTTCTGTGTTTAGAGAAAACCCTTGATTTCCACATCCCCATACATGGATTAATTCAGTTCTGACAAAACCACAGAAAACACACTCACACTTTAAAACACACATCATTCAGTTCATGTTTAAGTAATAGATCAGAGTACATTTATTCTTTAAGCAGTCACATTTACCTGAAAAGACATACATACAAATGAGGAAACACACCAGCAATTTATCATTAGCCAATAACAGCTAAAGCAGAAGTGAAATTATGTTGTATATGAAGTCATCTGTCCATAAACCGATGTGATAAGATGAGCCACTGCCTGCATTTCACATAAACAATCAAATAATGCACAAATAACATCAGTAATGAGCATTATATAACATACAACTTGGGTCACTGCTCACTGTGCAACAAACAATACAATAGACAATGAATGAATTCACTAACTTTACAACAAATCTACAAAAAAATACAAAATCTACATCTGTTCCACAAAGTCAAGCAGATAAGGACATGATTCCTCAATTAAGCCCTGATTTTTCCAAAATGTTTTCTTAAAATCTTGGTTTATTTTATCCAAAATGTCTTCTTTAAATCTGGGATTTCTTTATCCAAAATTTCTTCTTAAAATCAGATTTTTTTTTTAGTCCTGTCACTGATGCATTGTTGGATCAGTGTCCATTCCATGAAGCTGCTCTGAGACGCAGTCAGTAAAATCATCATACGGTTGGATCATCTGGTCAATCTACTGTTGAGTAGATCATTGGATCATCTGGTTTATGTGCTGTTGAGTAGATCATTGAATCGTCTGGTTTATCTGCTGTTGAGTAGATCATTGAATCATCTGGTCAATCTACTGTTGAGTAGATCATTGAATCGTCTGGTGTATCTGCTGTCGAGTAGATCATTGAATCGTCTGGTTTATCTGGTGTCGAGTAGATAATTGAATCGTCTGGTTTATCTGCTGTCGAGTAGATCATTGAATCATCTGGTCAATCTACTGTTGAGTAGATTATTGGATCGTCTGGTTTATTTGGTGTCGAGTAGATCATTGAATCGTCTGGTTTATCTGCTGTTGAGTAGATCATTGAATCATCTGGTTTATCTGCTGTTGAGTAGATAATTGAATCATCTGGTCAATCTACTGTCGAGTAGATCATTGAATCGTCTGGTTTATCTGCTGTCGAGTAGACCATTGAATCATCTGGTTTATCTGCTGTTGAGTAGATAATTGAATCATCTGGTCAATCTACTGTCGAGTAGATCATTGAATCGTCTGGTTTATCTGCTGTCGAGTAGACCATTGAATCATCTGGTTTATCTGCTGTTGAGTAGATAATTGAATCATCTGGTCAATCTACTGTCGAGTAGATCATTGAATCGTCTGGTTTATCTGCTGTCGAGTAGACCATTGAATCATCTGGTTTATCTGCTGTCGAGCAGATCATTGAATCGTCTGGTTTATCTGCTGTCGAGTAGATCATTGAATCGTCTCGTTTATCTGCTTTCGAGTAGATAATTGAATCGTCTGGTTTATCTGGTGTCGAGTAGATAATTGAATTGTCTGGTTTATCTGCTGTCGAGTAGATAATTGAATCGTCTGGTTTATCTGCTGTCGAGTAGACCATTGAATCATCTGGTTTATCTGCTGTTGAGTAGATAATTGAATCATCTGGTCAATCTACTGTCGAGTAGATCATTGAATCGTCTGGTTTATCTGCTGTCGAGTAGACCATTGAATCATCTGGTTTATCTGCTGTCGAGCAGATCATTGAATCGTCTGGTTTATCTGCTGTCGAGTAGATCATTTAATCGTCCGGTTTATCTGCTGTCGAGTAGATCATTTAATCGTCCGGTTTATCTGCTGTCGAGTGGTCAATCTACTGTCGAGTAGATAATTGAATCGTCTGGTTTATTTGGTGTCGAGTAGATCATTGAATCATCTGGTCAATCTACTGTCGAGTAGATCATTGAATCGTCTGGTTTATTTGGTGTCGAGTAGATCATTGAATCGTCTGGTTTATCTGCTGTTGAGTAGATCATTGAATCGTCTGGTTTATCTGCTGTTGAGTAGATCATTGAATCATCTGGTCAATCTACTGTCGAGTAGATAATTGAATCGTCTGGTTTATTTGGTGTCGAGTAGATCATTGAATCATCTGGTCAATCTACTGTCGAGTAGATCATTGAATCGTCTGGTTTATCTGCTGTTGAGTAGATCATTGAATCATCTGGTTTATCTGCTGTCGAGTAGATCATTGAATCGTCTGGTTTATCTGCTGTCGAGTAGATCATTGAATCGTCTGGTTTATCTGCTGTCGAGTAGATCATTGAATCGTCTGGTTTATCTGCTGTCGAGTAGATCATTGAATCGTCTGGTTTATCTGCTGTCGAGTAGATCATTGAATCGTCTGGTTTATCTGCTGTCGAGTAGATCATTGA
>NW_015547698.1:117113-138167 GCF_001515605.1 Sinocyclocheilus anshuiensis
TTGAGGATGTGGTGTGATGTTTTGCGAATGTGTCGCTGTTGCGTAGATCACTTCTGTCCTGCTGTCTGTTGTTGGTTCAGGAGACTTAATATTGACATAATAATCCCAGTCTGTATCCATCACCGGATTGGTCGAGTGGGTGTGACGGGGATTTGAATCAGGCTTCTGATTGGTTACTGTGGCATAAACAGTAGAGACTTGTGGGCGGGTGTTGAGGTGTGATGCAGGCGTCTGATTGGATGAAGATGCTGCAGCGATGACATCAGAGGGTCCAGGGTCACTGTTTGCAATCTCATCCATGTGGACACTCTGAAAAACAACATAGACATCAAAAATGTAATCATTTATATAGATAATACTGAATGTTCATCAATGAACAATCATTTCTGAACCTCTACAGGTAAAGATTTGATCAAACACCTCCGTGTTGTGCTGCACATTTTGCTGAAATAAAGCTGAATGGAGCATGAAAAGAGAGAGAAGACAAAGTCAAATCAAAGCAAATACTAAAAAAGGACTTTGTAATCACACATAAACGGTTACCTGTCCCAGATTTCCTTTTCCTCTTTTTCAGGATGAGGAACGTTCCAGAACACAGAACCAGAACCAGCAGAACCGAACCCAGACCGCCGGCGACAGAAGCCAGATCTGTATTATATAATATTGGAAATGTATCATTATATCGTGTAACCAAAGTGAAACCGCAACGGTAAACCTCGACTCTTCAGAGGAAAGCGCTTCTGTCTACGGCTGATGTGAAAGCAGGGTAACCACATGAAATCTAAAGTGTGCTTCACTTTGATCATGTTCATCGTGGGCCACAAGAGTTCAAATGTGTCTCTACAAATGTTCAAACCAATTGCTAAATTGGCAAGAGGCGAACTGCAAGTTTGTTTAGCTTGCAGCAGACGCGAGCAGTGAAAACACGGAATGGAGTTTAATTTATATTAAATGAAATTCAATTCAAGTTTATTTGTATAGCGCTTTTCACGATACAAATAGTTGCAAAGCAACTTTACAGCGAATTAAGTTTCTACAATATTCAATATCCATATATACAATATATGGACTCTGGAGCTAAGCGGAATGGATTTGAGGAAGCAGCAGTGTGGAAGTCAAGGCTGTAGCTAAATCGCAGAATGGAGTTTAATTTATTTGGGCATTCATCAAGTGGAATGGGTTTGACTTATGGCGCTCTGAAAAGTGGACAAACATATGTGCTCAATTAGAGACGGTGAAAGTGAGTGGGTCCAGTATCATTGGTCTTAAGAAATGGTCTTGACCCACATACAATGGTTCGACGCCCATGTTCTATGTAATCAGTGAGGGCCCCGGTGCATCATGGGTAGTGTAGTCTATGTGCTTACTAGTGTTTGGCTGATCGAGTTAAACTGTAGTATTTCCTGTTCTTGTTGTTTCGCACTCTTTTTGATGAGTCAATGACACCAAGAGAAAAACACCAGTGAAATGTGTGTGCTGCTCACGCGGTAAGAACATGAACAAATACAAACGAAGCACTACATGTACACACACAAACCCCTCCTATAATTTTGTGAATATGAACATTTTCAATTTATAATTTCTATTGAAGACACGTTCTTATCCAAAGCAAATTAAAGCAGATTATAACAACAAGGGGACTGAACCTACAGTCTTCAACACAGATGTAGATCTCAGTACAGTAAGACATTGACATTTAATCTAAAAGCAATCATCTAATAAATGTATTCAAGTACATCTAGAAGCACGATATTCAAATATTCAATAACTAAGAGTCATATAGAGTGACAGACAGATGAACTGACTTGTTGATGTGTGCTGATCTGTGATGCTGGTAGATTGTGGATTTGGTTCTGTTTTGCTGAAAAATGATGGTGTGGTTGAAAAAGGACTGATAGTTGAAACCTCAGTGGTCTTATTAACTGATGGATGACAGGAAAGATCAACTTAAAGTCATTTATTCAGATGAATTCACACTGATTTTCATTTAAAATTCATATAATCTTTCATGAAATCTCTGACTTGATGTATTTTATACTAAACACACTAAAGTCTAAACACACAATCAACTCAACAGTACAATATGAGTTAACTTACAAGATTTAATGACTTGGTCACTCGCATTTTTTATTACCATCTAATACAATTAATCGCTTACCCTGTTTAACTAGCAACAAAATCTCTGAATAGACATCAGGTAAAGTCCTCTCCACAGCACACCAGTATTGTCCTGCATCCTCAGTTCTCAGATCAGTGATGGTGACGGTGAAAACTCTGGCCGTCATGTCATCACTCAGAGAGAATCTCTGGTCTTTAGCTGGAGATCCTGATTTAACCATGATGACTTTATTTCCAAATTTACACTCGCCTTTACAAAAATACTTTGGATTTGATTCATATCCAGATTCATATGGGCATCTGATGTTTGCTCTCCCTCCTCTGTGTCCTGTGACTACATGAGCACCTGCAACAACTGAAAACAGAAATATCATTATACAGAGCTGTTATGTGTGAGCAAGAGATATTATCAGACCAAAACAATAATTTACAAGTATCATCCATTTGAGACTGAAGGTCATGTAATAACAGAGTAAAAACAAGGGAACAAGTCAAACTCTGCACAAAAGCCCTGAGTCTTAAACTCACCTGTACAGATGCTGGAACAGACGAGCAGAACGACACACATGCTGAACATTTTACTTAAATAAGAGTCCAAATTCTGTGTGACAACCGTTACAGTCTTTCTCTTTTGCTCTGAGAGAAAAAAATGCAGCACCATAATTTCCTTCCCCTTTCTGTCTCTCTTACCTCATCCAGCTCTACATGACATGTTCACAGAGACACCGGTGTTGTGTAATAGGCCCTATTCGGTTCCTGTGAAAAACTGTTCCCGTGGATGGAGTTTACGTGAATAGTCATTAGTTCCTCGGTTGTGGGCGTGTCCTTGAAACAAAGCGCAAACGAATGGAACTGAAAATATTAGTGCACACTCCTCAAATCGCTACTTGTTTAATGGATTATTTTGAACAGGTAATGAAGTGTCAATGTTACGCATTAATTAGCATTAACTGCAACAGTGCCAAAACAATGCAGTTGGTGTAATATGATAAATCGTCTGTAAGCTGTTTTGCTTGATTGATTACAGGCACACAGCAAAACAATCAATAAACTAATAACCTATCTTACCTAATATAGTTTTTACTCTTTAGTGTGTTTAGCTTTTTATATATTTTATTTGTGGGGCTTTATTTTTAATAGCTTGCTTTGATTAGCCTACTTAGTTGTCATTGGGGAATAGTACAGTTTGTATACAACTATGCCTGAAACAAACCACTACAAATGTATCTGTGACCTAATAAAATTGGTGTGAGCATCTTGTGTCATTCTTTCTTTAATCTTTTTTTTTTTTTTCAGTATATCTTTTTTTAATTATTCTGAATATCAGGTACACTTATAATTAAGGTCACACTAAATGCACATTTATTTATGTTACATATTTTCTCCTATTACTATTATTATTATTATTATATTTTAAGGTTTGTTTTTTTGTTTGTTTTTTTTACATCAAAATATTTCCACATAAGCCTGATTGCGAATCACCAATCTCCAAGTACTAATAGATTATAATATATTAATGGTAGAAATCCACCCAAAATGACAATTCTGTCATCATTTACTCACTCATTTGAAACCAGTAGGATACCAACCTGTAGAGGGCGTGATTTAGCACAGCTCTCCAAACAGCATGCTTAGGGTAAACACAATACTAATTTACACTTGGCTTCCCAGTGGGCTTTTGATGTTGAAAAGACATCAAAACTGACGTAAAAAAAAACTGGTCAAATATGCAAATCAAACTGACGTCAAAAACTTGACATGACATTGATTTAATGTAAATTGAATGTCAGACATATTGGACTACATACCCTGACAGCACACATACATCACAGAGACGTCTATTTGAGGTCTGCAAGATGTATTTTTTAGAGTGTTTGCTCATCTGCAATACGTCTATAGGACGTTTCTTATCAGATGTCAAACAGACGTTTAGAAGATGTCTTTAAGATGTTTATGATTTAGAGTGTATGTAAAACTGACATCTTAAAGACGTCTATCAGATGTTTGTGCACAGCAGATGCTTTCCAGATGAAGCGATCTTTAACAGACATCTTGCAGACGTACCTGTGCTATCTAGGTATACATTAAACTAATTTCACTGTGGATTAACTTCCTATTTTCACCCAATCACCACTGGAAGAAAATTCCGTCCAAACTGAATTTAAAATGATGTTACAGCATCTTGATCAAGTCTTGACTAATATTTGACGTCAAATTGATATCAAGGTGCCCGCCGGGTTTATTGAACTGTAGATGAGGTGTACTGATTACAAAGAATACTTCAGTTCACATTCTTTTTTTTTTTTTGTAACTTTTCTTGTTAGTAACATTATGCAGTTTACAAAATACTCAGAGAAGTGTGTCAAAATATTGATTCATTAAAAATATGCAGCTTGTACCATTTTTTTTTTCTTTTTTTTTCACGTCTTGTGTGGAAGAAGTTTTGACAGTCTTTTTTATTTATGATTGATCGTTGAATATATCGGGCCTTCGTTTGTCTTGATGTTTTGCGGATGTGTCGCTGTTGCGTAGATCAGTTCTATTCTGCTGTCTGTTGTTGGTTCAGGAGACTTAATATTGGCATAATAATCACAGTCTGTATCCGTCACCTGATTGGTCGAGTGGGTGTGACGGGGATTTGAATCAGGCTTCTGATTGGTTACTGTGGCATAAACAGTAGAGACTTGTGGGCGGGTGTTGAGATGTGATGCAGGCGTCTGATTGGACGAAGATGCTGCAGCAACAACATCACTGTTTAGGATCTCCTCATACATACGGTCAGCCTAAAAACAACATACACAAGAATATTTACTCGTTTGATGGTGGTATTCACTGCTCATTAATAAACAGCAATGTAACGTATTTCTGAACCTCTACAGGTAAAGATTTGATCACCCACCTCCGTGTTGTGTGGCACATTTTGCTGAAATAAAGCTGAATGGAGCATGACAAGAAAGAAAAGACAAAGTCAAATCAAAGCAAATACTAAAAAAGGACTTTATAATCACACATAAACTGTTACCTGTCCCAGATTTCCTTTTCCTCTTTTTCAGGATGAGGAACGTTCCAGAACACAGAACCAGAACCAGCAGAACCGAACCCAGACCGCCGGCGACAGAAGCCAGATCTGTATTATATAATATTGGAAATGTATCATTATATCGTGTAACCAAAGTGAAACCGCAACGGTAAACCTCGACTCTTCAGAGGAAAGCGCTTCTGTCTACGGCTGATGTGAAAGCAGGGTAACCACATGAAATCTAAAGTGTGCTTCACTTTGATCATGTTCATCGTGAGCCACAAGAGTTCAAATGTGTCTCTACAAATGTTCAAAGCAATCGCTTTTCTCCAATATATATTACATAATCAAATAGGGGACAGTTGCATTGTGGGTAGTGTAGTTTGTGTGCTTACTAGCGTTTGGCTGATCGAGTTGAACTGCAGTATTTCCTGTCATTGATTTTGTCGTTTCACTTTGTGTCTGAGGAGTCACTGGCAGAGAGAAAAAAAAAGTGAAATGTGAACGTGCTGCTCACAATTAAAAATGAACTGATACTTTGGATAAAAGTGTCTGTCAGATGCATGAATGCAAATGTTAAGACATCATGGAAAACCCATGTAAATAAATGCTGCGCTCATGTTGAAATTATTTAATTACGAAATTATTTTACTCTGAGCCCTTCACATGCAGTCTCATAAGCTGTAGAACCAAGAAATGGCTGCAGGAAGCACTGGTTGTAATAAAATGACATATCAAACATTCAGTTATTTGACATTTGAGGCCACCTGCCATATTGGTTTATTTTTTATAGATGTTGAGGTGTTGATGAAACTTCTAAAGTTTGTGCAAGTTTGAGACATGAACTGTCTAGTCAGAACTAGTTGAAAAATATTAATTACGGTAATTGCACTACTATCATGAATGCAGCATTACAATGTGTACTGAGGCTCAGGAGAATCAGGCTAACTATTAATGCTTTGATTGAAATTATGACTTAAATTGTGTATGTAAACACAGTGACTTCACATTAGCAGTAGTTTTACAAGAATGCATGTGCGTAAAGGTGTCTGAGGCTGAAGTCAGTGATTGTGTGTGTTCAGGAACCTGTGCCGGTGTGGTCAGTGTTGGTGTTTGTATACGGGCGAATAGCGCTGGTTGATATCTGGACCGGTCTTGTTTTCTGTGGAGCTGAGAAACAAGCTCACATTGTTTAAATCAAACATATACATTAATAAAACAACTATTAAATACAGCATGAAAACTAAGCATAGTGGATGAAACAGACTGTCGTTCAGTACTGAATATCATTCACCTCTGATCACATCCAGCTGGATTTGTTTATAGTATTCTCGTCCAGCTCTACAGCCGTACGGTCCAGCATCTGCCATCCTCAGGTTTCTGATGGTCACTGTAAATATTCTCATCTGATGATCATCACGCAGTGAGAATCTGCCATCAAACACGGATGACTCTCCTCCATCAGATGTTAGTATAATATTATTATCTTTGTAAATTCCTTTCTGGAAGTATTTGTAGGATTTTTCATATCCTTTAGCATAAGGACACTTAATGGTCGCTTGTTCTCCTTCTGTTCCTTTCACTGTAATGTCCACACACACTGAACTGCTCACTGCGTGCACACACACACACACACACACACACACACACACACACACACACACACACATCAGCACACTGCTTTACTCATATTCACTGCCAAAATAAGCCATATTTATAGAAAATAAACACCTGTACTATCTTTGAGCACTTACCCATCAGCAGAAATACATAATCTGTCAGTAGAAACTTCATTTCTTCATGGGTTGAGTTCAGAAAATCAGCACGATATTCTCAGCAGTTCCTCAAATGACTTTCTTAGACTCAAATCTCCAGTAATGCTGCTAATGCTGCTCTCCTCTATTGGTGTAGAGTAAAACATTAAGTTTGTTGCTCATCTCACGTGATGAGAGTAAAACACTAGCGCTGACGGACTGTGTGTCTGTGTTTCCATGTGATGTTGAGGCGTTACGTATATAATTGAGCTTCACTGTTTATATTATATTTTATATTTACCTTATTTATATTTCAAAACATGTTAACTACATGTCAAATATTTCAAAGAAAATAATCCTTGCCATAATCACAGGAAATAATGTTAATGATCAAAATTAGTTCTATCATCACAGAAATACTTTCAGCTCATTATTCGCATAAAAAAAACAAAAAAACAAGCGTTGAGGCGAATGACAAATGCTTGCTGGTTATTTTCTGTGGTAATTGGCAGCACAGCAAAGATGCTGTAGTTTACAAAGACTGTAAATAATCCAGAGTATTGCTTGAACATTAAAGTCACACTTTCTGCATCATATCAGCCCTGGGAGAAGAGTTGCATTGTGGGAAGTGTAGGCTGTGTTTAGCTGAAGCCTCACAGCTCTTCCTGTGGCTGTGGTTGAACTTCCTGTTTGGTAAGTAACTGCTGCGGACATCTGATGTTTAACTGAAGCAAAAAGGCCTTAGTAATATTTTCATAAAGCTAACCATTATTATTAGCATCGCAATGGCAGCTGCTTTAGGAGCCTCCATTAAATGTTGCTTGCAAGGATTTATCAGACTATACAGCTACTCTTGAATGGTCATCAATGGAGAAAGATGCTCAGTGTTACATTAAGTTTAAGTCATGTGAGATAAATATAGTGCAGTGAGATGTGCAGAGGTGTGTGTCAGGAGAAGACGCCTGGAGTAAATAACAGTGCATATTAAAGAAATATGAAAGGGCAGAATATGATCTGACCTGTTGAGGAGATGATCTTTCAAATGATCTGTGATTGTAATGATGCTGGATGGTGAATTCATGGCTGATGTGCTCAAATAGGGTGGCGTGCTTGAAAATGAGCTGATAGTTTGATCTGAAAGCAAATACAGACTGAGCTGTTATACTGACACAGTAATGCATATAATAATGGATTTATGACAAGAGACACTGGAAATGTAATATTACATATCTGGTACCTGGATGGAGGGAGGATGTTGAGATCTGGACTGGTCTTGTTTTCTGTGGTGCTGAGAAAAAACTTTCAAATAAAATAAATATATTTATAAAACAATCATTAACTACAGCATTAAAATTAACATAGTGGATGAAACAGACTGTTGTTCAGTACTGAATATCATTCACCTCTGATCAGGGCCGTGCACAGACATTTTGAGGGGCAGTGGCCCAAACCAAAAAAGGGGCACTAGGGGGGTGGATGCTTGTTAATACAAATGATCCAGTTGTTACAAATATACAATTAAAAGAAAAGACAGCACACTCTGTAATAATTTCAGCCTGCTTCTGCCTCATCTTCAATGGAAGTAGGGGAGAGTGGGGTAAGTTGAGCCAGTGGGTAAGTGGACCCACCCCCCGTTTCTTGGCAACTGTACACTTTTACTGTCATGTGACCATGTTTTTTGGAACCACCCATCATTTCTGCCACACTGTGAAAAGGAGAAACACATGGGGGGAACGGAAGGCACCCATTTACTTTAAAAACTGATTTTTGCTTGTTAAAGTAAAATTTTAGCATAACAGATGTAATGGTTGTTACATCAAAGCAAATTTATCCAGGTCTAAAAATATTTATGATACATATAGGTGATTTAGCAACATATAAAACAATGCAAATCATTTAGCTAAATATTAGCCTGAATTGGTAAGCAACAGTAGCTATTTGTTTTCCAAAATGGCAGCTATGGGGCAAAGTGAGCCAAATGCTGTGGGGTAAACATTTCTGCCAGACTGTGAAAAGGAGAAACACATGGGGGGAACGGAAGGCACCCATTTACTTTAAAAACTGATTTTTGCTTGTTAAAGTAAAATTTTAGCATAACAGATGTAATGGTTGTTACATCAAAGCAAATTTATCCAGGTCTAAAAATATTTATGATACATATAGGTGATTTAGCAACATATAAAACAATGCAAATCATTTAGCTAAATATTAGCCTGAATTGGTAAGCAACAGTAGCTATTTGTTTTCCAAAATGGCAGCTATGGGGCAAAGTGAGCCAAATGCTGTGGGGTAAATTGAGTCAGCATTTTAACTAACCCCACCATAAGGCACTTAAGTTAAATCTCTGAATTATAAACTGGTATTTTAATGTGATATATTACTGGTTTGGTTGATCATATATACATATGTTGTAGTATATTTGATAGGGACAGTGTACAAGTGCACCAAATCCTTCTCTGATAAGAATCAGAAAATGCTTTTCTTCGCATTATAATCAGATATATCTTTCCACCTGTAGTCCCTAATGTCCTCTGTTTAGTCTGTTTTTAGGAAGGCTACAACTTTAGTGGTCAACATATTGTTTCAGAAATGCAAACAATTAAATATTTAAATGTAATCTTCATTTGGTTGGTTTTATGTTGTTAAAGTTAACTTCATGAAAATAAATATCACTGTTTGTAAAAGGAAATTATTAAATTCGTTTTTTAATTATTACTTATTTCACATGGGTTTGAATCAGATTTGGTCAGATGGTCATTTTACATCCAGATGGTGCATCTTACCACCTGACTCGACTCGGGTCAACTTACCCCTAACCCAGGGCAAACTGAGCCATGGGAACACTTTTATTATAAGAAGCCATATTTTTAGAACCCTTTGTCATAGATACATTCTGATAATTTAAAATGATAGGAATACTTTCATTAGGATAGGCTAGGATAGGTACTTTCATTGTACTTCTGCATCATTTCAACTTATCTTGAGGACCACATAAGTAAAAAATGACCAATCTTACCCCACTCTCCCCTATAAGTATTAGACATTTAATTTAATATTTTACAGCATAAATCTATATTATATATGAATAAACAACTCATTTAGAATTTTTTTTATTATTTTTTAACCATTTATAGGCCTACTATTAATATGGTTTTAATAAAATATGATGTGTCATAGATTACTAGTGTCAAGACAAGTGATTATGATGGGAAATATACTTAATTACAAACATTTAAGTGTGACAAACTGCTAAATATTCTACATGATGATTTAGCTGCTGGCTTGCTGGAGCTTTGTATTTATGTTACAACGTTGAACTGCCTTTAGCATCCTCCCTTCGCTCTTTCTCTCTCTGTCTCTGTCTTCTTTTTTGCGAAGGCATTTATTTATTTATTTTTTTGTCTACAAAGTGTGCCAACAACAGCAAATTTTGTGTTATTTATATTAGATCTGATCGGGTACAATAATTTGATTAGACATTCTAATTCTAAGACCGTGGATATTTTGTTGTTATCACTTTTAAAAGACTGAGAGCAAATTATCGACAGAAATACAAAAACAAACTACCAAATTACTAATTCAGCGAATCATCCACTGACTATAATGTGGATTGTAATGCATCTACCTGTTAATGCAACGACATTGGGAACTGTGGTCTCCACTCCAGAGAGCGGGCACAGATTGAGAATGATGCTGTGGAGCGGGCGGGAAAACATGGAGTGGATTAGCGGAATCAGCGGATCTTTAGCGGAGCGGGAACAGACCGCTTTGAGCAGGGGTGATGGGGGGATTGGTGAGAGGGGCAACTCAGCCGATGAGGGCAAAGGGGCAGTGGCTCTAGCCACAGGGCCACCCCCCTGTGCACGGACCTGCCTCTGATCATATTCAGCTGGATGTGTTTATAGTCTTCCCGTCCAGCTCTACAGCCGTACGGTCCAGCATCTGCCATCCTCAGGTTTCTGTTGATGTTCTGTTGATGTTCTGTTTTTCCTGGACATGTACTCTTTTCGGACCTAAAAAAATGTGTCCAGCTGGGATTTCTAAATTTCCCAAAATGTCCGGGATATGGCTCTTGCTTTCTACCGTCGCCATTCATCGTGTGTTATTGTATTAAAGCCCTGCGAGGGACTGTTTTCTTAATCCTGCTCCCACTGAATTTCTGACCATTATCGCCCGCTTCCGTGATTCTTGTGTCCAGTCCCGCAAACATTCTAACATTACATATAATTTTCGTGCATCAGGGAGCCGCTATCAGTTTGCGGAGCATTGAAATCTCTTTTGAATGAGCGCTCGCTGTTCACTTTCACTTTCGATTTAGCAATCACGCGCGCTCTGTGTAAAGAAAGATCAGAAATTTGTCAATGAGCTCAAGATCTGCTGATCAGCAAATCCTCCAGCATGGTCTTGTCAGGTCAGCCATCTCTCCTCTCAACCCGTGATCAGTGAAATCTGACTCCTGCAGCTCGTGCTGGATGGTGACCGCGATTTCACCAAGTACAGCATGTTCCTGGATCAACATCCTTGTGTCTATCAATCAGATCAACATCCAATCAACCAATCAGAATTGAGGGATACATTTTCTAGAAAAGTCAGTTTTAGGCTTACAATCAGGGTTAAATGCTTCTACACCCTTGTTATTCACCTATCATTTCCCTCTGATTTTAGGAATAAATTAAGGGTAGGGATTGAGTTAGGTCTATGTTTTTGGACAGTAATGTCAATCCAGGATCAACAAAAGATGTTGATCCAGGAACATGTCTTACTTGGCAAAATCACGGCGACCCTTTTTGGAATGTAGGGTTGTCAAGTCCACTTTTTTTTTCCTGATGGAATTGGGCTACTTTTAATCTGTTGCCATGGGTTGATTTTCCCCCATGGGTTAAAGGTTTGAAATATTGCATACATTACATTTGACTTGTATTGAATGCTTGTATTGAAACATTTTGCATTCTACCTATGATAAAACTGTGCTTTTAAGTTTTGTTAAGGAGGGCCACTGGAAGCTTTTTAGCTGTGTTTATGATCAATATGAACAACAGTGACTATAAAATGTGTGTTTTAGGAATGAAAATGACATATTTTGAGTTTTGATATTTGAGATATGGTCATTGCACTACTCTGGGCACTACTTTAACCACCAACCAATCACACCCCAGCTCCCCACCCCCCGCCCCCACTGTCCTCTTTTTGGAAAACTAAAATATGATCACCCTATGTAATGTATATTGTGTCTATATATTTGAAACATTTGAATGGACTGATAAAGGTAGCTGTGAAGTATTTTTGTTGAAGCACAATGTCGTTTTGACCAGAATAATGTACCAAATCTAACTCATATAAATATTACTGTAGTATAGAAAAATACTATGCGTACATTTTTCTGTGAAGTCGAACTCTGCGACGCCAAACAACTTCCATGTGCAAAGGATCATGGGGGCCTGAAGTCTCCATCAGTTGTACCCAACGAAATCCTTTATTCCGAAGGGCCCTTTGAAGTGGCACACTCCGAAGTGCTCTTCAGAGGGCGATATTTCCCGTTTGAAACACACCGTCTGCCTGAAATTCAATGACGTCAAGGCTGTAATGTGGTTATTAAGGCACACGTGATCCAAGTTGACCGTAACACTTTCTCCAATAGTAAGTAATGCAGACCCTTAACCATTTCTCCTGTGTTTTCCTCCTCCTCTATCTTGCTTTCAGAACAAGAACCACCTGAAGACTCCCTGTAATGAGACGTCACTATCGCAATGAGTCTCAGATCACTGGGTTTTGCAAGTCTTTCCCTGTTCTTTGTGTCTTTGTGAAAGTGAAGTTCAAATTCCCAAGTATGATTACATCACATTTTGTAGTTGTAACCTATAGCTATATTTAGATTGCTCCTGCTGACTATATCCAGCCACTAACAAAGACTTCAGATGACCCAACACCTGTGAAGAGATGACACCAACCATTGAGAGGATTTCGGATGATGCCAACTCTGAATAAACATACAAAACAATGCACAATTTTTGGTAAAGCTGCTTTGAAACTTTGTGTATAGTAAAAAGTGCTATACAAATAAATGTGAATTAACGTCATTTAATATCGTCAGTAGGGAAACCATACATTCACACTATCTGTGAGTGATTGATGCATTCCCATGCAGCACAGCAAACCATGGTGGAGACTATACAAGGACAACATGCTTTTGTATTATACATGTATAAATCCATTGCTGTAAATAAGTGCAGAACAAAAGTCAACATACACACAATATATGATTAAACACGTAAAAACAAAGGGGGTGCACAGGAATCGAAAACATTAAACAAGATTCATTTTCACTTAATTTAATCTTAAAATTCACTTATTTTGAATGAATTTAAGACAACACACTAAACATTGTGTCATTAAGATTAATTAGGCCACATTAATACGTGATTACACTTGAATAACACAAGTTTAAGCACACAAGACATATATATATATTTCAAAACTATAGCAAACATGGTCTTTAACCAAGGTAACTTTAGCCTAAAACATGTTAATAAGGCAGGTAACAATAGTTGACCACATTAATCCTCAAATATTAGCAGATTTTATCTTGTAAAAACAACACTGATATAACTACATATACATGTTGATATATTTTATAAATATTGTAAATAAATGCATTTATTCCCTGTTGAAAAAATAACAGCATATGCTGGTTAGGTATGTTTTGAAGCATGGCTGCTGGTTTAAGATGGTCATAAGCTCGTCATGTGCTACTCCTGAGCAGGAGCTAGTTGCTTAGGATCAGTTTAGGACCAGCACATGACCAGCTTAAACCAGCTCAACCCAGCAGCCATGCTTCAAAACATACCTAACCAGCATATGCTGTTTTTTTTCAACAGGGTTGTCTACTAATGACAAAAAATTGCAGTTCTGTCTCTGTAACTCAATATATCAATTGCCTTCCATGAACTTCCTGGAACTATTTGAAGTCTACCTGAATCACGTGACGATCAAGCGTTTCAAACTTCCATTGGCTCGACTGACCAATCACAGGAGCAGAGACATTTGACACTTGATCCCCGCCTCCAAAGTCTCAAAAGTCACCTTGAGGAGTGAGCAGGGTTTGAGAGGGTGTAGAGGGGGTCAAGCGAGGAGCGCTGTTCTCACAAGAGCATGTTTTTGCACGCAGATAATGTTCTGTGCGCTCGCAGTGCAGAAATGCTCCATTGTGCGCTACTTTTGAAACTTTTAAAATGCCATACATTTTCTCCTGCTGCAGTATTGCTAGGAGTGGGGACTTGAAAATGCGGAGTGGAGCTGCAGCGGCCGATTACAGGGCAATTTGAATGTCTGTCGCTCCGTTCCGCCAATTTACATCGATCCAGTCTGGCTTTCGGTCTGTCGGTTATTTACTCATAAAGTGGCATCTGTTTTTCATTGTCAGAGAAGAAATACGAACTAACCTCAAGAAAAGTAAGTTAAGAACTTGTTTATTGAAATGTTGTTCTTCAGAACAACAACAACATTGCGAGTTTAATACGGTGTAGTATAATAGCCTAAGCATTATAATAATCTGACTTGATAATTTGTGTTTTTCTCTTGAAATCGTTTAATAGGCTATTAATGCTGTTCAGTTTTTGTTAAACTGTAAAATTGCACAACTAGGCGCCTTTCATGGGAAATCTGAACTATACTGATACATAAGATTAAATATTTTAAAAATCTAAATGCAGCAGGCATGATACATTGTATAAAGCGTAAAGGGAAAAACACATAAGGGATTACACCCTTTTATCAATTAATTAACTCTGTACTTCCATTTTCACACGACTATCTATAAAATTATCCACAAATTATATCAGTCAAACACACTTGTCAATCATTCAGGTCTCCGCCCACAAATTAATATGTGAAAAGGCTGTAAAAAGTTTGCTGTGAGTCCAAAACACTACATCCTCTTCTTTTTAAGCGGAGTTCGAAAAAGACAGACAGAAAGAAAGAAAGAGAAAACATTAATAATGATATATTTAATACAGGCATCAAGAACATTAGTCATCAGGAAAGGTTAATAGGTTGTGTATTTTTCATTATCTAGTGCAGGGGTTCTCAACTCTGGCCTTCGAGATCCACTTTCCTGCAGAGTTCAGCTCCAACTTAACCTTGACCAAACCCACTGCCAGTACCTTTCTAGTGATCCTGCAGAGCTCGATGAGCTTGTTCAGGTGTGTTTGATTAGGATTGGAGTGAAACTCTGCAGGAAAGTGGACCTCGAGAGCCAGAGTTGAGAACCCTGATCTAGTATGTGTTCTTATTACTGGAATATTTTCATAAACAGAAAAGTTCAGTTCAGGTTTACAAACATCAGGGCCACATTGAGCAACCTTTATGAATGAAGAGACAAAATAAAATCAGAACTGTGTTATATAAATTTCCGTACACTTAGTCATAAGACATTTGCTATTTTCACAATGAGATTGAAGAGGGTTTACAGTAATTTCCTTTGGCTACAGGTGAAGAGAGTTTAGTCTTTTGTAGGAAAACCTCAGCTAAAACACCTACCATTTTGTTTGCATACACAGGTTCATTCAATTCAACATTGCAAGCTTTGTGCCGGTCATGATGAGGACTGGAATGATTGACCTTTGCCATTAAAAAAATAATAGAGAGAGAATAAACAATGTCTGTAATCATCTCAATAGATAAAGCCACAAATTCAGACTTTCAGTCTTTGAGTTCAATTACTGATCAGTAAATTAATAATAATTAAATTAATATCCTCACCAATGCTTTATTTCTCTTTTTCATCCACCTGCATTCCCTTTAAAGACAATTACAGCGAATCACAACTTATTTGATGTTAGTTTAGACGTGTGATCAGTATCACACACACACACACACACACACACACACAAACTTACCAATCAGCAATATCGTTATGATAACTGCAACTCCACAAACCACTCCAACGGATATGTACAAAATCACCAGACGTCCTACAACAGAGACAAAAGAGTAAAACATCTGAACAGATTCACTTCAGAAAGAGTAATATAAATATGAGCTGCACCTTTAACAATGACAGTAACAGCGTCTGATCTCTGAGATCCATGTTGATTATGAGCCTCACAGTAGAAGCGTCCACTCTGTAGTGCACTGAAACTCTGTCCAGATCCAACAGCTGAGCTTTGATTCTCCTTAAACCAGCTGAAGTTCAGAGCAGGAGGGTTTGAATCACTGCTGCAGCTCAGAATCACTGAATCGCCCTCCACTATTTCAGCAGATCCAGTTATGGACACTAAGACATTCTTTGGAGGATCTAAAACAGACAAAAATCAGGAGTATAGTTACCAATATTGTAGTGGACAGCACATTTCAGGGACCAGTTTATGGCCAGGCCCCTATCTGACCACAATAGTGGACAAAGGTTTGCTACATTTTGATTGGATCTCGGTGGACTAACATAAGCAAACTGTCCAACGCCATCAGATAAAGATGCTTGGACAACAGCCAGACACCTCTTAGAGGGCAAGAAGAAGACCTTTGGTACAAAGCCCGGGAAGGACAGGACTTCTCATTGGTCAAAATGCAGTTTCTGCTCTACACCCACCAACAGACTGATTCCTAAGGTTCTGGTCTGTGAACGCCATACAAATTCCTTAGGACCTCCAGATGCAACAGCATTGGGTGAAACAAAGAGAGATCCATCCAAATCCATTCATAACTATGTTTTCAAATATTACACTGCTGCACACGACAACACAACCATTCTCAGTGGCAGCGATGTGTAGTGTGACATCTTACACAAACTCAGCTGTTAATGGACAAGTGAATGCATGCATGACAGTTCAATCTTTTAACATCATGCTTTGGACTTGCGTTCGTAAAATTGCTATATGTATTCTGGTTGTTGTTTGGTAAGTGAATAATGCATCGGTAGAACTTTAGTGACACTTTTCTAAATGTGTGTTTGGACTATGCAAATAAGTTCCACAGGCGGAAAGAAGGGTGGGCCACACAGTGTACCCCTGCTGTGATGGCCAATCACAGCATGTAAATTGAGAAGAGCCAAATTGCAATCTCCTCCTCATCGGAAAGGGATAAAGGTACCCTTTTAAAAGACACTCCTGATTCTGAGTCTCAGTCCTGTTAAGGAAGGGACTGTAACAGATACACTTGTTCTGAGTCTCCAGCCTGTTACCGGGAAGGCAGCAACAGATACACTCGTTCTGAGTCTGAGTCCCGCAAGGGTGAGACAATAGCAGATACACTCGTTCTGAGTCTGAGTCCTGTAAGGGAAGAGACAGAAACAGATCATGTTTTGAGTCTTTCATCCAGCGAGACAACAACAGATGCAGCACGTCCTGAGTCTCCATCCCAGAGAGACAAAGTGGATCGACCAAGTTCTGAATCTCTAGCCCAGAGAGGCAGAAGACATACAGACATTTGCAACAAGGTTAAGGTCTGGCGAGCAAACCTTCACTCCAAGGTACTTTCGTCTGCGTGTTCCAGGACAAGGACCTTCTGCATCTACTCCAGGGCCATGTCTGCTTTCCAGATTTTAGGACCCTTTGGTGCGCCAGGAGATCAGCATCCTACAGTGCTTCGTGTTCAAGGCTGTTTAAATGGATTCCTGCTCCTTTCCCAGTTACCAGCACAATCAGTGGATGAAGTCGCCGCCACCGGACTGCTCACTCAGAAAGTAAATATCACTTATCCAAACCTCTTCCTGAGACTGTGGCATTGTTGTACATTATCAGTATATGTTTTTTTTTTATTTACATTAGATATTATATCGCTGATTGCAGTTGATAACAAATAAACTTTCACATATTTGTTTGATGCATAATAAGGTTCTTCACCTTATTTGTTTCAGAGTAGCAACAGTTTATCTTTCCAGATAACGTAGCTCTGACATAGCAACACCCAACTTAATCACTTGCATTTTATGCACTTTATTCCTTTTTCATTCATGGTATTCGTTTAGTAGTTGTGATTACTCTTGTCTATCTTTTGTTAATAAAATTTATTTTATTACACTTGTGTAATTCCTTGTGTTGATGATACAGAAAGAGGTTCTACAAGTTAGGTATCCCACCAATCTTTGTGATGTACTTATAACCACATCTTCAGTGACACATGATCCAAGAACCATAACGTCATCGGTGATGTCAGTACCCATCACTACACTATTTCGCCTCCCTACGTTGGCGAAAGCAACTTCACTACAATATAAACATTTTTTTTAAAAAGAACAAATTAATCTGTACTCACACGTGACACTGAGATGAGCAGCAGGAGAGATGTAACTGTGTCCATGTAGAGCACAGTTGTATCTGCCTGCATCCTCTCTTCTGACTGACTGCAGCAGGAGTTGATTGTTTCCGTCTCTTCTCTCAGTTAATGGCTGTGAGTTTCTGTACCAGATGAATGTTGCTCTGTCAGTCAGAGTGCAGCTGCTTTTACATGTCAGACTGACATTATGACCCTCTGTCACTCTCTCAGGAGCCTCCACCTGAAGATCTGAACACAACACACACATTATATCTAGTGCTGCTGTCATACACTGATTATTATTCAACATAATGCACAGAAGAAGAGCTCAGCCTCATGAAAGTCACCTGTCACAGTAAGAGTCACTTCTGGATAACCAAGCCATTTTCCATCAGGTTGATCAGTGATGAATCTAAAACAGTACTTGTGTTCGTCCTTCTGTGTCACATGACTCAGTCTGATGGTGCAGTTCTGCTGTTTGTCTCCCAGATACTGAAGCCTCTGACTGTATTCAGGATCCTTAGACAGATCTGGAGGCTCTTTATCCTTTACAGGGTTTCTGGTCCAGAACACTTTCATGATCTTATATCCAGCAGGTTATGTATAAGTGCAGCTCATTATCACTGATGAGTTCTTTAGTGCACAGATGTGTGAATGACTGTAACTCACACCCCAACCATTTTCACTGAAAACATCTGAAATGAGTTTAGTTTTATTATTTAAACAAATACTACAATTAATATCAATATTTGCCAAGTAAAACAACAAGATAATTTTGGTATTACATTAATAAGGAAATCACTGGACAGACATAACAAAGGACTTCATGCTGGTATTGCTCCAATAGTAGGAAAATATATTTTGTCTTTTATTAATATAATTAATGGAACTAAATTAACATGTTAAATACTCTTGAGCCATGAACAACATGCTGCACTATTATAGAATGACAGAAATGAAAGCACATACAAGCGTATCAAAACTCACTGTGAATCATGAGAAGAAAGATCAGAGGAAGAGGAGGAGCCATTCTGACTGACATCACCATAGCAACAACTACAACACAGCAATTCCTATAATCCAGTATGCTTGAGATTAAATTGTGAGATGGATATTTTACAAGAAAAAATACTTTTCATTCTTTCTACCTTAAATTTTCATGTTCTTTGTAATTATTTGTGAAATGTACAGCAATTTCTCAATGAAAACTGTTTAAAATGAAACCTTCACCATTTTTCAGTCTAGTAGCATTAAAAATCTATCTCTTCAGACAAAAAAACAAAAAAAAACCTTGATAAGAAATTGTTCATACCTCAGCGCAGGACACCTCATCAGCTGAAAGCAAATGACACATGAGAAATAAGGAAGGTTTACCAGCCTCATTTATAACCAGAGCTGCATCATTTCCTCCTCATTTCCTGTCTTTTTTTTTTTTTTTTTACCTCTAGCAATGTAAAACTCTAAAAACAAACAAACAAACAAAAAACATCCTGTTTATTTCCAAATTTATTTTGCAGATTTTCCTATATATCATAAGTACTTTCTTGTAAATGAATGGCAGGAATAAACACATGCATACTGCATGTAAGCTGGACTTTCATGACGCATACTAAACACACAAGTGAAAACGTACCCAAAGTCTTAAAATACAAATTATTCGAGGCTTAGTGTATCCCATCATGCATCGTTGTGGAAATAAATCGTGAGACTTTTTGCCGAGATCTCGTGAGAGGTCACGGAAACCTTTCCAATGTATGTGAAATATTAATAATAATTACATATTACATATAATTTGGTAGTAAAACAAAGAGTTGCATGTATTATTGGTGCAAATGAGTAGTGGTGATAATTATTTTGTACAACATTTGCAACTGCTTTTTATCACTAGAAACACCACAACATTAAATTGTGTCATCTGTTATAGGGACTACTGATTTAGAAGTTGATTTTAAAATGCAAAGTATTGAAAATAAAAATAAAGCTCTGTAAACACTTGCATTTTTACAACACTATAAGTGTGTCTCATCAGTTAATGAAATGTTCGACACACACTTGTGGTCTTCATGCTCACTTGAACACTTGGACCAAATACAAGAAATACGTCATAGAAGTAGTCAAGTGGTCAAGTGCAAAGACCGCAAGTGTGGGTATTTGGACAAGGCAATTGAAATGAACACTGCTCAGTATGCATACTACAGAGTGCTAAAAATAAGACTGAAGAAGCACTGCAGTTGATTAGATAATTAAGTGATTAATCGAGTACTGATTGAGCATTAGTGATGAACACCTGCTTAAGAAAAAAGAGACGAGCAGAAACACAACAAATACTAGCCTTGTCCAAATACCCACACTTGTGGTCTTTGCACTTGACCACTTACAGTTTTTCTCGATTGCTAAAACACTAAAACCCATTGGCTGAACAAAGTTCTCAGTTGCCTGAACTCATTTAGCTAATTGTGCAGTCTGTTGTCAATACCTTACACCATTTCACATGGTAAAACACAATTTGCAGATCTCACTTAGACTTTTCAGCAAAACTCTAAACACATTCTCATTCTCAAAACACATTCTGCACTCTAATGCACATGTCATCCATACTGGTAAACACAAGTGGCAACAATCAAATACAAATAGAGAACACATGTCATTGATAGAACACAACCACTCAAAATTGATTTAACCTGTTTCAAATTATGTGACACAACCAATATAAGCCAATTCAGAGAGCAAAGAGGTTGTTGAAGTTGGGAAGGAGAAAGTCTGAGAATGGATAGAAGAAACAATGTGAGAGGACGAGGACGAGTGCGTATGCGAGGTGGGCGACGAGGAGGAAGAGGAGGAGGAGGGCAAGAAAGAGGAAGAGGAGGAGGAAGAGGAGGAGGAGGGCAAGAAAGAGGAAGAGGAGGAGGAAGAGGA
>NW_015547698.1:139151-148410 GCF_001515605.1 Sinocyclocheilus anshuiensis
GTGAGATCTCGGCAAAAAGTCTCACGATTTATTTCCAGAACATGATGCATGATGGGATACACTAAGCCTTGAATAGCGCTCCGGAGCGGTATTCGAGATAGTGTGGGTTTAGTATGCATTAAGGGCACTGCGCTTTGCCCAGCAGCTTCACTCATTACTAACCAGATTGACTTTATTTCTGTCAGACGTCTAGAGAAGCTCTTACTGAGAAATACAGATATAACAACCAATTACATAATTTCACAGACTTTTTGACTGAAATTCAAATAGATGAAGAAACTGCAAATTCTCCTTGGATGATTCAGAAGATTTTTGGTGAACTGCATGGAAACAGTGTTACTTTTGACAGGCATTTTTGATTTAGTCTTAGTCTTTATCTTGAGACGAAAATGCTTAATAATCTTAGTCACATTTTAGTAATTTGAGTCTTTCATAGTTTTAGTCGACGAAAAGTCATTGCATTTTTGTCAACTTTTAGTCATTGAATTTGGAAAAACTTGAATAAATGATGACAATTTTCATTTTTTATATATTATAAATTAAATACATATAATTTATAATTTTAGAAAAAGAAGCAGAATACAAATTAAACTCATTTTTCAGATACAGTAGGTTAACATTAATGACACGGATAGGTAACTTAATTAAGAATGCTGTCCCTTTAACCTTTTAGGCGCCAGGGATTTTTGGAAAAATGCTGGATTTTGACATCAAGATTTCAAAAGCTTGTGGCTTGAAAGGGCTTAAACATAGAGATCTACTGTAAATTAGAAAAATGTTGGGCATGACCGAAAGTTTATGTGGGGTGTAAATATACTCGTCTAATTTGCATATTATGACGTCATTAGGGGCGTCCATCTTGAATTTCATAATATTCAGGAAATAGTAGATATAAAATTGATGTTTGAACTTATTTGCATGTTTTTTTTTTGTCTTTTTATCCTCAATTGAGAGTATGGTACCTCTCATTGCATAGCACAGCGCACAGACCTACCACTGACCCACACTGACTGCACCGTGTACCGCGGCCACTCCCACCTCTTTGGGGCACTGGATCCAGAGCCGCTCTGACTGGATCCAAAGAGCTAGTGCTACTTCCAGCCCTATTTCTCCTACCCCTGCTGCCTCTACCTCTAGCAACAGCTCTCCTATGGACACAACGACCACGTCCACCCCTGCCACCCCAATCCCAGTTGGACAAAGGGTCGAAATGATCACTTGTTTGTGCTTCGTGAACACTCTCGCCTTGCACGGCGGCACCAGCTTAGAGGGTTAAGACGGAAGGCATGCATGTAATACTGACACATGTTCAGTTTTCACCCACCTGTTTACGTTCATCAATAACCAACTGTATTTACGTGAGATACTCTACACGATAGATATTTGGACTGCTGTGTATGTATTTGAGCACTGAGAACTGATCGCGCGCTGTATATGAGAACTGAAGAAGTGGAGCGTGCGCAAGAGAGATCATTTCTATCAGCGCGATTCCGCCTATCCCTCCTTCACTAACTTTAAGTTAATCGACAACGAATTGTGACTACCGGGAAAAACGGGACATCTGGTCAACTTATCCCTACCCCTTCGGGTGCTGAGGCCATTGTTTCAGATCGCTAGTTCGCATTTTGGTAGCCTATCCGTCCACTGCGGCTGCCATACTGAGATTAGATATACAAACGCCCCTTATCCGATTGCAATCCAATGACAGGGACACACATTTTGAAGGACAAGACAGTACATAAATTTCGTCATAGTTTTTATCATCTGATATTAGTTTTAGCTGGTCAACATCTCGTCTTAGTCACAGAAAAATGTTCGTTAACGAATATATTTCGTCGTCGTCTTCGTTGATGAAATTAACACTGCATGGAAACCAATGGAGGTCGATTTGACCTCAACACAATTAATGTAACCAAAATTTCTTAAAAGGGTCATATGACGTTGCTAAAAAGAACATTATTTTGTGTATTTGGTGTAATGCAATGTGTTTATGCGGTTTAAGGTTAAAAAAACACATTATTTTCCATTATTGTTTCTCCTCTATGCCCCGCCTTTCTGAAACACGTTGATTTTTACAAAGCTCATCGTTCTAAAAAAGCGAGGTGTGCTCTGATTGGCCAGCTATCCAGTGCATTGTGATTGGCCGAATGCCTCGAACGTGTGACGGAAATGTTACGCCCCTCACCATACTGTGATGCCGTCTCCCAGCAGGACGAGACAAAACCAATAAAACCCATTACAAATGAGGCATTTGTTGCATCCAGTGGGGACATAATTACTGATTATAATGACGTATACTGTCTTTTTAGACGTTGAGTCGCTTATCCCGCTGCGTAAACATAAAACCTCTATAAACCTCATATAAACATCTGCATTTGTGATCTTAGAAACAACAAGCCTACTCTACACTGCTCAAAACTCGCATTTGAATCATCAGTGGCAAATTATTTAAATATAAAAAACTTACTTACAGGCTGTGAGTCAGAAGCGCCAGACTGTCCTTGAAAAGTTGGAACTGCCCAGCTTTATAGAAACAGCCTTTGTGCCACAGACGCATTGTAGGCTACTGTCCACCAAGAGCTTGTAACACTCCAAAGAGAAAGGAGAAAAGTCACATACATAAATGAGTAGTTACTGACTTGTTTTTTAATGTACATTTCTACTATAGGTCCATTTGTTTAAGTCACATTACCCTGTTTAACGAGCAACAACATCTCTGAATAGACATCTGTTAAAATCCTCTTCACAGCAGACCAGTATTGACCTGCATCCTCTGTTCTCAGATCAGTGACGGTGATGGTGAAAACTCTGGCCGTCGTGTCATCAGTCAGAGAGAATCTCTGGTCTTTAGCTGGAGATCCTGATTTAACCATGATGTTTGCAAAGTTGCACTTGCCTTTACAAAAATACTTTGAATTTGATCCATATCCAGATTCATATGGGCATCTGATGTCAAGTCTGTGTCCTCTGTGTCCTGTGACTGTAACTGGAGCACCTGCAACAACTGAAAACAGAAATATCATTATACAGAGCTGTTATGTGTGAGCAAGAAATATTATCAGACCAGACTAATATAATAATATAAAATCATCATGTAATAACAATACAATCAAGAGAACTTGTCAAATTCTGTACAAAATCCCCCAGAGTCTCAAACTCACCTGTACAGATGCTGGAAAAGACGAGCAGAACGACACACATGCTGGACATTTTACATGCGTTTTGCTTAAATATAAGACAAAAATTTTGCGTCTGCAAGCGTTATGGTCTTTCTCTTCCATACTGAGTGAAAAAGCATGCTGCGTCTGCAACTATATTTAACATTTCCTTCCCCTTTCCGTATCTCTGACCACATCAGCTCTTCAGGACATCTTCAGAGAGCACATTATTGACTCTGACAAACAGCACACGCTCTGTTTATATTACTAATCTAAACAGATTCATAACATATGAGTGTTTGTTAGATGGAAATCAAGATTTTAAGTCATAATTTTTTATATAGTTTAGGTTTTGTAACTGGACTAAACCACACCAGCCCAGGACCTACACATCCAGCATGTTCACCTCAAAGATCGTCTGAGACCAGCCTCCCCCGCTCTTGTGTTTCTCTCCTCCCAGTTACTCGGAGGAAGAAATAATGAACTCACGGGGATGAGCGATTAGGCATGAGTGATTTAATGCCGGCAAAGCCACCGCGTGGATCACACTCCACGCAACTCTTTGATCCGCCAGTGTGTTTACACGTGAGGATCGGCGCAGAACGCTGTCACCAATGATTCAATAGCGCTGACAGCTTCGTATTTGAATGTGCCTCTCGCCTGGGCCGCGCCCACGCTTTGGCTGCGCTCGCTGAGACAGATCGCTCACACTACGAGAGTTCATGTCTCGCTCTGCTTTGCTCGCGGCATGTCTTCTTCAATGAATGTGGCCCTGCCCCTCCCCTTGTCCACTACAAGCGGATCTGAGAGAATGCGCGCAGCACTTTTGATCTGCCTGAGTGTTTACACATAAAAATCATCAGTACTCCTCTTCTAATGAGTGGTTTGATCTTTTTAGGCGGATTAAAAGAAGATGCTGTCACTAATGATTATTATCACTGACAGCTTCATATTGGATGCGTCTGGCCCACACCCATGCTGAGGCAGCGAGCACGGGGGCTGACTGCTCTCGTTATGAGAGCATTAGGTCTAGCGAAGCATTTTTTGAAAGCATTTTGAAAGGAGAGCAAAATTCCTCTTCTGAGTGTGGGGTCCCCATACGGCGACTAGCCACTTGAATTAATTAATCCAACCCCTTTTCACATGGGCTGAGGCCTGGCAGGCCATCCCTGGAGTGCCAGTCTGGGTTCTGGGGATAATAAAATGAGGTTATTCACTGCAATTCCCCCAGCCAACGGCTATCGTTCCTTGGAACAGTTCTTGACTCAGCCCAAATGAGAGCGTTAGTCGTGCCAGAATGTGCACTTGCTATTCAGCAGCTCGTGGCCTCATTCAAGGTTGGAGCCACTCACTTAAATATTACAACTAAAGCAAACACTGATCTCCATGATGGTGACATCATTTCAACCAATAAAACATCAACATCTGATCCTCTGTAATTCTCAATAACAGCAGGTGTTCATCACTAATGCACACTCATCATTTACTTAGTCACTTAATTATCTCATTAACTTTAACTCTTTGAGGACTTGGGATTTGACTCGAGACTCGTTTGTGATTTGAAAGGAATGACTTGGTTCCTCCTCTGGTGAAATCAGCTGCTGAGTTCATGGGTGGAATAAACATATGGCAGGACTTTTACTTTCTGACCCCTGGATTGTCCACCTCTGATGGTGAATAAAAAAAGTGTAACTGTAATACCTTCTGCACACTGGCACAGGTCTCCTTTACACAGTCTGAATATTGCACCATCTTTCCTTTCAGGGTGGTAGAACTTTGTACAGCGTGCAACTGAAAAACACACATGCATTTAATCTAAAGCTTGGAAGTGCCAAGACGTTTAATATTATAACTCCGATTGGATTCGTCTGAAAGAAGAAAGGCATAAACACCTAGGAAGGCTTGAGGGTGAGTAAATCATGGGGTATTTTCATTTTTTATGTGAACTATCCCTTTAAACCAGAGCATTTGACCAACCAACGTTTTGCACTTTAAAAACAATGTGCTCCCGTGTATAGCAGAGCAACTTGTATTGACATATTCCTTGCCCTCTCCTTACATCAGTGTATTATTTTCATTTGTAAATCACTTTGGCTAAATTATATATTTTAAGTGTACATGTGAGAAGATGGGTGGGTGTGTGTGCAGCTCACCTGGTGAGTAATATTCATATATTGTGACTGCAGCAGGTTGTAGCAGACCCACATTAAGCATCTGATGCATTCTGAAGGAAATTACTTCTTTCTCTTTATGAGAAACCTAATAATACAGAAACCAATGCAAAATTATGATTACATGTCATATTTTACACTGCCAACATTTGCACAAGCCACAAATAATTATAATAAATCTAATAAATTTATCTATAGTTGCATTTACATTGAAAAGACAGTTTTGTGTGCTGCATATCTGACAGAAAACAAAAAAGTTTGTTACAGCCACAGAATATATATTACATATATACTTTATATTATGCTTATAATATTATGTGAAATATGACCAGAGGTGGACCATCCAAGGATCAGAAAATACCCCCGGATGATTCAAAGAACAACTTTGAATCATTAAAAGGTCAAGAGCCCAACTAAAGCAAACACTGATCTCTATGATGGTGGCATCATTTTAACCAATAAAACATCAACATCTGATCCTCTGTAATTCTCAATAACAGCAGATGTTCATCACTAATGCACACTCATCATTTCATTAGTCACTTAATTATCTCATTAACTTTAACTCTTTGAGGACTTGGGATATGACTCGAGACTGGTTTGTGATTTGAAAGGAATAACTTGGTTCCTCCTCTGGTGAAATCAGCTGCTGAGTTCATGGGTGGAATAAACATATGGCAGGACTTTTACTTTCTGACCCCTGGATTGTCCACCTCTGGTCACACATCAGCCGAGGAACAATATTTTTCTTCAATGCAATTAAACACATCAGCAATTCCTCTCCACACTGACCTCTGATGGACAACAAATGAAAGCAAACCAAAGCAACATGTTACACTTTCAGACATCTCTGTTGCATCACTGAGGCTCCAGGAAACAATAAGATAATGGCAAAGTGTTAGAGAGTCTTATTAAGACTTCATTATGACTGGTAATAATGGTGATTTAAGGGCATTTAAATTCTCAATTAAAAGCTCATTTGTCAAATCAACCTTCTTCTTTCCATAACAGACTATGATAGACTCATTGACCTGGATTTTGACATCTCTATTCATGTAGGTGTTTAACTGTGTTCTAGAAAAATGCATTTGCGGTTAAAAAGTATATATATATATTATTTTTTTTGTTCATTTTTTTTTTTTTTTAAGAAAGTGACTGATCATCTTACTAGATAATCCTCGGCTGGGATCGTGTAGCCCTTTGAAGCTGCACTGAAACTGCAATTTGGTCCTTCAACCCGTTGGTTCCCATTGAAGTCCATTATATGGAGAAAAAATCCTGGAATGTTTTCCTCAAAAACCTTAATTTCTTTGCAACTGAAGACAGAAAAACATGAACATCTCGGATGACATGGGGGTGAGTAAATTATCAGGAGATTTTTATCTACTGGAACTACTGTACCATTTTAAAACTATATGCAACATTTATATGCAACAAAAGTCTAAAGCAAGAGGCTTCAGTGATCAGTCCATCGATTGATGGATACAGTGATAGATGGACTCTTCTTGGAGAGAACCAGCGGTGAGACTCTGATAAATGTGACTGTGTCTACTGGCGTTCAGTTCTGTGTAGATCTGAACTGGATTCACACTGTTGTGCTCACTGGATTCTCACTGCAGCAGCAGCAGCATTCATGTAGTCGAGGTCTGTGTCGGCTGCTTCTGTGTTTGCAGCTCTGTGAAACTTGTTCACTGCAGAAACGTCATCACTCTGAGCTGTGTGTGAGTTTGAGGCGACAGCTGGGTTTCCTTTCGCATAAGCGTTCTGTAAATTGGAAAAAGGAAATGATTGATTCATCATCATCGAGTAAGAATGTGCACCATGACTTCTACTTGAGAAGAATACAAGTTCATGATGCAGTTAATTATAGAAATGTTGAGTGAAGATGATCCTGACTCACCTCTTTTCTTCTCTTTTCTGTCAGATGAAGCCCTTCAGCAGAGGAGGAGACCAACCCTGAGACGGATGAATATTACATTACGATAAAAACATCCACGTTAGCTTGAATCCAATGTCACTGTCTCAACTGATTTGTTTAGTCCAGAATCTGACTAAAAAAAATCTGAAGACAAAGAAAAATTAAAATCCAAATTTTAAAAACCCAACTGTTTTACTTATAATTGTTCTGAATGATTAGATCTGATTTCATGTCACTGAAAAGAAAATGGTGTAGAAACATTGAATTGAACAACATTTTTAAGTAGAAAGACTGAAATAGTATTTACTTGTAAACATACTCCAATAACCTTTGTTTTATTTACACTTTAAAAAAAATCATTATGTACAGTGAAGTTTTTTCTTTCATTAGAGACTATAAAGAGCAGAGGTATCTGATTTCATTGTTGAAACATCAGAAATGTAGATTTTAGTAATTCATTATTACCACAAGCCTGCTTTTTCTTTTGTACGGCCACAGTAAGCAATACAGCACAAATCAGGAGCAAAACCAAACCTCCTGCGGTGATGATGACAAATGAACCTGGAAATACCCATAGGAAAAATGTATTGCTCAGTGGTTGCTCTTCCTAAGCTCAGGAGACTTAGATGAGATTCTCATATATCTCTAATTTTAGTATCAACGGTGCCTCAGATGTTTCTCCTAAAAGTCCTTAGGAGAAAGAAGTAGACACAAAGTGGTGGAAGAAACATAGAATATCTATTCATTGTCTTGCTGCAATCTCTATCAAGACTCCATTATAGGAATATTCTATTGCTCAGAGTTTGCTCTTTCTAAACTCAGCATACTTAACTGTGGTTCTCATGTATTTCTCATTTTAGTATCAACGGTGCCTCAGATGTTTCTCCCAAAAGTCCTTAGGAGAAATAAAAGTAGATACAACTGAGTCATGAGAAATATCTGACAGAAAGGAGTACAAAATGAGAATGGACTGTGAGAAACATGGGAGATCTCTTTATTGTCTTGCTGTAATCTCTTTCAAGACCCCATTATAAAAATGTTGCTCTTTCTTTTTTTTCTTGATTACATTGGGGTTTTTCACCTTTAGTGGTCAGAACAGTAGGAGTACAGACAGGAAACAATGGGACAGGTGAGAATTGAACAGGAGCAGGAAATGTTGTACAGGTTGCTCTTTCTTTTTTTTCTTGATTACATTGGGGTTTTTCACCTTTAGTGGTCAGAACAGTAGGAGTAGAGACAGGAAACAATGGGACAGGTGAGAATTGAACAGGAGCAGGAAAGTACCTTTAGCTGGGATTCGAGCCCATGCTGTCTGAAGTGCAGTTGTTCCTTCACGTCGATGTGTTGCCCACAAGGCTATGGCTCTGACAGGTTATGCTACACTCAGGATACTAAGGGCTGATTCTCTTATATGTCTCAATGAGATAATCAGCTTTGTCTTAAGATGTCTTCACTTTTATTTTAGAAGAAACATTAAACTTTTACCAATATTGTAAATACTAGAGTGCTCAAACGAAATCAATAGCACCCTCAGTTAAAGCTGTAATAATAGCATTTAATTGCAAATTTGGCAAACAGTTATGGTTTGCACACTGGAGATCATGTGTTTGTGCAGCGTTGAGCAATGTAGCCAATCACAGACCAATCTGTTTATTTCTTGAACACAACAGACAGTCAGAGGCGTTTAAGTTAGAATCCACTCACCGGGTGTTGTGTTCAGCACGAATCATCTCATTACAACAAAGTGTAGACGCAATGTAAATAAGAGATTCATCATGCAGCATTAAGTACTTCACTGATTATAATGTAACTTTGTGAGGTCGCGATGAATTAAGATGAGTGATTATAAGGGAGTGCTCTTTGCACCATAGCAATGGACAGCTTATATATATATATATATATATATATATAGATAGAGAGAGAGAGAGAGAGAGAGAAAGAGAGAGGGAGAGAGAGAGAGAGAGAGACAGAGAGAGAGAGAGAGAGAGAGAGAGAGAGAGAGGGGGCGGGGG
>NW_015547698.1:150204-156079 GCF_001515605.1 Sinocyclocheilus anshuiensis
TGTGTGAAAAGGGTTTGTCCCAGAAACGCTTCATTTCTGAAACGCACGCGGGGACTGCAGGAATTACCGTTTTAACAACCGGGGCACGCGACGGTAGTCGCTTGCCATCATATAGGTCTCTCTCCTTTCCCTGTCCCACCTGCTGCAACGGCCATTCAACAGAAAGTTTTGCAGTCGCCCTCCTGCACATTTCGATCAGGTCGAGCTCCACTTGAGCCGAGGCCGGGGACCCTTCGCTTAACACGCTTAAGGAGGGCGTCGGGAGGTCATCGGTGGTAGGATCGCGTCGTCATCATCATCCTCTCCGTCCTCCTCTAAGAGACGAGCAATCGCTTCGTCATCATCCTCCTCCTCCTCTCTTCCCTCTGACAAGATCGGGAAAAGAGGGGGAAGTTTGGGGGAGACTTCATCCATAAACTCGCCCCAACTGCATGACACAGTTGTTTGGTCGACTTGGTCGACATAGTCGACGGAGAAAGGGAGGGGTCTCCTTTATTAGCAGCCGCCACCAGCACTCTTCTCTCCAAAACCCTTGACGGGAGAAGGGAACAGTGCGGACAGCACTCGGGGTTCGCGAGTGCTGCTTGAGCGTGTCTCACCCCAGGCATACAATACATAAGGGATTAGAATCCCTGCTTGAAATACTTGCTCCGCATGCACAAGGACGCAAGGCATCTTTCCCCGTCGCGTCACCGCTTGCGGAACTAATAGTCGTGTCCATTCTTCATCAAGCCGCTAACCTCACCACAACATGTCGCTTAGAAAAAAAAAAGACAGACCAGAGAATTTGTCGTAACGCGTTAATTCACTCGTTTGTCCTTAACAATAGTTTCCACCTTGACAGTGAGAAACAGCTGCTCTCAGAAAAAGCCGTGTTCGGCGACGTACCTTGACGGCTCGTCTAAGAACAGTTAAGCAGCTAATCCTGAAAAGAGGGCAACCTAGAATTTAGCTTCCAAAAGATCTTCATGGGGAAGAGAACGAGAATGAGGTAGGGACCGTTATGCAGTGATATACATAGGGAGGTGGGACTCCCGCATCACTGTCATGATTGGTCTGTCAACTGACAGACGTGGTGTAATTGGTGCTTCCAGGATTGTTCACGCCCAAGGCAATTCCCATAGTGAGATACCGAACGAATGTTTGAAAGAGAACCACTCACTGCTCAAATAAGAGATTCATTGTGCAGCATTGAGAACTTCAATGATTATAATGTAACTTTGTGAGGTCGCGATGAACTAAGATGAGTGATTATAAGGGAGCGTCTTTGTGCCATAGCAATGGACGGCTTATACATAAATATATACATATATATAGAGAGAGCACCCTCACTAATTTAAGAAGCACCCTCAGTGATTGGATTGTGGAGCCGGGCCTGCTAGTGTACCAGTGTTTTTTTTTTAGCATTAAAAAGTTTGTCTTGTACAGCCCATTTTTGTATGCATGTAAATATATTTGTATGCTGTTAAATTATTGTGCAATAACACACTGTCTACTCAAAACAACTTAGCAAAACATGAGGCCATTTGCTGTGCATTCTTTAGGATTTTCTTCATTTATGCAGTTAAAATGATTCAACCTTCTGGTGTTGTGAACAAGAGCTGTGTATGTTAACAAAGAAACAATAAAAAAAAAATAACACAAAACAACTTCAAATATGACAATGCATGTATTGTGTTTTATTGAAATGGTGTTGATAGATGACATTGAAGCTAACCAAAGGGAAGAAAAATAAAATAAAAGAAGAGATCTCTTTAACATCCCGAATGTTTCTGCTAGACAGACATGAGGTTACTTTAACATCAAATGGAGACTTCCCAGAGGAAAGACAAATCAAAAGTGAGATCTCTTTAACATCTCAAATATTTCTCCTAAACAGAAATGGTTAAGATGGAGATTTTTGCTTGAGTCTCCTGCTTCTCAAACCTGTCTCCTGAGACAAAAACTCAAACACTCTCACATGTGTCTCCTTTAAAGTTTCAGAAGAGACCTCATCATCAGCACACACTGTGCTCAGATATTTCTCCTTAGCTAGAGACACTGGGGGTCTCACATTTGTCTCTCCAATGTGTCAAACAAGATCTCAACAACATCACACATGTGCTCAGATTTAGTAATAGTAATGTACCCAATGCCTTTATCATAACAGATTTACAGAAAAAAAGTAACCCTGGAGATTTCTTCACTGAAAAGCAAATAAATGGCTTATTACTCTGTCTTGGTTATTAATTGACTAATTTGATTATTAATACATATTATATGGTAGAAATGCTTGAGCTCATATTGAGACATTTGACTTGGTGCACACTTTGTAAAGTTGTTGAGAGACAAATGAGACAAAGGACACAAAAGTGAGAGCTCCAGTGTCTCTAGCTAAGGAGAAATATCTGAGCACAGTGTGTGCTTATGATGAGGTCTCTTCTGAAACTTTAAAGGAGACATGTGTGAGTGTTTGAGTTTTTGTCTCAGGAGACAGGTTTGAGAAGCAGGAGACTCAAGCAAAAATCTCCATCTTAACCATTTCTGTTTAGGAGAAATATTTGAGATGTTAAAGAGATCTCACTTTTGATTTGTCTTTCCTATGGGAACATTAATGCACACAGGCTTCATCAAATTCTGCATCTGTCGATTTTATCTTATGTGCAGATTATTTTGTTATTATCTAGTGTGAATCTCCGGTTTCAACAGCTCTGATAAGTAATAAACAACGTAATATGCGGCCAGCCTTTCTGTCTAGGAGAAATATTTGAGGTGTTAAAGAGATCTCACTTTTGATTTGTTTTTCCTCTGGGAATGATGATCAGAATTAGCTCTAACATCACAGAAATACTTTTACAGCACGGCAAAGATGCTTTAGGTTACAAAGACTGTAAATAATCCAGAGTATTGCTTGAACATTAAAGTCACACTTTCTGCATCACATCAGCCCTGGGGAGAAGAGTTGCATTGTGGGAAGTGTAGCGTGTGTTTAGCTGAAGCCTCACAGCTCTTCCTGTGGCTGTGGTTGAACTTCCTGTTTGGTAAGTAACTGCTGCGGACATCTGATGTTTAACTGAAGCAAAAAGGCCTTAGTAATATTTTCATAAAGCTAACCGTTAGTATTAGCATCTCAATGGCAGCTGCTTATAGGAGCCTCCGTTATTTGTTGCTTGCAAGGATTTATCAGAATATACAGCTACTCTTGAATGGTCATCAATGGAGAAAGATGCTCTTTAGCAGCAGACCGGTGCAGTTCCAGCATCTACCAGCAGGAGTGAACAGATGAAACTAACCTGACAAACCTTGAGCCAAACATCTAACAAGAAAATGCTACATACAGCACACATTAACAGACATACAACAAAATAAACAGAAACTCGGGTCTGTAGGAACACATATGACACAAGTTTAGGAAGCACAGCTATAAACTACAGTTGTTTCTGTGTCTCTGCCCTCTGGATTACAGTGACGTCCAGTGTCTTTGATCTACAGTCATAGAAAATAATAAATAGTTAGTTAACAGACAAAATAACTCAACCAGAGTGAATCTGTTTAATATTATAACACATGAATATGATCATTCACACACCAGCTGCTGGAGATTCAATGTCAAAATACTGAAAATCACTGCAGTCACAGTCTTTTTTAATGCAGTTACTGCTGTCCATTAAATGATAATACACATCAGTTTCTTTATACTCACCTGTTCATATAGCACTGGATTAAACTCTATGATGGAGGACGACAGCAGACCTGTGCAAGAGATCAGTGTTAGTCTTTCTGCGATTAATGCTGTAAAACTCTATAATTTAATCTAGTTTCTCATGCATGTCATCCCGAACCCAACCAAATACAATCTTCAGGGTTTTGTTTTTGCTCTAAATGCTGAAACCTCAGAGAAAAGGACTTATTTCATGTAAATTATTACCCTTAGTCTTCTTTCTCTTCCGCACAGCCACTATAATCAATGGAAGACCAATCAGGAGTAAAACCAAAGCCTCCGCAGTGACGATAATCACAAATGAACCTGAAACTTACAGGAGGAAAACGCTGTCTGAAATACTGTATAAACAGAAACAATCATCATAATCAGCATAGAAACTGTTTAGGGAATGAATAAATGAAAGACTAATGAATGAAATAAGAGAGATGTTGTCATTTCCTGTTCAGTGTGATGCTATAAGTTCACTCTATATGAGTGTGTGATATGTGGAGAGGTGTTTACCTGTACAGGTGAAGAAATCAGCGCTAAATGACAGACATCATCCAGACATAATGCATATTAAAGGAAAATAAAGAGAGAAAGAGGAAGATGAACTGACCTGCTGAGGAGTTGTGCTGATCTGTGATTGTTTCTTTTCTTTCTGTGATTGTGATGCTGGTGGATTGTGGATTTGGTTCTGTTTTGCTGAAATATGATGGTGTTGCTATAAAAGGGCTGGTAGATGAAACCTCAGTGGTCTTATTATCTATCAGGGGACAGGAAAGATCAACTTAATCTCAGTTAATATATTATATTATGAATTATATTGTGTATATAATTATAGATTATGCAGTGAATCGACTACTATATAATAACATGAGCTGCATCTTCTGACCCTTTCTATGTACATTTCTATACTACAATAGGTCCATTTGCAGAAGTCACATGAATCACTAACCCTGTTTAACCAGCAACAAAATCTCTGAATAGACATCAGCAGTTAAAATCATGTTCACAGCACACCAGTATTGTCCTCCATCCTCAGTTCTCAGATCAGTGATGGTGACGGTGAAAACTCTGGCCGTCGTGTCGTCACTCAGAGAGAATCTCTGGTCTTTAGCTGGAGATCCTGATTTAACCATGATGTTTGCAAAGTTGCACTTGCCTTTACAAAAATACTTTGAATTTGATCCATATCCAGATTCATATGGGCATCTGATGTCAAGTCTGTGTCCTCTGTGTCCTGTGACTGTAACTGGAGCACCTGCAACAACTGAAAACAGAAATATCATTATACAGAGCTGTTATGTGTGAGCAAGATATATTATCAGACCAGAATAATAACTGACACATATGAGACTGGTAATCATGCAGTAACAGAGTAAAAACAATAAAAACAGATCAACTTTTGTCCAAAAGCCATGAGAGTCTTAAACTCACCTGTACAGATGCTGGAAAAGAGGACGAGAACGTCCCACATGCTAAGATTTTACACACGTTTTGCATAAATACAAGACAAAAGCTCAAGCGTTATGGTCTTTCTCTTCTGTACTGAGTGAAAAAGCATGCTGTGTCTGCAACTATATCAAACATTTCCTTCCCCTTTCCGTATCTCTGACCACATCAGCTCTTCAGGACATCTTCAGAGAGCGCATCTGTGACGTTTGACTGTGTTTGCATAGTCACACATCAGCCGAGGAACAATATCTCCCTTGTGTGCACCAGTAAACTCAATCATCCGTGCCGTCAAATATTTATAATATTAATTCAGGCACTGATTCTTCACACTTAGGAAAACTGCATGTACGGAGTGTAATATTTTCGATCTCTTTTGCTCAACATTGGAGTGTTAATAGGCCTGCTGCTTTACACCAGTGAGAAAACGTATTCCTCACTGCCAATAAAAAAGTATTGAGACTGTAACACTTCTGTGTGGCCTTTAATGCTGAAGCTTCATTTTCTTCAATGCGATTAAACACAACAGCAGCTAATTCCTCTCCACACTGACCTCTGATGGACAACATATGAATTGAGCCAAAGCAACATGTTACACTTCCACACATCTCTACTGCATCACTGAGGCTCCAGGAGACAATAAGATAATGGCAAAGTGCTAGAGAGTCTTATTAAAGGGGTTATATGATGCTTTTTTAAAGATCATTATTTTGTGTATTTGGTGTAACAGAATATGTT
>NW_015547698.1:156407-162403 GCF_001515605.1 Sinocyclocheilus anshuiensis
GGAGGGCGTGTCAGAGTCTTAACTTTGATAAAGAATATCTCTTTGGTTTTGAGACTTTAGTCTTTGCAACTTCAGGGATCTTATCTATGCACGAACAGCTTGTAACACTCCAAAGAGAAAGGAAAACCTGAAATCGCATCATATGACCCCTTTAAGACTTCATTATGACTGGTAATAATGGTGATTTAAGGGCATTTAAATTCTCAGTTAAAGCTCATTTGTCAGATCAACACTGTTCTTTCCATAACAGACTATGAAAGACCCACTGACCTAGATTTTGACATCTCTATTCATGTAGGTGTGTAACTGTGTTCTAGAAAAAAAACTGTTGGTATAAATGTATTTATTGCGTAGCATCTTCATACATCTTACAGCACATTAAAAGTAATTTGTCAAACCTACCCTGTTATTACCAAGTGATTGAGGTTTAGCTGCTTAGCAAGAGCCCTCTAGCACCTGAGGGTACTTGTTCAAAGAATACGAGAGTACTTTTTGTGTGCAAAGAAAACAAAAATAATGACTTCATTCAACAATTTCTTGTCTTCCGTGTCAGTCCTCGACACGCGTTCATGACAGTACCACGACGCATGCGTGTGCATTCCTCTGCTTGAAAACAAGCTGCACCGACACCGAAGAGAAGAAATCGTTGAATAAAGTCGTTATTTTTGTTTTCTTTGCACACAAAAAGTATTCTCGTAGCTTCATAACATTACAGTTGAACCACTGATGTCACATGGACTATTTTAACAATGTCCTTACTGTGTTTCTGTGCCTTGAATGTGGTAGTTCCCTTGCTGTCTATGCAGGGTCAGAAAGCTCTCGGATTTCATCAAAAATATTGTATATTTGTGTTCTGAAGATGAATGAAGGTCTTACGGGTTTGGAACGACATGAGGGTGAGTAATTAATGACATAATTTTCATTTTTGGGTGAACTATCCCTTTAATCTCTGATGATTGTCATTAATATACAGTAATACATGACCTGATGGTGATTAATGATTATTTTTGTTTGATATTGAAAGCTGTTTGGAGCATTATTTATGGATTAATGTCTATTTCTACTATAATGGTTAAACAGATCAAGAGCAAAATAAAAATATAAATGTGCACACATATTGCATGATACAAATTTAGTATTTTTTTTGATAGTTTTTGCATCTTATAATACTGGTGTTTTTTTTGTTTTTTTTTGGGATCTAAGGTATCTCAATCTTTTTGAAAAAAGTTTTGAACAACACATACTGACGGTTTGTTTGATGCAGATCAAAACCAAGATTGGATTTTGTAATCTATTCCAATTTAGATTATTGTTTTTTCTCTTGAACAAACCATTTTCAAGATTTGATCCAATCCGAAAGCCGAAATCTGATTAGATTACTTTTGAACAACTAGACTGTGCTGATCTGGCTGCAAAATCCATTTCCATTGATGACCATTCAATGTGTTTCCAGACCAAATATGTATCATTTCTGTAATTGCACCATTTGCAAACATTTCATGATTTCATAATAGATGCCTGCTGTCTTTAATGTCACAGCTCAGGAAACCCATCTAGTCAAGGTTTGAGACGGTTTGATTTCTTGTGATTTCATCAGTCAATCAGTGGCGTGATGATGTCATTGTCCTGATTAGCCACTTCCTAATTAGTGAACATCACTCTTTACAGACAAAGTGATCATATTTACACCCATTTTACATTTATTAGACTTAGAAGATTATCTGATGCTACTGTATCATTTTCAAAGTTTATGCAACATATGCAACAAAAGTCTAAAGCAAAAAAAAAAAAAGGGTTGATCATTTGACGATGAGGCTTCAGTGTTCAGTCCATCGATTGATAGATACAGTGATAGATGGACTCTTCTTGAGAATCAGCGGTGAGACTCTGATAAATGTGACTGTGTCTACTAGTGTTCAGTTCTGTGTGGATCTGATCTGGATTCACACTGTTTCTCACTGCAGCAGCAGCATCCATGTAGTCGAGGTCTGTGTCAGCTGCTTCGGAAACGTCATCACTCTGAGCTGTGTGTGAGTTTGAGACGACAGCTGCGTTTTCTGTCTCATAAGTATTCTGTAAATTGAAAGAAGGAAGAATTGGGCAAGAATGTGAACCTTGACATTGACTTGAGAAGAAATAAAGATGACTCACCTCTTCTTCTTTTCTGAATGTCAGATGAAGCCCTTCAGCGGAGAAGGAAACCAGACCTGCGATAGATGAATGTTATTATAGTTTTAAAACGTCTAGTAACTGAATTCAGTTCTTCACATTAGCCAGACAGCAAGTCAATGACTGTCTCAACAGTTCTGCTCAGACTGGCAGAAAATAAATAAATAAATACAAATCTGAACAGAAAGGAAATCTGCAATCAAATAATTATTTTATTTAAATGTTTTTACAAACCCCTGTAATTTTATGTTGTTTTTCCATTATTACAGACTATGAAGTTCTATGTGTCTATGTTGTCTGAATCAGGGTTATTAGTTAAATAAATCAATTTAAAAAAAAGTGTTACTTGAGAGGAAACATTAACTGAAATAAATAAATAATTAAAAAATATATTTGATTTCAGTTAGATGCTAACATCTCTCATTTTAATTTAGTTTAACTTGATGTACTAAAATAACTAAAACTGAAATGGAAATGAATAATAATAAAACTATATAGCCATATTAAAAAAAAAACAACAACACTAATAAAAATTGTAAAAACACATAACAACGTTACTAAAACTTTAAAACTGAGATGAAAATGGAAAATATAAAAATGGATAGTAATTCAAAATATCAATAAAACCTAATAGTATAAGACTGATCTGAATGTAGATAAATATACATTTAATGAATTCATTTTTTTTCATTCATTCATTTATATATACTTCATAAATATTACCACACATCTTTTTCTTCCATATGGCCACAATAAGCAATACAGCACATATCAGGAGCAAAACCAAACCTCCTGTTGTGATGATGATGACAAATGAACCTGAAAATACACAAGACAAACTAAAGCACTCAGCTGGATCAGATGTCTCTGTGAGAGAAACATGAGCAGTGAGTGTGTGAGATGTGGAGAGGTGTTTACCTGAGTCAGGTGGAGACGTCTGTGCTAGCAGGGTTTGATGAGTCAGAGGAGCTGTTGAAACACGTGTGCTTGTTATTAAACACAGGCTGATGGTTGTAACTTCAGCTGGCCTCTTATCTAAAGGGATGACAACAAAGATGGACTAGATTTCAGTTATACTAATACATTACAATAGAATTTGTGTTACCCCATTGGTTTCCATGCAATAGGATGCAATATCGCCAAGAATATGATGTATAAAAAGTAATGTAAAAACATTAAACTTCTACTGTAGCTTGTCAGAGTCTAAAATATCTAATATATAAAATAAACGATGCAACAAAAATAAGTTCCTCTCTTTGTGTTGGGATCAATTTGACCTGCATATTTTTGTTCAAAATTAGCTGCACAGACACAAAATGAATGACTACTTGTTGTTTTTCAATGAATACTTGCAATGTCTATTTGCACCCTGATGTGCATATAACTACAATTAGTTATAAATAATTTCTAACATTATTTGTGTAAGAATAGTATTTACTCAAACCCTTGCGAGGTTAAAATTAGTTTCCCATTGCTTATTTTCAGTGCGACAACAGACTAGTAATTGACATGCAAAAAACTAACAACCAATTACATAATTTCACAGACTTTTTGACTGTGAAACTCAAATGGATGAAGAAACTGCAAATTATCTTTGGATGATTCGGAAGATTTTTTTGCATGGAAACCAATGGAGGTCGATTTGACCTCAACACAACTAATGTAACCAAAATGTGCAGTCTTTCTAAAACACATCTATGCGTCGAAACTTTGCATGCACGTTCAAGACCCTAAATGAGAAAACTCTCATTCATACATGAGCAGTTACTGACTTGTTTTCATGTACATTTCTACTATACGTCCATTTGTTTAAGTCACATTACCCTGTTTAACAAGCAACAAAATCTCTGAATAGACATCAGGTAAAGTCCTCTCCACAGCACACCAGTATTGTCCTGCATCCTCAGTTCTCAGATCAGTGATGGTGACGGTGAAAACTCTGGCCGTCGTGTCGTCACTCAGAGAGAATCTCTGGTATTTAGCCAAAGATCCTGATTTAACCATGATGACTTTATTTCCAAATTTACTCTCGCCTTTACAAAAATACTTTGGATTTGATTCATATCCAGATTCATATGGGCATCTGATGTCAAATCTGTCTCCTCTGTGTCCTGTGACTGTTTTTTGAGCACCAACAACAACTGAAAACAGAAATATCACTAGACAGGATTAGCACATTTAACGTATTAAGAAATGCCAACTGCTGATTGTAAAATATTAGACAAGTGGAAAATTAGAGAAGTGCAAAACTGTCACACACAAGAGTCCTGAACTCACCGATACGCATGCAGGACCAGAGAAGAAGAAAGCTCCACATGGTGAAGATTTACTGCACTTTTGACTAAATTAAACTCGTAAACACTGACAAATGTTTCTTTCTTCCGTACTGAGGTGTATATGGTGCAACGCTTAACTTCTCCTTCCCCTTCCCTGTTTTTCTTACTACTACACACACACCTAGCATATCTTGACATCACTGTACATATCAAACCAATATCAGAACAGATTTAATTCATACAATTTGTTAACGTTAATATGCTTTTAAGTGGCCTCAGAGAGTTTTTGGATACTTCACTCACACTTAAAAATGTGTGAATATCATTGCATCACATAAACTATCAAAAAAACTGTGCAGAATCGTTTCGCTAAATGCACTCAGTTCAGTGTCATTTAAAATATATTCCACTTGTTTTGATATTTTGTTATACAATGAAATGACAATAAATCAGTCAAGTTCTAATATGCTAATAGTCATATAATAGTAATAGTACCATAATAGTACCAAATGATAATAGTAACTCAAGGGAATGATCAATCATATATCTATTTACTCTCCAGGTTTACTCTTTAGTCTGTTTACAACTCTCCAAATTGTAAAAGGCACATTTTGATAATTTATGAAAACGAATGTCTATGTATGGCTTACTTCTGCATATTAACTGGATATGAAAGTATTTTAGTATCCAGAAATCACAAACCTCTCTTTTAAATACCTTGTAACAGAGGGTGGGGAAATGCCGTATGTACCGACTCATAATCTGAAGGACATTTAGCTGACTTGCACTGTATAAACAAATATTCATGTAGACACATAAAATGTTCTAACGCCTCTATCTGTAGCATTGAGAACAATAGAAAGGCATTCAAACTCTAAATTAAAAGTGCACTTGTCAAATCGACCTAATCTACAGTCCTTTACAAAGATTGGAATAGATTATTGAGTTTGGATCAGTGATGTCTGACTGGTGTTGAGTTTGAACAGGTGAATAAAGTGTTTCTGCCCGTTCATTTGGGTTAATTTCAAACATCTCACTGGTCTTCACACTGCATCTGGATTTTCTGATAAACTGCATGGAGGAATAGTTCAGACTGTCTGATTGTGCACTGGCATTCGGTGTGGTATAAATCAGAGAATCAGGTCGATGTGCAGACGATGTCAAACCGGAGGAGCGTCTCTTCTCCTTCAGTTTGATAAATATGAAGAGGACGACTGTAAAAATCAGCACCAGAGCACCAAGACCAGCACCAACATAAACCAGAGGATCTGAGGACAGAAACCAGCACACAGATTAAACATTTATAAACAATCCTTCCTATCTGATTCTCAAGTAGTAATATGTAGTTCAGTCATGAAACTAGATGGCGCAGGCTGATGGGTTGTTAACATAACCGATGATATTCATAGAGTTAAAGGGATAGTTCACCCAGAAATGAAAATGTGATGTTTATCTGCTTACCCCCACTGTCTCAGAATCAGAGACTTATAAGTGCATTACCGCCACCTATCTCTCAAATGGATCATTGACACTCTATCTACAATCTCAATT